>NW_026067958.1:881367-1043588 GCF_014885135.2 Alexandromys fortis | reverse complement strand
ATATAAAGATAAATACTTTGCAATAGTTTGGATTTTGATCTATTTATACAAATTTAAGATTGATTTTTTTATACTGTGTATATGTATTTCTGCTATAGTTTATGATATTATGTTTGTGCAGGTCATTTAAAATGTAAGATATAGTTAACAAATGCAGTCATCTATAATAATCAAACTTTTAATTATATTAGATTTTCTAGATACACAGATATATTTTGGTTAGATAATCTTCAACGCTTCAAAGACCTATGGAATATGGCATTTAAAATGTTTTAAGAACTTAGGCTTTTCTCAACAATGAGACATGTTTACTTCTGGCAGCACCAATTGCTTCAGAGAAGTTAATGGACATTGAAGGAACTAACTTGTTATGGAATTTGTCTTCAATGTGATGAGGCTGGCCATTTGGGCAAGAAACTGTTCTTACCTGAACTGCTTGACAGCATACTGTATAAACTGGACATGTAGGACCCACTGAAAAATGATTGCTGAACTTGACTAAAGAAGGTGAGACAGCCTTTCAGGGTTCCTGCTTCATGAAAGAGACTGCCAGACATTCTGGAGGACACAGAAGAAAATGGCAAACTGCCAAAATAGGCAAACCAGTCTTTCAAATTTCTTTCTCCATGGAAAATTCTGTTGGATACTATGAACTTGTAGGCTGAAGATGAAAGCCATAACATTACAAAAGAACTTTTGGTGATTGTCCAGACAGTGAAATTTCTCTGTCAGTTCTAGAGATTCAGAAGTTGCTTACAATGTGCTTACTGTTTACTTAGGTAATATATCCTTCTGGGGTCTTTGATGGAGTTGAACACAGATAAAAGTAGTTATAGTTTTTTTTTAGTTATGATAAAAGAGATGGTTCAGCAGTTCAGAGCAGACAAAACTCTCCCAAAAATTCAGGGCATGGTTCTTAGCATTCATACTGGCCAACTTACAAGTAACTAAGTAACTACAGTTCAGAGGACTTACACACCTTTGTTCTCTGCAGAAAGTTGCACTGAAGTGGACATATGTGGCATTTTGCATAAGAATGTCTTCCATAAACTCATATATTTGAATGCTCAGTCTTTAAAGTAACATAAAGGCCTGCTCATTGGGGTTTCTGTCCTGCCGGGTCCCCCAACTGGCAAGTCCCAAAGATCTCCATAAGTTATAAAACTGATTTGGATTAGCTCAGGCTACTTATTAGCTCTTGTAGCTTATATTAACCCATTGTTCATATCTATGTTAGCCACATGGCTCAGTACCTTTCTCAGCAGAGCAGATTACATCCTGCTTCTTCGGTGGTCTGAGCAAGAGTGGGAGGAATGGGCTTCCTCCTTCCCAGAATTCTGTTCTTATCACCCTACCTCTACTTCCTGTCTGGTTGACCTGCCTATACTTCCTGTCTGGCCAATCAGTGTTTATTCAAAACATGATTGATAGAATACAGACAATTCTTCTGCACCAGGTGGACATATGTGGTATTTTGCCTCCCATAAGCTCACATATTTGAGTGCTCAGTCTTCAAGGAACAGCACACCTAGAGGAAGCAAGAGGTGTGGCCTTGTTCAGGAGATGTGGCCTTATTGATGTGTGTCATTCAGGGTGGACTTTTGAGGTTTCAGAAGCCCAAGCCAGACCCAGTCTTACTCCCTCTTCTTCCTAGCCACCATCCTGGATAGAGAACTTCTCCAGCATTATGTCTGACATAATGCTGCTATGCTCCCACCATGAGATAGACAGAAGTTTTTGTCCCACCTGGTCATGTAGCCATTGAGTTTCAAAGAAATACACAGAGGCTTATACTGATTATAAACTATTTGGCCTATTAGCTCTTGTACCTAAATTAACCCATAATTCTTATCTATGTTCAGCCATGTGGCTTGGTATCTTTTCTCAGTAAGGCATTCTCATCTTGCTTCCTTTGCTTCTGGCTTGCAACAGACTCTTAGCCTTTCTTCTTCACAGGATTCTCCTAGTCTGGTTGCCCCACCTGTACTTACTGCATGATTACTGGTCTATCAGCATTTTATTAAAGCAAATGTGACAAATCTTTACATTGTATAAGAGCATTATCCCACAGCATGTCCCCTTTTTTCTTTTAAAACAAAAAACCTGAATTTAGTATTCTTTATTTAGTTTTATCTTTCCTGAATATTATCCATAACAACTTGTAACCAACATGCTAAACAACAACAAATATTCATAATCCATTTTGTGGGAATGTGGATGTACTTTTCTAGGCTACTTCCTACTAAATGGGGGTGTGGGTAATCTTATGGGGACCCAAAGAATATGTAGGATTATGTTCAAGTCCTGACTGGAGTATTCTGTGAGGCTTGAAGCTGTTCTGGATACAGAACTCAGAAGAAACTACAACAGAGGTGTTCTAAAATAGTCAACCTTCTGGGCCATTTGTTCCCATTGGAGATTTTTCAGTGGGTCTTCCACAATCAAACCTTATTTTTCTTACTCATGAAAAAATAATAGCCTCTCATTTCCTGTAGAATCAAAAGCAAAATCTCTTCTCCAAAGTAACAAGTAACATATCTTTTCATCTAAAATTTGAAGTCAAGGCACTTTCAAAATATATAGGTTAGATTAATCTAGCAGTATTTATAATCAAATGTCTTCTAGCAGCTGTTTCTCCTTCCTCAGCAGTCAAACAATTCAAAGGCAACACAATAACGTACAACACCCAGATTCATAGATTCTCTGGGTATTTTCCATGGCTTTATTTTTTACTCCATTAAAAAATTTTTTTTTGTATTTTTGAGACAGAGTTTCTTATGTGTATCTTTGGCTGTCCTGGTTCTCACTATGTAGACCAGGTTGGCCTCAAACTTTAATCCTCTTACCTCTGCCTCCTTCAGCAAATCCTACCAGAATGTGCCATTACAACTGGCCTCTATGGCTGACTAGTATGGCTACTCAGATTAAAGGTGTGTGGCACCACTGCCGGGTCTGTGTGGCTGTTTTACTTTCTGATATCCAGGCAAGCTATGTATATCAAAATACAAATGAAATATCACTATAATCTGATATGTATATCAAAATACAAATGAAATATCACTACAATCTGATATTGTAAGTTGGCCCCCACTTAAATTTACATTTATATGAGTTGCTATGGCCATGGTGTCTCTTCATAGAAATAGAACATGGGTTAAACACACACACACAACACACACACACTTTTAAAAATAATACAACTTGATTAATTTATACTACCATTCATTGTCTTCTTTTTTTGTTTGTTTTTCTTTAGGTTTTTTGTTTGTTTGTTTTAGCTTTACAAGACAGGGTTTCTCTGTGTTGTTTTGGGGCCTGTCCTGGAACTAGCTCTTGTAGACCAGTCTGGTCTTGAACTCATAGAAATCTATCTGCCTCTGCCTCCCAAGTTCTGGGATTAAAGGCGTGTCCCACCACTGCCTGGCTCATTGTCTTATTCTTAAAACTTCCTTGTAATTCTAGACTTTTTCAGTGGGTTTTAAATTCAAAATACTTTTGTTACCCAGGAGAAAATAATGGGTCATTTTGCTTGAATTTCAGATCACCTGTTATTTATTAATCAATGTGGTCTAAGCCATGAGTCTGTATTAATGTAAATGAAGGGTTCTTATTACCTATACCTATTAGTTTTATTACTCCCCATTTCTTCCCATGACAGAATAATCAACTGGAACTCAATTAGCCAAAGTCTCCGCATATGAATATTTATGAAAAGGTTCTTTTAGAACACTTTCAATTAAATAGTTTGGAAAGTAGAAAATCTTATTTTTGCTAATGGACAGGTAATTTACAATGTTTTAGATTCAAATTACATGCCCCTTACAATGTAATTTAGATATATACCCTCCAAAGCAATATTTTAGTTTCTAACTGCCTAGAGCAAGATTGAGGGAAAAAGTAATAAAAATGGGAAAACACTGTTCTGGGATTCAATTTAAAGCAAATTTATTTTTTTATTTTCTTTCGATTGAAATTGTGGACTCTGATGCAGCACTTTCCTGAATACTTGAGCCACATACATATAGACCACATTACGGGCAAGCAACTCTAATATTCAGTAGCACCATGTACCATCTTTCTGCTTCCTGCTTGTCAAGTAGACTGGTTGGGACTTTTCATATTATAACTCACATGTGGCACAAAATAACTAGCTCCTAAATTGGTAAGTGAATCTTAAAATGTGCTAAAGGCAAAATAAGCTTTGGAAACTTTGGAAACTTTTGACACACTCGGAATAAGTGGGAGTGGCATGCTTTGTTACCCAGAGTCTCCCAACTACTGCAGGTGAAAGGCAGGGACTCGGGGTATGCATATAATGTTTTCTCTATGTATCATCATGCATCTTCTGGGCTCTGAAATCATTGAGGCGCTTCCATTCATTCCTGTTACAGGAGAACATAGGTAGCTATCCAAAGCTTGTGCCAAATGCCTGCAGTAGCAGATGCCTCCACGCTTGGTTTACTTCATTTGCTAACCTAATGCTCAAAGTAGAGGTTGGGGATGATTCCTCAGTCACTACCACATCCAGGCTTGCTGTTTGGTCACTATTCCTTTCTATTTTTCTTTGACTGTTTATAATGATGACATTAGATCCATACCCAAGTGTTATAAATAATCATTGAATTGTCCAACATGGAAACATTACTCCTGCTTTTTTTTGTTATTGTTGTTATTTCTTTAGATGCAGTGGTCTTTTTTTTGTTGTTTTACAAAAACTTTAAGGTTTAACTTTGACTTATTTTTGGAAAGCATGTTTTAAATCTTACATTTAAATAACACTATAGGGACATGGAATCTGAAGTCACCTGGGTCACAGGAGCCTTCTGTGGCTAGAGCTATAGTGATCATTAGAGCACTTTCTGTATACATTTAACAAACTTGCATGTCCTTGGCTGTAGCCTTCTTTATAATAAGGGATTTTCCTTCACCGACCACCAAAGGTTTCATTCTTAGAACTCAATCATTGTTTCCTTGGCTTTTATTTCTCTAAGGAGATTCATCAAGAACATGCTGAATGAAGAAGAGATACATGAGCCTAAAGGTAACATTTATGAAATGGAAACTTTTCCAGAACTCCGGAAAACCACTGCTATAATTTTCCTTTGAAAGGGATAGAATTCTTGGTGTATATAAAATAACTGACTTACGTTTAGTATTTTGGAGACCTAAAAATTATGCTTTACTGTGAGTGTTCTCTGCAGTTAATTAGAAACAAAATTTATTGGTTAGTTTCTCATTTGTGATATTATAAATATATTAATCTGTACATTAACATTATTTCTTTTCTGTTTTTTGAGAATGGGTTTTTGGGTAGCCCTGACTGTACTGGAACTCACTCTGTAGAACAGACTGGTCCCAAACTCACAAAATTTTACCTACCTCTGGGATGTAAGTGAATCCACATCTTCTTGAGTGTTGGGATGAAGGTGTGCACTACCACTGCATAGGTACTGACATTATTTTTAAATTACATTTCATGAGTCAATTTGTGCCTCTCAAACAAAGAGTATTTTGGATAATTTGAATTTTAAGAATATCAGTAATCATTACAACATAGTATTCATCAGAAACTTAATTGTGTAGTGTGACAAGTCTGTCTGATATCTATATAGCAAAATCATGATTATGGGAATGACTATTTATGAACATTATTTGTTTTGGAGGGGAAGGCATTCTCCAATGCTACCATAATGTGTCAGTGTAATATCAGCCCCAGTCCTCTAAATTCTCTGTCCATGAACTGAGAGAAAGAGGTTGAAGGTCCCCATTTTTACCACCATTCCTATGGACTGTTTTCTTGTGACCCATAAGCAGCCACGTGAGCTAAGTCCATGCTGATTACTAGAGTCAGAATTAGTCTAGTTTGGTTGCTGAGAACTTGAAATGACTAGTGTAAACTAAGATAGTTCATGTGACATAAAAACTGAGTTTTGAAGACAGAGGAAAAAATGTCAAATTCTGCTTAAAATTGTTTATAATTATTACCTCCCTATAATCTTTTTGATATATGAGACTAACTAAAATATACTATTGAAATTGTTTTGACTGTTTTAGACAAACTTTTAGAGGCTATAGTAAAATGACAGCATTTTTCCCTTTCCTTTCCTTTCTCAATACCTCCTCCCACATATACCTCTCCCTACTCTCCATCAAATTCATGGCCTTTTCTTTCATTAATTGCTATTGAATGCATTTATGTGTATGTAAATATAGATATATTTCTAACTATAACTTGTTCAGTCTGTATAATGTTACTTTTATATATACTTTCAGGGCTGACCATTTGGCACTGGACAGCCGCCAATCAGTGTACTCCTCCCTGAAATGACCACCTCCTCCCTTCCTAGTTTCCTTCATCTGCCTATAGTTCTCAGTGCAGGGTTAAGTCCTTGCGGACTTTCCTTGTTCACTTTGATAGTTCTATTGCTGTCCTCCTCATCTTTTTATTTGACTTACTTATGAATTGTGTGTGTGTGTGATTTCCGTTTTATTCCTGGTTGGTCTTGTTTCTTTTATAACAACTGCTGTTGGTAGAAAGCCTCTTCTAAATTATTTTTATGTGTAGTTTGTCTGGTTACATTCTTTATGTAGTGTTTTGATGAGCAGATATACTGTAGATCTAGAGTCTATGGAGGGGGCCAGGAAGGAAATAAATAAAGCCTTAAAACCAGAGAAATGGCTGGTGAGCAATGAGATAGAGAAGGGGTGAGATTTCTGGCTTTCTAACTAGACTGCTGTGGGGCAGAGACTCACATAGTAGGTTTGAAAGTAGAATCACAGTGTCCAATGACTAATGTGTGTCAGAAAAGAATTTTAAAAAGTGTGGCTCACAAACCCTGCTTTAGCAACACGGTGACACTCTGTGTTCATGCTATAGCAAAAGTACCTCTGCACAGGACGTTCAAGAAGCACATAACTTATTCAGTACTAAGTAGCTCCCATCATCTATAGTCTTGTTCTCTATAGTTCTAATTAGGCATCATCAACCATAATCCTAACACATTAAATTAAATGTTCCAGAAACAGATGAGCCATAGGTTTTCAATTGCACGCCATTCTGAGAAATGTGATGGAATCTTGTTCCAGCATTCTGTCTGCTTTCCATGCAAACCACCCTCGCCCAGCACATCTGTGCTTTATGTGCTATCAGCCCATCAGTTTTTTAGTATCTGTCTCCATGTGCAGCTCCATCGTCACAATACCGTGTGGAAGTTATCACCTTATGTACCTTTGATTACAGTATATTGCTATAGTTGTTCTGTTTTGTTGTTACCGACATTTTTTTTTACTGTGCCTCATTTGTTAATTAAAGTTTATGGCAGGGTCTATGCATGAGAAATCATCTCCACACATATGCTTTAATAAAATCTGTACTTCAGGAATCTGTTCAAGGTGTTGGAATAGAACCTGTTGGGGAACCAGGGATGGCTATGCTTGGCTTTGCTCTTTTTGGGTCTTTGGGTAATGGTTTCTATTTTAATGTTTAAAATTCATAATCTCTCCTGGAATGGTAGCATTCTCAGAGGCCGGTGGATATCTCTGTGTATGAGGCCAGCCTGGTCTAGATAGTGAGATCCAGAATAGCCAGAAGTATACAATGAAACCTTTGGGAAAAATTCATTATCTCATTGATAAACACAATTCTATTGCCAATTTTACTTCAGTTTTGAAATAGAAGGAAATGCTTTTCTGCAATTTCTTCTTATAAATGGTATGACTTTGATCTTATTTTGCTTTTCATTTTTAATTGTTTTTATTTTCAGAATTTATTTTTATTAAATTAATTTGTGTGTGTGTGTGTGTGTGTGTGTGTGTGTCTCAGAATGCATGTGAAAGCAGATAACAACTTGCAGCAGTCAGTTCCCTCCTTCCCCACATGGGACTCACTCAGATTGTCAGGGCTGACAGCAAGAGCCCCCACCTGCTGAGTCTCAGCAACAACTTTTTCAGAAAGATTTTAAATCATCCACCTTTTCTTTTTTTTTTTTTAAATTCACTCCATATTGGAGCACTTTTAAGAATTGAAAAACACTGAGCAGTAAGTCAAGATGCTGTCCATACACTCTGCTGTCTGATTTCCACCCAGAGTGGTCCTACCATTTTCCTCTCCACCAGCAGGAATGGATGTTCTTGCTGCTCCACCGACCCCTCAGCATCTGATGATGCTAGTGCTTTACAGTTTAGTGAGTGTGTCAGGTGTACCCTGGCATCTCAGCGGCATGGTTTTAAGTCACAGTTTCTTTACTAAGTGTAATGCACATCCTCTCACAGGCTTCCTTACCATCCTCAGCAAAGTTCTATGCCTGTCTTTCCCCGTTTAAAATCCGGTTGTTATTTTCTGAAGGGTGACTCCCAATAGCTTTTTAATGTGACTCCTTTATCATTTGCTTTTTGGAGATACTGTCCTTCAAATCTGTCATTTTTTAGAAAATTAGTTTTCTCAGTAGAACACTGAGTTTACTTTATTGACAACCTGCTTATCAAATTGTCTGCCATGGATCTCCTATTTTGGGTCTTTTCTAATCTGAGAAGACTATCCAAAAAACTCATCAAAAAACTGGATCACCTAGATTTTCCAAGTTTTATCCTAACACCTCCAAAATTTTGAATATGTCTCAGGTCCTGTGACTCAGTGTTGTCTTTTGTTTACTCATACTGAAAAATTATAAGCTTTGATCTATGATTTTTCTATTGCTCCTCTTAGATTTCAGATAAATGTCCAGATCTGCAGACTCTGGGGCATTTACAATTAATTTCGAAGGGATCTGAGCTTTTCACATTACCACCAAGTAATTATTATTATTGCCATTATTATCATCACTGGTGTTTTGTGAACTAAGGTCTCATGTAGACCAGGCTACCCTCCTGTAGCTGAGGATGATTTTTCTGGTTCCATTTTCCAAATGTTGGGGTTACAGGTGTGCACTGCTGTGCCTTATTCATAAAGAATTTTGAGTTTCTTTGTTACTTTGTTCAAACTGACTATGAAAGCTTAACAGGTGTGAATCACATGTCCCAAGCAGCTGGAGTTAGTAAACTTAGCAAGAGTTAGATATAGTGACTAGTCAATGAGAGAAGATATAAAAAAAGTCCTTGGTAGTGTTAGTCCAATAGATTTTTCTGTTAGAAATGTCCATAGGTATGGCTTTCTTTCTGCTTATATTATGCTTATATATTTATAAGGTACACATCATGGCATTATCGGCATAAGCAAATACAATGGTTTTAAGTTTTCAGAGGTACTTTGACACTGTAGAGCATGTTTTCAAAAAAAAAAAAATCCTGCTTGCCTGCAGAACGAGATGCAGTAAAACAGTCCCCAGGGAATGGGCTTTCTCTCAAAAAAAATCCAGGATTTTCATTTGGGCTCGAAACCTAGGAGATGCTCCCAAGATGGGATGAAATAATATTCATAAATATGACTGTGTAGGATGATAAAACCCAAACATTTCCTTTACAAATAAAATTCTTATTGAGTGTGGTAGTACACACTGGCAATCCTAGCACATGGGAAGCGGAGCCAGGAGGGTCATGAGTTTGAGGTCAGTCTGGACTACAAGGGAAGACCTTCTCTCAAAAGAAAAAAACATAATTCTTTTACAATCAGTAGCTATATAACCTTTGTGTTTCTGCATTGTGTGCTCATATGCATGTGTGTGTGTGTCTGGGAGGGGGTTTTGTATGCACTTTGTTAACTCATTACTCCTAAGTACAGAGACCTTATCTTACCCATTCATTTGTAATGAGTGTTTTTTAAATGAGTGGATGAATAAATCACTTACAAATAAACACTTGTACAAACAACCATTTATGTGGACATATTTTAGTCATTAAGTGCTTATGGGGACCCTTGTAAACATTTGGTGAAACTGTTTGTCATTAAATTCTCACACAGTAAGAGGAATTCTAAATTTCTATTAACTGTAATCCTGGCACAACACAGAACTTTTATCCGAGGAGTTGAACCATCCAGATTCAACTAAGGCATCATGGCCAAACCACAAAGGCAAAACAAGCTTTATGACCCAAGGCTGTTTAAAGAAAGGTGATTTTGGCTTAAAGCCAAGCAATTGTTAGCGACACTCGTGTGATTCTTTATGGCAATCTGCAAAGGCAACGTCTCTTTATAGTATGTTAGGGATTTTTCTATCTACCTTCTTTGTCAAATGTAGTTAGAAATGA
Source organism: Alexandromys fortis (assembly GCF_014885135.2). Lineage (NCBI taxonomy): Eukaryota > Metazoa > Chordata > Mammalia > Rodentia > Cricetidae > Alexandromys > Alexandromys fortis. The sequence continues at coordinate 1,033,406 of NW_026067958.1, read as the reverse complement.
GTGTTTCCTGCCCTGGCAAGAAGTCAGTAGGGAAAGGTGCCTGTTTCTATGCCTGATGATGACATGAGTTTAATCTCACAAACTCACATGGTGGAAGGAGAGAACCAATTCCAGAAGGTTTCCTCTCTGACATACCTGCACCATGGTATGTAAGCGCCATCTCAACCCTTTACACATTGCACACCCTATAAATAAGTACATGCGAAATAAGGAGGAAAAATAATCTGGAATAGGAGGGAAGGCATAAGCACTGAATGTGCCTTTGTAGCCACTTCTCTGTTTGGGTCGATGTCTGTGTGTCTATTGCAATCTTTATTGGCATTTGGGTGTGTGTGTGCACTATCGTTACAATTCTACTATTTCTCTTATCTTCCCTGTATGCATTGTGTGGTTGGCAGCAAACCATGTGCTTATGACTCTTCATTGCCAGAGATCATTATGCTAATATCAAACCTTGTTTGGAAGTGTCATGTAGACTGTTGATGGATTTTATCATTACTTTTAAATGTCTGCAATATTGAATGTCATCCTATGTGAACAGGAAGAATGCATAATGGTCTTACTGTTACCATTTTGAAATCCATGAACCATAAAAAGATGATTCACTATAAAATTCACAATTTATTGTTTGCCTACATCTAGAAATGTTCTATCTAAAGTCAGATATTTTAATGACTACAGATACTATCCTTGTTTATAATTCTAAACAGGTTCTATAAAATCAGTTTAATATATATTTAACTTTTTTCACTTCCTTTGACGTTGTTTAGCTATCATTTTAAAATTACATTAAGCATTGACTTTTGGAAGCTAATTATGGAGGAAAACACATGTGTTGAATTGATCTCTTGGAATTTTAATGTAAGAACATAAGTTCCCTGGATCTAATCCCACTCAATCGTCATGTTATTCCACATGCTCACTTATATTTCTGCATTTCTCCTTCACCTTTTCCCACTTTTCCAACTTCCTATATTTCTATATTTATTGAGTGTGGTAAAACTTCTTCTGTGTATTAAATTTCAATTACTGTGTGCATTCTAAAGAAATTTATTATTTCTTTTTATATGAGACTTGCTTAATTAATTTAACCATAAACATTATTTATATTTGAAATTGATGTTTTTATGTATCTCATATTTTATACATTAGCCTGCATTTATTTATGGACACACCTAGAACATTCTGTTGACTGTATCCTCCAGTGAGTCACATAGCCTTTTCCAGGTAGAAACCTCCTATGAAAACTGTAGTGTATAATATAAGTCTCAGCAAGAGTCGATATTTCATTTCAAAGTCCGAGCAGCTTACCGGTCCACAGAAACAGTGATGAAACTCTTCAACCATAGAAACCCGAGGCAAATCTTTTGACCTTTAAGAAGTATAGTTCCTGTCAGTTGTTTTGATAAGAATTTCTTGAAAGTAGAAAACAACTTTCACTCTTTACATGTAAAGTTTACTGAAACAAAAAGTAATTTTTCTGTGCTCAAAGGTATTGCTCTCCACTTAGGTGACTTTATGTGGCTGGTGTGCAGTCTTTCCCTGCTGGGCTTTGATTTTCTACCTTCGAGGTAAGGGATTCATGCTGAATGGTGCAAGCAGAGATGGAAGCAGTTCTTAAGTGGAAATATGGCAATGTTCGCAGAACAAAAATGTGAAAATTCAATGACATTTTCATAACGTTTTCAGAACACACCCAAGTATTATGACTGATGGGTCCATTTATGCGGCATGCCTCTAATTCTCAAAGCCTGGGTCTCAGGTCTCACCACCAGGAGATTGCAGAACTTGTTAGCAATATAGAATCTCAGGACTGGGTATGTGGCTCAGTAGGTAAGATTATTTGCAGCATGAGAATGAGACCCTGAGTTTGATCCCCAACACCCATGTCATAACCCTAAGTGGAGCCTAGGAAAATTACTCAGCGGATAAGAGCACTGGCTGCTCTTCTAGAGGACCTGGCTTCAATTTGCAGTACATATAGCAGCTCATATCTATTTATAACTCTATTCCTAGGGGATTTGATGTCCCCTTCTGACTTCTGTGGGTACTAGGTGCACATATATACATGCAAAGACAGCATTAAAACACATTAAAGTAAAAATTTAAAAATCCCAAAGTGGTTGCATGAAGGTATCTGTCACTCAGGAACTAGGTGGGGCAGAGGCAGGACGAATCCCAGGCTTACTGTCTGCCAGCCCAGCCCCAAAGTCAATGAGAGACCCTGTCTCAAAGGAATAATGTGGAAAATGGTAGGGTAGGACACCCAATGTCTTTTGTCTTCCAAGGGCTTGAGACCAGTACTTACTTATTAGCATACACCACACACACACACACACACACACACACACACACACACACAGCGAGCAGAATGAAATGCAGAATCACAACCCCACACAAGATTCAGTGAATGCAGAAAATACTGCTCTTTGATTGGATTTAAGGCCAACTCTATTAGATTGAACCCAGTCCTGATACTTCTCAAGTGGCCAAGAATGTGACTAGATAGGCTATGCATCTAGCAGAAAACAAAATCCAATTGTTCAGCTAAAGGAATATAACAATAAAATGACTCCTCATGACATCCTGCTGTATCCGTAGATCAGTGTCTCATTCAGCCATCTTCAGGGAAGCCTCCTGGGAACCAATACAAAGACCCACAGCTGGCAATGTGCAGGGAGTGAGACTTTGGAAATTATAGACCATGTATTCATCAACTCCCTCCCCGCAGGACTCGGGGAACTATGCTGAAGAGGAGGCAGAAAGACTGTAAGATCCGGAGAGCATGGATGACACCTGTGAAACAGTGTCTTCCAGCTACAACAGCACTGATGCCTATGTCAATTCAGAGAGGCTGGAACAACATGGACAGGGCCTGAACAGGTCCAAACCCAAGAGGTCCCAGAGCTGAGATGGGGAAGTAGACACGAGGTCCCATCCTCACATGAGAGGCTATCTCCAATTATCAACCAGTCATAAAAGAAAATTAATTTCTCCAAGGGAGTCAGTCTCAGGGGCACATAACCCACACTTAGAAGTAGGCTCCATGCCCAGAAGCAGATAGCCAACACACAACTAACTCAAACATATTTTTGGATTATTTTTGTCTTATATTGCTTTGTGTGGGCATTTTCCAACCTTACTGATCTTTTCCTTATGTACTATGGCTTCTAATTTTGATTGTGTTTGTGTGTATTTGTTTCTTGTGATCTTTCTTAATTTCTTTTTTTAATTTTCTTTTTTTCGTTTGTCTTGATGTATTCTCATTTGACTCTTTTATTTACCTGTTTATTTTCATAAAAGTGAGAAAGGAGTTGTGGATGGGGAGGTGAAGAAGATCTAAGAAGAGATGAGGAAGAAGAAACCATGATATTGTATTGAAAACTTTATTTTCAATAAAAAAATCCACAATTTATCGGGATCTTTGAGGTGCTTTTCAGTAGATTAAGTTTTGAAAATCATGAATTCACTTAATGTCCCAGTTCAAAGAATGAGCAAATCTAATGGGGAATTTGATGCCTGCTCAATGCCAGGGCATGCAGACAAAAAAGGGATGCAGCTAGCATGTTAGACGGAAGTACTCAATGGTAGATTTTGTTCTAGTTCAACATGTTAGTCATTTTATTGAAAATTAATAAATTTTCCTTAATACCACCTTTGGTCTTCTTTTGCTACAGCCTATTTTATTTTCATAGCATTCTTCTGGAACACCACCAGAAGACCTAGAATTTAAACATGAGCTCCTTGCTGTGCCAGGTAGAGGGTGGAATGGGATCGTTTCCCCAGTCATTGTGGCTCTCTATTTGTTTTGGCACTTGGACCTTGAGCAGACACAGCACCCTGGTGACCGAGACATTAAATTCTTGAGTAAAATAGTTCCTGGTTTGCTTCCAGATGTGGTACTTCCGGTACCTTCACTGCATCCTTTTTTACCAATGAAGGAAGTACTTGACAATTTCGTTTTCAGAAGTACTTGACAATTGCACTTAAAGAAGAGACACATTGATTTTAATTGCAAATTTCCTTACTATAGGGAAGAATTCTTTCTGGTCCTAGCTATATAATTGTAGATAGAGAATGGACCTTTTAACAGCAGATAATGGACAATCTCTCCTGTCTTGAATTAAGTCAACTGCTGTTTTATCACTAGCTTTCTGGGAACTTTTGTTTATTCTTCCAGTTCCAGCTGGACCATTTCCTAGCTCAAACTGACTTCCTGATAATTTCTTTATTCTCCTGATAAAGTCCTGGCTCATTTTCGCTGCTTTAGACACAGTGACTAAAACTTCCATAACACTAAGCCACAGTATTATAATTGAATATTTTCTTCAGTCTTTTTCTCTCTATCTCTCTGGTAAAAAGACATCAATTAGCTAATTTTATCGTGACCATATTGTTTTTCTCAACTCAGACTTAAATTAATTTGGAAAAAATAAGAAGTTAAAAACAGAGACCCTAGAGCTCAATACAATTTCCATGCAAACTTAATTTCAGTCATGAAACAATAATGTAACCTTGATGAGGACAGGAGCTCCAAGTGTGGGTGGAAATCCCCTTTATTTCCTAGAAGCTTTAAGATACCACTCACATATTTTTAGAATCTTCTCTCCAGCTTCTATTTGAATAACTAGAGTCTGTTATGTGTTTCCCTCTAATGCTTATGGGGATGGAGGTGAGTTTCTTTCTGTATAGTTGCTCCGAATCAAGTGCAGACTGGTGTTTGGCTCTGGGAGAGAAAACAGCTTCTAACCATCCTTAGTAGATATATTCATCTCTCTTTGAACTGCAGTCAAGTCTCAGTTCTGAATCTTGCTTTTAGACCCTGTTTGTGACAACTAAAAGCCAAGACCCAGCTTAGTGTCCTTATTTAGCAAAGCTGTGTAAGATAATAGGTAACAAACAAGAGTTCTATTTCAGTATGCTTGACTATGTCATCATCTCCTAAGTGAATTATGGCAACTTTAAAATCTACCAAGCATCTTGTCATGTGAACTTGCCACTTTGAGAGTTTAAGTAGCTTTGTGCTAGACTGGCAAGATAGCTAAGAAGGTTGGAGCACTTGCTGCTAAAGCTTGACCTCAGTTCGATCCCCCGAACTCATGGTAGGCAGAGAACTGATGCCTCAAAGTTGTCCTCGGATCTCCACACATGCACCATAACCCTCATGCATCTGAACACACATATGCAAACACACACACACACACACACACACCCCTACAGCAACATTGATAATACTAATTTAAAACTAAATGGTTGCATTATGTTCTTGTGATTAATATTCATAATACCACTATACATTGAACAATAAAGAGATATTCCAAACGTTTATTTTGTTTATTTGTTTTGAGATAGTTTTGCTATATAGCCCCAAATTCACTAAGTAATCTATTCTGGCCTCAAATTTACAACTTTCCTGCCTCTGCTTCCTAAGTATTGGAACCAAATACATATCTGAAAAAGAGATTTCCTCTTTGCCTGCTATTCTAGAATCTGATGAACTAGTTGTGCCTCTCACAAATTTTTTTCTCACAATATTATATATAGAATATTATATACACTATATAATATTAAATATTGTATATGATATAAATAATTAAAATCAAAATATAATTACATATTTAGCCCTACCTTTTCCTTTACCCCAACCATTCTCATTTCCTTGATCCCTGTCAAATTATTGCCCCTTTTTTCATAATCATCATTATTATGGGCATATATAAATTCACACACGCATATCTATACACATACATACACAATCTATGTAGTCTGTTTAGTGTTGCTTGTGTGTCTGTGATTTAAGAAATGACCACTTGGAATTGGATAACTCATGAGGAGGCTCATCCCTGGGGACGCTCTCTCAACAACATCAAAAACAACTTCATTCTGCCTTTACCCTTCCGCCTGTGATTTAGATCTAGATTCAAGGATATCCCCCCTCCCTGCTCTGATCATTTCACTTGTTTACTAATGTTTTCCAAAGTCAATCATATTTTTCATTAAGAATAAATCTGATAAACCTTTGTTAAAGGAAAAAAGTAAAGAGGACTATGGTATATAATAAAGCCCATGTGTCATCTGGTGATATTACATTACATTGTACTAAATTGCATAACATAAAACTACTATATCTACTGTATTATATAGTGAATATGATATAGTATTGTGTGTGTTTTGTTTTGTGTGAATTTTATCTATTAAATACATGTCTTCAGATGTTTGCCACATTTGGAATGTTCTGACTTTTTAAAAGTTTTATTTTAGCATAATTATTGGGTTTTACACAATATTTTAATTTATATTGTGTACATGCACCATAGTGCAGGAATGGAAGTCAGAGGACAGTCTTAGGGATTGGTTCTCTCCCTCTCCCACATGGACCCCATGGATTAAACTTAGGTTGTCACTCTTTTGTTTTTTGAGACAAAGTTTCTCTGTGAAATAGTTCTAGCTGTCCTGGAACTAGCTCTTGTAGATCAGGCTAGCCTCGAATTCACAGAGATTCACCTGCCTCTGCCTCCTGAGAACTGGGATTAAAGGCGTGCGCCAGCACCACCCAGCCATCATTCAATTCTTACATATAAAATAAAATTAAGAGTTAATTTATTTAGTAAAATTATCCTAAAACTGACGATACCTATGAGATGTACCTTAGAGAAGGCAGAAATGAACATTCCACAACTCTGTCATCCTAAATATCTCATGACAGGACTGGGTATGACTGTCCTAATTTTCTACTAGGTTATGAGATATTTTCCCTTGTGTCCATATAATATTCCTAATTATTGTCTTAATGATTTTGTTTTTTATTTAGACCCATGAGCCCATCATATTTTAGTATGAGGAAGAAGCATGTAGTGTCTCATTCTTGGTCCTATTTGACATAGTGTAACTGTACAATGAAAACCAATTCTGTAACTTTGTGTTATAGAGTTCTGCGATCTTTGTGTTATATAGTTGATGTGTTAGTCTGCCCCATGCTTAGTGGGAAGTATTAGCATTTTGTTATTGCTATTGTTTATCCTCCTCCTTGATGAAATGATTGACAGGTGTAAACTTGGAGAGTTCACCACAGATGTTCTCTACCAGTTTACTTAAAACACACTTAAAATAAGATTGGCCTTCTATCTGATGCTCTAAAGAATCCCATTCTTGCCGAGGTGTGGCCTTTGAAGGCAGACACATTGTGTTTGGTTCTTTGATCTTCCTTTCCATCCAGGCTGCAGATTTTCCTGGAACAAGGAGTTTGTCCTATTTCCTGTTTTCCATAGTTCTCACCTAAGCATATAGATGTATCAGTTTTCTGTAGCAGTTTAGTGGCTCACTCATATTTCAATTCTATAGTAATTGGCTTAACACACAGTAACTTTAGTGTAAAACTTTTTCCTATACATTCCCAAAGTTTAAAGTGATTATAGTCTCAGTGTCTGTTTGTTTACATAAATGTTCATTGCCTCAAAGGAGTACAGCTAGCTCACTTTGTTCAGAGGAAACCTCAACACCCTTTCCGAATAGATTCTGTCACTGAAAGTGTTCAGAAATCTTGTCCTTTATTTTAGATAATGCAGCCACTACAAACAGTTTTTAATGAGGACTCATCATAGGCTGCAGAACCCTGGAGCATTCACAGCTATGATGTTGAGACACTATGTGTGATTGATAGTGACAAGCATATAAAGACACATTTTCCTTTTGAAAGGCAATACAAAAGTCATTTGAGCACAAGAGCCCAGAGTATAAATAACTCAAGTGTCTGTCAGCACATTATAGAATGTCCATAGTATGGGATGTTACTCAATTATAAAAAGAGAATAGAGGAGTTTGGGAGATGGTTCAATTGGTAAAGTGATTGCTGCATAAATATGAATTTGATCTTGTGAGCCCATGAAGATATGCTTAGAATAGTGTTACATGCCTGTTATTTCTGCATTGGAGAGGAAGACAGGAAAATTCCCAAGGACTCACTCACTGGCTTGACAATCTTACCTAACTGGTAAGCACTAAACGATGAGATACCTGTCTTGAAAGAGGAGACAGTATTCCTGAGGATGGCATCCATAGTGTCCCTCCAGCCTCAACATGTGTTTCGATACATATGAACAGGGACCTGAACATACAAGTACATCCACACCCACACAATGTAATTTTTAAAGGGTTGATTAGAATCCTGATATATCCTCTACAATGAATGAACGTGGAAAATATGCTAGGTGAAGACAAAACTTGAATAATTTTATTTGCATAAGGATATTGCCTTGAGGAATTTTGTAGGCCAAGAAAGTGTTAGAAGTATACTATGTCTACAGCTAGTCCAAGGTGCCAAGGGGAATCATTTGATGGTTGCGTGACACTACGATTTGTGTCAGTAGATTATATGTTTTATCATAAAGTGGAAAACTATGTTGCATATAGTTTATAAATTTGTAGGCAGAGGCTGCACATTCATTTCCCAGCCATTCAGACCCCAAATAATCACACAGTAACTATATTAATTACAACACTATTTGGTCAATGGCTCAAGTGTATTTCTAGCTAGATCTTATATCTTAAATTAACCCATTTCTATTAATATGTATATCACCATAATGCTGTGGCTTATGGGGTAAAGTTACAGGTATCTGTCTCCTTCAGCAGCTACATGGTGTCTCCCTGACTCCGTCTTCTTTCACTAGTATTCAGTTTAATTTTCCTGCCTCGCACTATTCTGCCCTGGCACAGGATAAACAGCTTCTTTATTGAGCAATGATAATAAAACATATTCATAGTATACAAAGGGGAATCCCACATCATTTTTTTATTTTGAAAGAAAAGGGGAGATAATGTAGCATTCCCCTCTGTATACTATGAATGTTTGTTTTATTACCAATGGGTTATTAAAGAAACTGTTCTGGCCAATGACTTAGTAGAGTAAAGTCAGGTGAGAAATCTAAACAGAGATATATAGAGATAGTAGGTAGAGTCAGGGGAATGCCATGTAACTGCAGAGAGAGACACCATGTAACTGGCAAAGGAGAAAGACACCAGCCGCCGGCCAGAACCTTACCAGTAGGCCACAGCATGGTGGTGATACACAGATTAATAGAAATAGTTAATTGAGGATGTAAGAGTTAGCTAGAAATATGCATAAGCTATTGGCCAAACAGTATTGTAATTAATTTAATTTCTGCTATTCGAGTCTGAGCATCTGGGAAATGAATGAGCAGTCTCTATCTACATTATAGTATTTTGAATAATCTGATAAGGCAATATGCTCCAAAACACAGTAAAAAAAATTGTTTTTAAGACATCATCACAAGCTGGTCTTGAACTTGCCAGTCTAGCACCAGCTGTGCAATGCCCCAACTTAACCTCATACGTCATGGGATTACAGACATGTACCTTCAGAGTATTTTTTTCTAGTGTTGTGGATTGAACAATTGTTCAAACATGCTATAACAAGTGCCCTTCTGTTGAGCTTCATTCCCAGTTTCTGACTGTGTTCATGTGTGTATGTGTGATACATGTGCTTGTGTGTATGATGTGTGGTATATGTGTGTGCATTTTTGTGTGAGAGTGGACACACTCATGCCATTGCCTGCATGTGGAAAGCAGAGGGCCATCACAGGTGTCAGTCCTTGCCTTTTGTCTGAGACAGACATTTGTCACTATGCATGCCAGCCTGACTGGCCTATGAGTTTCAGGGCATTTTCCTGTTCCTTGGTCAGAGCACCTTGCTGTAGGAGCATTAGGATTACAGACATGTGCTACTGTGCTTAGTGTTTTGGGTTCCAGGGATCTGAATTGAGGTCCTCAGGCTTGCATGGCAAGTACTTTTGCCCACTAAACCACCTCCCCAGTCCTAATTATACACTTTAAACAGGTAAATTTCATGGCGTATAAACTGTATCTCAGTCAACTGTTTCTTAAAGTCAGTTGTTAGTTGAAGAGTGGAAACATGTAATCGCTCCACCTCCTGTTACCTATTCTCTACGGACACCTTAGGAGTCTGAATGGACCCTGAGAACTGTGTGTAAGACAGTCTGTACTCAAAACTCTGTACTGCCTGATCAGGGTGCAAGGATTTATAAACTTTCATACTGAGACTTCTATTGAAACTCGTGGTCAATGCACGCTGCTTCACTGTCTGCCTTGGCGAGCTGGCCACATTTCCAGACTGCATTTAGGTGTCTGTGACGAATCACTCATTTCCCTCCTCCCCCTTCATCTAGAGACTTTGCAAATTGCAAGAATTGCTTTGTGCTCTGAAGGGCCTTTGGGTCTGTGAGAGGCATGACTTTGCCAAGATGGCCAGCCTGCCAAATCTTCAGCTGCCGAAAGACTAGCCTGGGTTCTTCATATGATGGAAATACAAAAAAGGACCATGTGCTTGGCAGACCTGGCCAATTCCCTCTGCTTCACAAGGAGAATAAATCTCTGAAGGAGTCCGAGAGAGAGCTACCATCTGGTCGCTCTCCCCTCTTTCTCCGTATTGCCTCCAATCCAGATTGCCAAGTGTCAAGAGGGCTTCCTGTGCTGGACAAAGCTGGGCGTCAGTGTTTGGTGCCAAATGCTGAACTCAGAAGAGACACTAATGAGGTGGGAATCTGCAGGCAAGCTTCAACCTGTGCTTTCACCAGCGCCATTGGCTGGCTCATGGGTGGGTCAGCATTTCAGCAATGCAAATTCGAGCAAATTAATAGCTTGCCTTATTGTTGTGGACTATTTAGTAACTTCCTGAAGATGTTACGGTACATCCAGCTAAAAAACTATCCAATAGAGTATCACTAACATTACTGAGCACCTTAGATGACTGGAAGCTGACACCAATGGAAGAGGCTATAGACAGTTTTTTTTTTCTCACAATGCAGAGCCTCCGAGGCAATTTTGGCTCACTGTTTAGATCTTCAGTTATAACAGACAACACCATCTCTCTTGTCCTTCAGAGCTTCTCTTGCTGTAGAAGGTTCAGAACAAATGTTAGTGTAGAACTTGCATGCTTATTGCACTATTCGTCTGGCCCGTATTCTGCTTGACTGAAAACAATCACAGTGGTTATTCATTGACATTTTGCTTTTAACGTCTACAGTGAGGAATAATTAATAATGTCAGAATATTCAATTATATTAGCAGTTCAGATATCTTATGAATATTAGAAATCACTCCAACAGAAGACTCCTCTGTTGAAATAAGAAGCGGCGGGGCTGTGTCCCCAGCACCCCGGCTACCTGCTAGCTAATGCCCGAAATAACAACACACAAACTGTATTCATTGAAGCACCACTTGGCCCATTTCTATCTAGCCTCTTCTAGGCTAATTCTCACATATTAATTTAGCCCATTTCTAATCATCTGTGTAAGCACCCCAAGGGGCGCTTACTGAGAAGATTCTAGCCTATGTCCATCCTGGGTCGAAGGAGCTTCATTGCGTGCATCTGCCCGAGAGAGCGGAGCATGCCTCTCTGTCTGAGGCTTCTGGCTCTGAGAGGAGCTGCATTACTTCTGACCTCACTTCCTCTTCCTCCCAGCATTCTCTTCTGTTTACTCCATGCACCTATGTTCTAACCAATAAAATGGGTCAAGCCCGTTTCTTTATTAGCCAATGACCTTCCTCCATCACTCTTCTGTAAGCTCTTTGGGGCAGCACAATATCTGTACATAGTTTTTCTCCTTGCCAAATTCACCCACATCACATTCTATAAACCAGGTTCTAGCTGACAGTTGCCTGTAAGATGCTTCCCATAGTGAGAGCAGGCTGATAGTTCTTCAAAGGTAACACGCCAATCCCCCTCTCTCTGATCTCTCTCTCACTGTATCTCTCTTTATCTCTCTTTATCTCTCTCTCCCTCTCTCTCTTTCTCTCTTCTCTCATTGTTTTGCTTCCTTCACATGCTGGCTATCTGCTAAGACACTTGCCTCTCTTCCTCCCTCTCCAGCTAGGTGGACATATTGTCCCCGAGCTACTATGACCTCTATCTGTGACTATCACACAGATGAACCACAAGCTTTTCTGCTTCTTTTCACATGTTTTACCTCTATACAGCTATGTAAAATATCTCCAAAGATTGTTTCTACTGCCTCTGAACAAAAGGAAGGAGATGAAACTATGCAATGGATAGCCTCCTTTCTACACAGTAAAATGAAAATGAACAAGTATGTCCAAAGAATCTACTATGCATGAAGCTATTTACTTAGACTCACATTTCCTCTCCTTTTTTTTTTTTTGCTAACCTGTCTTCTTAGTTAATTGGTTCCATTCCGCTTTAGTGTTAATTTTTGCTTCTTCAGTTGTTTGTTTTGGAGAAGACATCACTTAGCCATCCTAAGCCACTGCTGAGTACCTATAAAACTGAAACTATGGATTTTTGGAATGCTAGCTTGGAATATTTACGTTAGTTTTCTTTGTATATTTATGTGTATGCAGCCTGGTTTAAGAATAACTCCTGTGGTTGACATCTTTGCTTCTTTCTGATGGTATAATGCCCTACAGGCTTTCATAGTGATTGTAAAAACTCTGTTGCACGGTCCCTAAAATGCTGCAGTCAGCAGAGAATCAACCCGAGTGAGGCAAGAAGGAAATCTGGTTCAATACAATTTAGCTGATATTGGTTCAGACTTCTTTTTGTTTGTTTGTTTGTTTCAAGAAAGAGTTTCTTGTAGCTTGGGAGCCTGTCCTGGAATTAGTTCTTGTAGACCAGTCTGGCCTCAAACTCACAGAGATCCACCTTCCTCTGCCTTCTTAGTGTTGGGATTAAGGGTATGTGCCACCACCGTGTAGCTGTTCAGGCTTCTAAAGTCTGACCTTGAGTTTATTTTTCACTGACACAACTTTGGAAAAAAGTTTTCTTGTGATAATTATCAAAACAAATCTCAAGGTATGACTTCACAGAAGCTCTCCTGCAAAGTCAATGCCATTTACAAAGTTCCTGTGGCCTCTTCCATAAGAATAGGTTCTCCCGAAAGGGAAATGACATTCAGGATAAGGGTCTAGAGAGCAAGGGTCTAGGATAAGCATATAGATTCTCTTGCAAAGTATGTAAGACCTTTATCATAAGAATGGGTTCTGCTGACTGAGAAACAATGCTCAGGAGTCTGGGATAAACATAATAGCCTTGGGGGTTTGGGTGAAGACTGGCCCTATAGGTAACAGGAGGCCACCAAGTTATTAACTGTTATCTTATCCCAGCTTTCTGAGCAGAAAACAGGTGTAAATCACTTCTGTTGAAGAGAAAAGCCTTTGAGTTTAATGTTTCTGTCTTCCCTAGTGCTAAAAGGTGAGCATGAGGACTTCATGCCCTCTACCCATGATATTTATAGTGAGTGAGTGTGTGTGTGTGTGTGTGTGTGTGTGTGCGCGCACATGTATCTGTGTGAAAGGATGGGTGCATATTATCATAGTACATGTGTGGAGGGGAAGTCAGAGGACAAATTCTTGGTTGAAAGCACCTTTACCTGCTAAGCCACCATATTGGTCATAGATCCACAGTTTATTTACACCCTGTATTATGCGATTTTAGGGATGCTGAGAGTTCATAAGACACTCTCCTCACCTGCCTTGAAATTAGAATTTATGGTAAAAGAAAGCAAGGAGCTGTTGGGGCTACATTAGTTCATAAATGAAATCTTCAGTCTCATGAAAAGTTCACTTTGCCCAACAAGCCCCACCTCTTAATACCAGAGAGAGGATAAGTTTCAACATGAATTTTGAAGGGAACACATCCAAACCACAGCAGTGGCCACGCCTGGTTGCAGCAGTCCAGAAAAGTTTATGAGGAAATAATATGTAAGCTGAAATATGAAGTGTAATCACTAAAGGTTATTCACTGATATTCTGATATTATTTCTCAAATAAGTAAATTTCAGGACTGGCTGCTCTAAAAACGCCAACAAAGGTCATAGGAGGATCTAGAGATGAAGCCACTTCAGTTATGGCCTTTTCAGCATCGAATGAGACAGCAAAGCTCTGTCTTCATTTTTAGCTTCTCTAAGCTCTCCTTCAAGGGTTGTGTTATGTCAATATCTTTTAGGCAATATATTAATTATTTTTCTTCTCACTGTAACAATACATCCTACCAAAGCGATTTAAGGAAAGGGTTAAGAAGAGGCACAGTAGGGAAGGTGTGGTGACATAAACAGGGGGTGGCTAACCACATGGTGTTCACAGTCAGGGAACAGAGAATGGGCAGGCAGTGGGGCGGAGTTAAGGCTCATCCCTAGTGCCCTACTTCCTCAAGTGAGGCTAAACCCCTAAATGCTCCAGAACCTTCTTTGGAAACAGTTCTACCAGCTGGGAACCAAGTGTGCTGAAGCACACAAACCCAGAGGGGACATTTTACATTCTAACCACAGCAGTTTAGAAGAGTGTTTTTTTAAAAGAATTCTCTCCATTGAAATGAACAGACTCAATTCTGACTAGAATTAGAAACAGAATTGGAATCCTGTGTGAAGCAGACAAAGGAAGAAAGATGTGATGGGCTCTGAAACCTAAAGCAGAGAGCCCAACCAAGACCAGAATCAGGAGACAGAAGACTGGTGGAATCCACAGCTAAGTTCACAGCTGGGTCATTTAAGATGAGTATGGTCTGAGATGCAGAAGAAACATGACCAACTAATGGCTAAAAGACAGAGCGCATAGCCCCTGGAGTCCTTTGCTTTCCGAACCAGTTCTTACATCAGGTTAACCATTGTTGCTACCGTCATAGGATTTGCTTTCTTGCCAAAGGGTTTATAAATATCATGGGGATTAATCAATATAAGCCCCTTCTGAACATAAGTTTTTCAAAAATAAAATCTTTTTTGATTGCTTATTTCCTTCTTTGTGTGTTATATTAGCTTCTAAGACTTTCTTTATGCTATATATTTAATTAAATATTATTTCAAATAACATTAGTGTGTACACACAGATAGCTATGGACAGTATAGGAAGACTTATGAAGGTTTAAATAAGGGAAGACAAGACACTTAGAGGGTCTTTTCCTGTAACTGTGTGAAAATTCCATGATCATCAGCGATAAGATACCTACCCATTACAATTAGCAAAAGAGCATGGGATGGCAAAGGGGTTACTGATAGCCACTCACGAAAGATTAAATGATGTGATCTTTCCCCCTGCCCACTTTACCTCTTATGAACTTTCTGAAAATAATAAATATGATGGGAAATAAGCACAGGCATGATGACTTCAGACAGACCACTGATGTCTCCTGTGGATGTCTGAGATGAGGCGTAGAGATTTGAATGTAAGCTAGGCCAAAGCTCTGAAAAGAATATTGCTGCCCTTGCCTCCAGCTCTGAGATGGCTGCCATGCAATACTTTTCATAAGTAGTTGAAGAATGTGTAGTCATATTTTTAAATGACATGTGTATGAAACTCAGAGGAAAAGCAGATTTAAAAAAAAAAGAGAGAGAAAGAATTGTTCTGACTGACCCTGGTTAATAAACTCAATGACTGGCTTTTGTTTATTTACTTTTTAAGATTTACATGTATGTATGTTTGTGTGTCAGTGTGTATGAATACATGTGTGGAGGTCAGAGGACAACCTGTGTGATGGTTTTCTCCTTTCACAGTATGGATCCTGGGTATCAAACAGAGCAAATAGATCACCTGACTCAACTGATTTCTGTAATGGTATTGCTGTTCCTTGAGCTCTCTGACAGCAAACATGGAAGTTTCCAGAAGTCTAAACCCAAGTCAATTCAAACCTTGATGACAAAGCTTGTAGATTTATGTCCAGAATCCACAGTAAATAAGCAAGAAGACTGACTGATGATATCAGAATGGTATTCTTGCCAGAACTGTTCACCTAAGGATGTCAAAACAGACAAACTATATAACTGAGTTCAACTGAACACAAACAGTGGACAAATGGGCTTGATGTGACTGCAATTCTGAAAAATAAACTGGTTTTTAAGAAGCAAATGGAAATTAAGTTGTAATTTAATGATAAATTTCCATAATGACTAGATATTCATGTTTCTTCCTATATAGCTTTGTATGTAATATATTTTAATTATAATTATAACATTTTAATTTTATAAAAAGAAGTATTCTACAGAAACTGGGGAAAATTTTAGAATCAGACATGTGTAATAGCACTAATAATTTCAAAATTTTGATCTTACACATTTTTCTAATTTCTTTATTAAATCTTTGGGGGTTTCACATCATGCATTCCAATTCTGTTTACTTCCCAGTCCACCCATATGCCCCACTCATTCCTGATGTGTCTCCTCCCCCCACACATGTAGAAAACAAAACAGTAAGCAAGCAAGCAAGCAAACAAAAGCAAGAACAAAAAGCCCCCAATAAGCCAAAACAGAACAAAAATCACACCAGGAACGAAAAAAATCTCCTTCTCTCCTGCCTTTCTATCACCTCTTCATCCATCCTGGTGGAATTGGAGGCTTCGGTGTGTCATGTGTCATATAGTATATCCCTTTGGTTCATCAGCTTGACCGGCAACTGTTCATGCAATGAGTTGCTGGTCTGGTTCAAGGCCTGTGATTTTGGTACACCACCCTCGCTGGATCCTCACTGGGCTCTTTTGGGATCTTGTGACTGTCTTGAGTCTTAGAGATCTTATGAGTATCGTTCCACAGGACCAGTCCCTTCATAAGGTCCAGCAAGATCCAGATGAGGTAGATGCTAGGGTGGGTCAACCCCAGGCCTCATATGGGCCTGTGTGTTAGCCAGGCAGTTCAGATTGGGGCATTGGGACCACCTGCCTCTGAAGCCAGGCGTGGTGTCAGCTCTCCTACATGCATGCTCTCAGGGTAGATTCATCCTCCCCCACACACCCTGTGGTGAGGGGTGGGGGGCCCTCTCTTCTTGGAGTGTAAGGGCCAGTTCTTTTGCTATAGTGGCCAGTGAGAGGTAACACCAGTTTTCTCAGGGCAGTGACATTTTAAATGCTTTGTTTTATAGTTTTGTACCAGTCATAACATCCTCAGACAGAAGAATTATACTCAGAGTTTAATAGAAGGATAAAAAACTGTAGCAAAATTCAACATTAGCCATCATACAATATTTCATCAATAACAATTAAAAAGCTAACATAAAGAAGAGATAAAACTTTCATGTGTTAGGAATTTATTTTTAATAAAGAGAACTTCTAGCCTTCTCAAATAAACTAGTGTAAATCACTTGATCATCAATTATGAATACCAATCCATGAATCATGCAAGTGTAAACTCAGACCTCTAGAGTAAGTGGTATTCTTTCATTATACAATCAATATAATCATTATACAAACAATATA
Source organism: Alexandromys fortis (assembly GCF_014885135.2). Classification (NCBI taxonomy): domain Eukaryota; kingdom Metazoa; phylum Chordata; class Mammalia; order Rodentia; family Cricetidae; genus Alexandromys; species Alexandromys fortis. Next base: position 1,016,176 of record NW_026067958.1, on the reverse strand, counting down.
ATCATGGCAGAGAATTTCTCATAAAAAAATCACTAACATTAATTTTGTCTGTCATTTTTATGAGTTGGAAATAGGTACCCAAGTCGACAATATTTTGTTATTTTTCTATATGTTTTATATGGTAGATGTTTATTTCTACCATGTAAAAGAATTATAGAGCAAAGCCATGAGATGCCCTGTTCATGTCCTGCTGTCTTGGCTTTTGGTTAAGCCTGGGCTCACACTGGGGTGGGTGTTTAGGAAGCTGACCTTTCCCTTCTGCCCATCTCTCAGATGTTGGACTTTCCAACAGAAGATGGTGAGATTTAGACAGGATTACAGGTATCTTAATTTTAATTGTTTCATGAACCTTCAGAGTCTTCAGCCATTCTTTGGGGACATTTGCCCCCAGCATTGGCAAAGCCTGCTGACATTTGAGACATCCAGTCATGGCTTGCTTACCCCTTGGTGGGCCTGTTTTCTTAGTATTAACTTATTAACAGCTACTTCAGTCCCAGATCCAATATAAATATTTATGAGCTAGACTTGAGTCTAGCCCATCAAGATCCAAGATCAGCCAAGCCACAGCCTAAAGCAATGCTATACCAAAGCCCATTCTGAATGAACAGGACTGCAGTGCCCTGTAGTCCTGTAGACGTTTTACACACACAAGAGTGACAGGGAATGTTTCTACACCATCACTTTGTTTTGAGCATGTGTTAATCACTTTACTTTCACAGTACCAAGTACTTGAAATGATCACCGTATAAAGAAAAAGGTTTATGTAGGCAAACTGTTTTACAGGTTCTGGTATGCTGTGGGACCTGTGACAAGATGAGACATCTTGTCAGAGAAAACATGACAGAGTAAATCCACTTACCGCGTAAACAGGGAGAAAAAGAAAGAAGAGGAGAGAATGGGACTGGCGCTGGGTCTGTTTGAGGGTCTGATTCTATGTTCTCACAATGATGAAGACTTCTCACAACTCACCTCTTACAGTTTCCACTATCTCCTAACAGAGCTGGGGTCAGATCTTTAACACAAATCCACTAGGGGCATTGCATGTTCAAGTTATAACAGAGGATGACTCCTCAGAGTTATTGCTAGTCAACACTGAAGCTGTCTCCTATTGCTCTGTGACTTCCTTCTAAGCAGGTCAGAAGAGAGGGCGTTCAATTAACAAGTACTTTGCTTCAAACAAGCTAAAAAAAATGCTGTAGTTATGTCACTGAGGAACACTTCTATCACCCTGATGGTTGTACTTAAACTAAAAAGAGATTCATTACAGGCATCAAAGGCTTTGTTCTTCATAAAATATAGACTCAAGATTTTTTTTCCAAAGAAATTATTGGATGGAGTAACTAAAACCATACTGAGGATCAGATGCAAACCTAACTTGTGATCAGAATTGTCAGATTTTTGCCCCATTAGAAGAAGTTGACCCATTGTCTTGGCAGTTTTTTTTTTATGTGGATTATTACATTCTGACAACAGTCTGTTCTGATCAGTGCTCTCCCCTGTCAGGTGGTAGACGACATAGAGCTTTCCCTGCCGTACAAGGGCATCTCAATATTGAAATGAAAAATGCAGACAATAAGCTGTGAATTAAAAGAAGAAAGGAATCTCTGGATTGCAATCCACCCCCACCAATTTTCTGTATCTGCAGCTTTGGATTAGGCACTCAGTCACGTTCGTGTTCTTGTGATCTCTCAAGGGCGCCATCTGCTCCATCTGCATTGCAGTGCTGGCATGAGAATTCTGTGAACTAATCACATGAAGCAGCAGAGAGCCATACACATGTGACAGTGGAGCAGATGTTAGGAGGCAATGCATCATACCGTTGATGACTGTCAGCTTGAAGCCATGTGGACCTGGTACTGACTCCGGCTCTACCATTGCCTTTAACATGCCATCTTGTTACCACTCAGTTTTCCTGAAAAAAAAAAAATTAGGTACTAGTTTCTACCTCGGGGGTTGTGAGAACTAAATGAGATAAAGAAAAATAATGTGTGCGTGTGAGGTGGGGAGGTGCACTAGAGACATGGCTCAGTGGGTAAAAGTCTTGTGCAATATTGAGGGCTCGCGTTCAGATCCGATGTAAGTGCCAGACCTATTACATAGATCTGTAAACTCTGTGACCAAGGTGCCAAAAGGTGGGAGAAGGAGATGAAAAAACCCAGTGGCAAACAGCAAGGAGAGGTAGAAAATGAGGACCAACATCTAAAGTGGTCTTCACCAGCACATGTATGCTAGGGTACATACACACACACATACACACATACACAAGTGCATGCACATACATGCACACTTTGGGGCAATAAAAATGAGAATAAATGTTTAATTTAGGGCAGTATCTAACAAAGTATAAAAAGATGGTTTTATTCCCATGCTTTAGTTTTCAGCACTGGCTGATGCAATGGAAATGGTTACAGGCATGGACTCTCATCCTGCTATCTATCCACTGTTCCAAGGAGAAACCACTTGTATCTACTGACCCCCCTGACCTTTGCCTGCAGTTAGTGAAAACCGACCTCAACCTCATTCTCTCTCTTTTGCTATTGCTGAAGGATGCTGGCTTCCAAACTAGAGTTTTGACTAGCCGCCCTTCTCCTATGACTGCTCCACCCAGTCGGTTCTCCACTATCTCCTTCTCTATGATAGCATCTGGAGTACATGGACTTTAGGAAGATCATCACACCTATTTGTCCCACAGTGGGTGTGGGAAAACAGAAAACACTTCATAAATGTGAGTATTCTATGGCTCACAGTTTTCCTTGTTCTCTATTAATAAGAAACATTTAAATCAGGGCTTAAGGATTTAAAAAAAATTAAAAATTCTAGCTGTATTATGTTTAAGATGTGAAGTGCTCTGTTGTCAAAGGATCACACGTTAGAGACTTGGTCATCAGGTTGGGGGGGCGGTTAGTCATTGAGAGGTGATTGCATATTGAGATCTTTAAATTAAGAAATGGATTGATCCACAAATACATTTGCAATTTGGAAACTTTTCAGAATTAGAGCCTAATTAGAAATGGTAGGTCATTACAGATGAGTAATAGGGAGCTATGCTTACCCTGAGCCTCTCTTTGCCTCTCTCACTGCTTCTGGATTCCCACGCAGTAAGCACCTCATCCACACGTTCACAACATCATGACATTCCGTTTCGCCTTAGGCTTAGGACAGTGGTTGAGCCAATCAGCTCTGAGACCTTTGGAAAAGAGAGCCAAATCAGTCTTTTCTCATTTGAAATCCTTCCTCTCGGGTTTTGCCACAGCGACAAATTGGTGTAGGATGTCCTTCTGTTGGTTAATGAATAAAGAATTTGCTTTGTCCTATAATAGGGTGGAACAGAGCTAGGTGGAGAAAGCTAAACTGAATGCTGGGAGAGAGTAGGCGGAGTCAGGAGATGGTATGTAGCTGCCAGAGGGGAAAGACACCAACTACCAGCTGGAACCTCGCTGGCAGGCCAGGAGCCTCGTGGTAAAATAAATAATACTGAAAATGGGTCAGTTCTAGATGTAAGAGCTAGCTAACAATACGCTTAAGTGATTGGCCAAGGAGTGATTCAAATAATATAGTTTCTGAGTGATTATTTTGGGGGTGAGCAGCTGAGAACAAACAAGTGGCCTCTTACAACCACAAATAGTTCCCACCAACAGAAGTCACCTAAAAGCAGTGTTTGGCTTCTAAGTGAGCTGTGTCCTGATTTATGGTAGATTCTGTAGAATTTGATTACAATGACTACAACATTGAAGGTATTTAGTTTCATGGTTAGAGAGACAAGGTTAGAAGAGCACTGGCTGCTCTTCCATAGGACTCAGATTCAATTCCCAGCACCCACATGGCCACTCACAACCATCTGTAACTCTAGTTCCAGGGGATCCAGTGCCCTCTTCTGACCTCTCACAGCATCAAGCATACATGTGATACACACATACAAGCATGTAGGCAAAACACTCACCTGTAAAATAAATAAGTCTAATAAAAATTAAATATTTAGTTTCAGCTCAGTTAAACATCACTAAATGCCCATTATAGAAATGCCAGGAAAAATGTGCATTGCAAGAAAAATCAAATATAAATCATAAGTCTCCTATGGATGGATATGTCTGTTTTCATTTGGCTCTTTTTCACTCAAAGCCTGTTTGCTTTTCTTACTTGAGGAAACATGTATATTCATGGTGGACAGAACAGTGATGTCTGTTCAGCTTTCAAAATTTCCAACTCAAACTAATAGCTTCACATATTTTTTTGTGATGAGAATATTGAAAATCTATTCTCTTAGTAATTTTAAAACATTCAGTCTGCTATTATTAGCTTCTATTTCACCATGCTGTGAAATAAATCTCTTAAACTCTATTTGTCTAACTGAAATGAATCTTTTGCCCAGTGTTCTCCCAACTCCATCTAGCCTTTGGTAGTCACTATTCCTCAGAGTTTAACTTTTTAAATTTCACAAATAATGTCAGATCACTTAACATATGTCTTCCTCTGCTTGGTTTGTTTCACTTAACATAATGCCTCAGGTTTGTCCATTTTGACACAAATGATTAAGATTGTTCTTTAAGGTAGGTTATTATTTCTTTGCATATATGCACCAAACTTCCATTATCTGTTCATTTATAGACACTTAATCTGACTTCATATCTTGGCTATTATGACTAGAACTACAGTACACAAGAGGGGTGGGGTGGATATCTTTATCAGGTACTGATTTTATTATGGGTTTATGCTCCAAACAGGGACTGTTGGATCATAAAGCAGTTTTATTTTAGTTTTTTTTTTTTTTTGAAGGACCCCCATAGTATTTTCTACAGTAAGGTACAGTGATTTCTAGATGTTTGGGTTGGTAAACAATCTTAACTGGATCTTTTCCAAGTCAATAATTTTCTGCTTTTCTAATAGAAGGCTGGTTTTCAGGAAAGATATGTGAGCATCACAAGTTGAGGCCACTTTCAACATTTGACAGAACCCTGGAACCTTTGGCTGTGGTTCCAAGCCCACAGTAACTGGGCTGGCCTTCTAAAGCACTGAAAAGGCATGCTTCAAGCACAACACTGACAAACACTTGCTGTCTTAAAAACAAGTGTCCACGGCAATTTTATCTACTTCCCTTAGCCAAGAGGATAACTATATGTTTTTTCTTGGGTTCACCTTCTTCTTTAGCTTCTTTAGGTTCACCAGGTATACACTCCGTGATCTTTATTTATGGCTAGAAACCAATTATGAGTGAATACATCCCATGTTCATCTTTTTGGGTCTGGGTTACCTCGCTCAGGATAGTGTTTTCTATTTCCATCCATTTGCATGCAAAATTCGAGAAGTCATTGTTTCTTACCGCAGCATAATACTCTAATGTGTATATATTCCACACTTTCTTCATCCATTCTTCCATTGATGGGCATCTAGGTTGTTTCCAGGTTCTGGCTATTACAAATAATACTGCTATGAACATAGTTGAACAAATGCTTTTGTCATATGATAGGGCATCTCTTGGGTATATTCCCAAGAGTGGTATTGCTGGGTCCAGGGGTAGGTTGATCCCGAATTTCCTGAGAAACCGAAACACTGATTTCCAAAGTGGTTGCACAAGATTGCATTCCCACCAGCAATGGATGAGGGTACCCCTTCCTCCACAGCCTCTCCAGCAAAGGCTATCATCGGTGCTTTTGGAGCACTGGACTGAGCTCCCAAGGTCCCAATGAGAAGCAGATGGAGGGAGAACACGAGCAAGGATGTCAGGACCACGGGGGGTGCACCCACCCACTGAGACAGTGGGGCTGATCTATTGGGAGCTCACCAAAGCCAGCTGGACTGTGACTGAAACAGCATGGGATAAAACCGGACTCTCTGATCATGGCGAACAATGAGGACTGATGAGAAGCCAAGGTCAATGGCAAGGGGTTTTGATCCTACTTCATGTTCTGGCTTGGTGGGAGCCTAGCCAGTTTGGATGTTCACTTTCCTAGACATGGAGGGAGGGGGGAGGACCTTGGACTTTCCACAGGGCAGGGAACCATGACTGCTCTTTGGATAGGAGAGGGAGGGGGAGAGGAGTGGGGGGAGGGGGAGAAGAGCGGGGGGAGGGGGAGAAGAGCGGGGGGGAGGGAAATGGGAGGCTGGGAGGAGGCGGAAACTTTTTTTTTCTTATTCTCAATAATAAAAAATAAAAAAAAAGAAAAAAAAAGAAAAAAAAAAAAAAAACAAGTGTCCAAACCTCAGCTATTTAGCTCAAGCTTGAGACAAGTCTCAACAAATTGAATTTGCAATTATTCTCAGTGCCACCAAGAAGAGAATAGACTGCTCATGACAATAGCCAAAACATCTTATTTGGGTCTGTTTTTCAGAGTGTCTTCCATTTGGGATTTACAAAGTTCACAAGAGCTCTAAAAATGTTACAAATTCCTGCCTATGGCACCCCAAATGGAAAAAGCACCACAGAGAAAGGCATTGACCTAGCTGACAGACTCATATATATTAATCCCATCGCTGTGGTCGAGAGATGGAAAATCATTATTGAATAAGACTCTTTCATCATCCCAAATATTTTCTAATGCTTCAAGGTTCAGGCCGGGCTTCCTTCTGCTTTACACATCTGCTTCTCTCTTGGAACTCTGACATTAATCTGAAGGTTGCATGCAGCTGCAGAGTTCTAAGTAATTAGTTCTTTCCATTATATATTGCAACTGATAGAGAAGAGTTGAAAAACACTCAGAACTGGGATTTGCATAAACTCTGGGCAGTCAGGAGACTTTTCCAAACTTCAGATCAATCCTCTGGAAATGCTTGCACAGTTTCCAGCCCCTTCCTGGAATCCCTCCATTTCATGTCTCGTAGGGAATTTTCCCTTTAGTCTATTTCCCTGCATTTTTATACTTAATTGCTGGCAGCGTTTTATGATCCTCTGTGGGACACTTCAAAGATGATCAACTTGAAGGAGGTGACCCTGAGCCCTGATGAGTACGCTAGAAAAGCCGTAGCCAGGTTTTCTACATCCAACAGTGAGAGTTTTGACTGCACTTCTTTCAGAACTTTAGGTGTTTGGGGATACTCCTACAACAGTGTTTTAGACCTTATCTCCAAGAGAGAGAGAGAGAGAGAGAGAGAGAGAGAGAGAGAGAACCCACCACCTTATTTATTTACCTGCCAGTCATCCCAGTCATCCACCCATCATGGCTGGTGGCACTGAGTCAGGAATAAAGATTTCCTAATCTAGGAAAACAGTCATACCTACACAGTTCCACAGATCCCAGAAGAAAAGGTCCCCAGGTATTTTTATTTAAGTTCAATGTTTTGTGCCCCCTGAAGGATGAAGAGGCCAAGAAAGAGGTGAGGTGAAATCCTCATGGCCAGAGGAAAAAGGAGTTAGAGCGAGGGGAAATAAGAGAGTCTAGAAAGGGAGAGTGTTGTAAGCGAACTGCAGCATTCATTTCGAGGCAATGCAAGCCTGCTAGAATTTTCCCAGAACTACTACCCAGGTGGCCCTCATTTCCCAAACCCAGAGTCAAGTACACAGTTTTAAAAGGAAGCTTCTATTTCTCAACAGCTTTTCTATTTAATTTGTAGGTGGTGAAAGATCTTGCATGGTTTGGTTGCTCATTTTTTTGCTGAAGACTGCCCTTTTAAAAAGTGAATGAATGAAGGAAGAAACCAATAGCAACATATCAATTGTGTGCATGGGATTTTTCAGGTGTACTTGGTGGGGGAGGGTGGCACTGAGCCCCTTCCCTGTCTCCTGCACTCTGTCCTTATTGGGAATAGATTTGGCTCTGTTGATAGCTGCCATGGCCTGGAGATTTTGGTTATATAGCTGTGTATAAATCCACTGTATCTAAATATTTCCTCATTTTACAAAACCAAATTTCACAGGCGTCTAAAAACCCTGCCAGGAATCTTAATCGAGTAGGAAAGTATGTTTTTTTTTTTTTTTTTTTTTTTTTTTTTTTTATTGTTCTGCTCAGTGCTCCTTGTGGGTGAGCTGGCGGGAGGCCTGAGAGGAAGGGTATGCACGCCATTTGACCAGTGTTTCTTTCTTTGCTTCTCCTCTTTGACTTCCAGTACTCTGCTCAGCGTGGCGGCACCTTCAGGGCCTCGGGTACCACTGCTGCACTCTTGGACTCCAGAGCTGGAAACTTTCAGGCACTGCTCTTGAGTCTAATTTTATCCCTTATCTCTTTTCCCGCCACACACACCCGCCACCGCGCGCGCGCGTGCGTGTGCGTTCGTGTGTGTGTGTGCGCGCGCGCGCGCACGCGCGCGCGCGCTGGTGTCATCCTTAAGAAAGCTTCCACCTTCTGAGACAAGGTCTCTTCCATGGCCTGGAATTCACCAATTAGTACAAACTGGCTACCAGTTAGTTCCAAGGATCCTCTTGTGGCCCCCTCTCAGAGCTGAATTACAGGGAGTCAGGAGCATCAATGCCAAAGCTTTTACTTAAATATTTATATTCTTGGATCCAGCTCAGGTCCTCATGCCACTTGGTGAATATTTTACAGATTGAGTTATCTTCCCCTTCCCTTGTTTCAAGTATTCCGTGGTAGCAGTATTCATTCTCATGGATTCCAGATTTACACTTCAAGATTAGATCTTTATCTTGGATTTATCACATCCAAATGGCATTTTTCAAGTTATATGGGATTGGTTCAAACCCAGCCCTTGCCACAGGGATGCTCCACTGTTGAGTTATAGTCTAGGTGCAGTGGAATTTATAACTTTTCTGTCTCAATTCAGTTTGTTGCCTTGAAGTCTGACTTTCACACCCGCTCCTCTTTCATGCTTCTGCACTACAGTAGATTAAATTACTTGGCTCGGCCTCCGCCTTTCTCCTTGAGTCTGAGCAGGTTTAATCAGGGTGGTACTGTGTAGTTTCTTGTTCTCGCCTTTAAGAGGTTGGTAACTCCCAAGTCTCTCCCTCGGATACTTGCAATATGTCAAAAACAGAGTTTTCTGTGGAACTGGAATGATGCCACAACCAAGTAATCAGCTATAGCATGAGCTTTGGGGTGGGGGCATCTGGGAGCTAAAGGGCCTAGGGAAACAGCTGTCGAGACAGGCAAGGGAGATGCTGAGGAAATGATCACTTGCATTATATAGAAGTTAAAAACTACAGCAAAACTGTTACTTGAAGAATATAGAATATACATAATGATATTTATGAACCTGTGGTTCTCACTAAGGATACTTCCAGGTAAGTTTCTGATAGACAGCAATTTCCTTTTTAGGTAAACAAGATAAAAGAAGAGCCAAGCTTAGCCTACAAACATCTTCAAACAGCTCATTTTCAACATAAACATAGAGAACATATAAAAAATACAGAACTTCCTAACCTCAGAAATAAACATTTTGCACTCAGAAAAAAAAAAGTTTAGTCAGAAATAGCTTTGGAGCACAGACCAAATCTGGAGCTCTCCTAGGACAACAAGGTGTCAGGTCTCAACACTGCTTTAAGATTTTTTGTTAAGGCTTCAGAGTTTTCCAGGTGTGACTATATAGGACTCAGGAGAATCTAAAGGCCTAGGCTTAAGAACCAGAGATCCTTTAAGTATAAGGACTTTTAGGAATTAAGAGCAGTATTTCTCAGCAAACTTCCAAGATTCCCAAGACACAGAAGGGTCTGTCTTGGAAAGAAAAGAGTCTGATTTCTTTTTAAGGAGATCAAATATGTATTGATGAATGAGAAACCCACAAATCCCTTTAAGTAGCTATATTTGCTAGGTAAGAGAGAGAGAGAGAGAGAGAGAGAGAGAGAGAGAGAGAATAGAAAATAGAAAGAGGCCCTTGGATCCTCTAAATATACATAGGAAAGAAACAAACTTAGAAAATTTTAGGGGAAATGGCTTAGAAGACATAATTAAGAACCCATTGAAGAGAGCCAGTGGCCTTGCTGGGTGGTTCTCATAATTTCCCCAATCTAGACAGTGACCACATTGGCTGGCATAAGCAGTTCCATGTCTTCCATCTGGAACTTAAGATGCTCTCACTTTAGTAAGTCTAGGGTAACCCTAGTTATGAAAGAGACTGAAATATAACTCCACCTGAGACATGGACCACCCCATCTGGGTAATGACACTTAAAGCCTCAAATCAGGAAATTCCTCCAATCAAGTTTGACCAATCACCTAGTTTTAGAACCTAACCCTATAAGGCAAAAGGCCTTAGAGTTACAGGATACAGCTGTTACTGACCATATATGACTAAAGCTAGTCTTACTGCCAACCCTGTCCAATCTAATATGTGCCTCATGCAATGCCCCCAAACTTCCCAACAGAATTCCCCAAACCCCCTTTCAAAGACCTTGTTTGCTTTTGTTCCAGGTTGTCAGAGCCATTTTGTGTGGCTGATTGACCCTAGCATGGTTGATATTTCTGAAGAGTAAATAGACTTTGTGCTTGCAGACTATTTGAGTCTGGAGTCTTCCTTCAGCCATCCCCAAATCCTTATAGTTCTGTTTTCTGCTGTAATCATGACCTCTCTTTTGGACTGGCTCCACTGAGTACCGAAGCTTCTATCAATGGCTTTCTCTAATTTGTGACATTCCTAATATCTTGAGGTTTCCATAGTTACCCAGGCCTCGCCTTTGTTGCGTTACACAGTATATCAGGAGTTCCATGCAAGGTATATAACTTTTATACACTGCCTAACTTTATGGGGTTTCTGGAACCTTAGTGCAAGCCACCATGACATTCTCAAGTCCTGAAAATTGTAGGTCTGTTAATCCTGCACCATTTGCATAATGTATGACAGCAAGCTATGCAAGCAGCTAGCTTTCTTGAACTACAGTACTAGAAGCCCGTTTGCATCTTTAGAGCTGAAGCTGGGAATATACTTTCTCAGATGGCTGTTTTCTAGTAAGGAGTACAGAAAGCTCTCCCATGTTAGGTGCTTTTGTTTCACACAAATTCATGCTGTACTCCTGCAAAGGGTTAGTGATCACTGTATGACTCTGCTCTGCCACTTCTAATGAGGTGCTCTAGGCATCCTATGCTTGTTCAACTCTACTGTGTGGGTTTCCTGTCATCATTCCAAGGCAAGCCAAGGATTTGTCTTTAAAAGTGTTAGTCTAGCTAACGATTATAGATGCACCCACCTTGTCCACAACTTTAAACTCATTCGGTCTCCTTTCCTTACTAAACTGAACATTTTTCGTCTTCTGCTGACTTTCTTACTGCAAATCTGAGTAGGGATAGTTGAAATTTCTTCCACTAAATAACCCAGACTACTTTTGAATCAAGCCACACTCTAAATATATAGAACCCAGGTTCTTCACCAGAATATCACATACATGGCCTCTAGTCCATTTCCAATCAAGCCATTGTTCGCTTCTGAAGTCTCATGACACAGACTTTTCTGTATGATTTCCTATCTGTATCCTGGTTTCATATCTGTATCCATTCAGCCAGAATGGCAACATTCCTCTTACACTCCTCTAGGGTTGCAAACTCCTTCAGATGTTTTTTTCCATAAACTAGTTCCAAAAACTTAGGTAGCTCTTGATCACATTTATCACAGAAGCAAACTTCTGGGATCAGTTTTTAATATATGTTACTTTCCTCATCACTGTGACTTGACAAAGGCAACCTAAGGGAAGAAGGCTTATTAAAACTCACAGATTTCTTGCTAACCCCATAATGGCTCCCTCAATCAACGTATCTATTTCCTTGCTCTCATCTCCATCCTTCCTCCATTTCACCTATACTTTCATCCCCCCCTCCTCTTCCCCTTCGGCTCTCCCTTCTCTCCCCCCACCCACATGCTCCCAATTTTGTCAGGTGATCTTGTATAATAGTATTTTGTTTTCCACTAGGTCATTTGCCTCTCTAGTCTCAGTGTTTTGGCTACTGGAGCAGGGTCAGGCCTGGTTCCATCTCATGAGGTGGGTCTTAAATGCAATCAGATTAGTGGTGGGTTGCTCCCACAGTCTTTATGCCACTATTGCGTCAGTGTATCATGCAGAAAAGTCACTATTGTAGGTCAAAAGATCATAACAGGATTAGTGTTTACCTTTCTCCTCTCAGTGTGCAGAGTACATTTCATTTCCATGAATACTAGTTAGTATGGGTGAGGGCTCTAGTTAGGCACCAACTCAATATCTCCATGCTCAATGAGATGTACAAATGCTGTCTTCAGTTTGTGGACTGCAACCAATAGTCCTGATAATAACATGAGATGCATGGTGTTGATCCCGAATTTCCTCATGGTTTCCATAGAGAAGTCAGGAGGTGGGTGGTCCTTGGACTTCCCACAGGGCAGGGAACCCTGATTGCTCTTTGGGCTGACGAGGGAGGGGGACTTGATTGGGGGAGGGGGAGGGAAAGGGGAGGCGGCGGTGGGGAAGAGACAGAAATCTTAATAAATAAATAAATAAATAAATAAATAAATAAATAAATAAATAGATGCATGGGTTTCCATGGAGTCCCTTTGACCAGTGACTCAACTAGATATATCTTATTTCTAGAAATGGAGGTGTCACTTGTTAGGAGAGATCTCTAGTTGAAGATTTCTTCCCCTGTTTGTAGGTGGATTTTTATGTCCCACCCTCTAGCTCCCAATTATGACATGGAGACTTATTGATTATGAGACTTATTATTAATTATTAAAGCTTGTCTTATAGTTTAGGTTTATTCCTAACTAGCTCCTACAACTTAACCCATATTTTTATTGATCTATGTTCTGCCACATGGATTTAACTCTATACCATTTTGTGTGTCCAATTCATTCAGTATCTGCATGGCTTCTCTGCCATACTTATTTCCAGCATTCTTTCTGCCCCCCATAATTTTGCCTAACTATTGGCCACTTAGCTTTTTACTAAACCAATCACAGTGACCTACTTTCACATAGTATAAAGTAACATCCCATAATATTGCCCCCTTTTGTCTAAATAAAAAGGAAATGTTTTAACTATAACATAATAAAACAATAAACAATAAGATCAAGTATCAGGTAAGAATTACTTTTACAATGTCCAGTATGCTTGTATTTGGCATATTTTGAGAAAATATTCCATTATTTATCTTATGTTGCTGAGTTCTGTGCCTAATTTATCTTCTATCTTAACTAAGGAAAACTATAACTATGACTATCTAGCCTTTAAATCTATCAAAGACCTCATAATGATACAATATTATATTAGTAAACAGAGTACAGAACAATGAAGTTCCAAAACTAAAAGAAATGACAGAAATAGATGGCTGCCTATATAGTCACCCAAGTTCTCTCTGCAACATTAGAGTATCCTTCTCCTGTCTACAGGTCTAGAATATCTTACAGACTTTTCTGTGAAGCAGGAATTTTTGAAGGACTGCTTTACTCTGTCTTGTCAAAGTTCAGCAGTCACTTTTTTTTTGTATCCTTCTTGCCCACTTGGACAATGTACTGCCAGAATTGATGCAAAGACAATCTATTACCCAAAATGTCTAGCTTTTGCCATAAAGAAAACAAACTTCATATTGAGGTTCTTCAATGCCCATCATTACAAAACTTCATTTTCATAAAGTAAAGAGTCTTACTGTCATGAAAAGTCTTGTTATTAAAACAATTTAAATAAAATATTTTGTAGGTCTTTGAAGTGGTTGAAGAGGACCTATCTATCTAAAATACATCTCTGTATGGCCTTGGAAAGATACCCAACATAACTATAAATTTGGTTGTTATAGATGACTATTAACCTGTATTTGTTATCCTAAGTAGCATTTTAAAAATTAAATATTACATAACATTTTAAAATGAGTTTCACAGTTACAATGTCTTAAAATAGAAACATATACAGTATAACAAAAATAACCTTAAATTTGTATCAATATAAAATCATCCATACCAATGTAAATTATTTGTGACAAGTCATTGTTTAAAAGTAGAGTGAACAATCCACCCTCTTATACACTTCTATACTATATCTCCCATTTCCCTTTTTCCTGACCATGACCAATAGGAACTTGTAACCACCCCTCTAAACAATTACAAACATATATAACTCACTGAATGATCAAAAGTTATCCACCCCACCTCTTGGGGATGTGAAGTCTTGAAGTTGTTCTGGAAACAGAATTCTGAAGAAACAACAACAGAGGAATTCTGAGTGGCTGGATCACCTGAGATATCCATTTTCATTGGTATCTGGTCCCCTTCCTTGCTCTGAAAACACATAAACTTTCAAAGGTCATACTAACAGAAGTATGAAATGTGCAGTGTGCACAAGACAGTTAAAGATGATATTTGTTCTATGTTTGAGCAGGTAAAAGGAATCCATTTACTTTGTAAGTCCATATGGACTCTGTAATCAAACTGTAATATAAATCTTTATCCATGCCATAAATAAAGATGGTATGTAATTATAAGTCATACCTGAAGTCAATAAGATATATCCTGTCTCATCTCATCTCAGAGTTGTTCCCATGCTAAGGAATCAGTTTATACTTCACCTGTCCCATAATCTTTTTTGCCTTCTCCTCCCATGTCTATAGTCAAGATACTTGGGAAGTCTCCCCTGGGCAAATCTGATCTCTATTAATCTGAATGGAATCCACAGCCTTTTGTTTCCAACATAACACATTGTCTGACTTTTCATTTGAAAGTTAAGACATTTTAAAAATATTTCGGTTGGCTTAATATACAGTTTCTATAATCCAATGTCTCTAAGCAGCTATTGCTTTTTTGTACATTAGCATTAAAAAATCAAAGTTAACAAGACACCATATAGAATCCAGACTCCCTGTGTACTTCCCATCCTCATGTGAATTATTTTTTATTAATTTACTCTCTATTTAAAGACTTTATTTATTATTTTTAAATGTTTATTTTTTCAATGAAATTGTATGTAGAGTCCTCTGTACACATGCCCAAGACTGGTATAGCTAAATCTTGAGGTGATCCTATTCCCCGCTTCCTGAGGAACTACTGCACTGATTTCCACAGTGGTTGTTCATGTTTCACTCCCACCAGCAATGGATGAGTGTTCTGCCTACTCCATAGCCTCACCAGTATGAGTTGTTACTTGTTTTATCAATCTTAGCAATTCTGAGTGGTGTAAGGTAAAATCTCAAACTAGTTTTGGTTTATATTTCCCTACTGGCCAAGAATATTATTTGGTGAAGAACAAAGGTCTTTACAATTTGTGGCTATTATGAACAATTCTTTAAGTGTTTCTAAAATATTTGAATTTCATCTTTTGAAAACTTTCTGTTTAGTTCTGTGCCCTATTTTTTGGTGGTGAGATAACAGTTCCTGCCTTCACGTTCACTGCAGGCTACCCCCTAATTATAGCCTAACATGTACAGTTACTGATAATGCAGTCCTGTTCTACATTCATCAGTGACCCCAAGCAAATTCATTTCTTTAGACCCTCTTTTGTCTTTAGTAACTGATATTACTTTCCAGAGAGAATTGAAGAGCAAAAGGCAATTCAGAAAGGTACCAGAAGCATATTATACTTATGTTGCTTCTGCAGAGCAGTATCATGAGGGGTTTTCCTGACACTGACTACTTTTATACTTCCTCACTACTTCATGGTAAGGCATTTTTTTCCCCATTATTATCATTCATTGTAAGAAACAAACAATACCCTTGCTGATATTCTTGATAAGCACACTGTGTATATGTGCTTCAAATAAGCTCTCAACTTGTATATAATAATATTTTGATGACAATGATCAAGTATTATGGATGTAGTTGAGGCCAGAAACATAAAGCATTTCTACTACTAAGAATGGTAAAAACTAGAAAACACTGCAGTGTAAATCCTGTGCCCATGTATCAGAAAACCAGTAGTTATATAACTTTAAAAACAAATTTATGGAAATACATCAATATAAACCAGATTCCTGTCTGGTTTTGGTTTTGGCAGTCTTCCCAGATCTTGTCTTGTCGTTATTGCTAGATTTTGTCAACAAATAACTTTGTTACTAGCCCTTCCATTATTTTCTTCATGACCACTAGCCTCCTAGCTCCTGATGGGAAGGTGGACTCTCAGCACCCAGTTGGCACACCTTCAGGTATATACTTGTGCTATCTGCCTTTCCTGGAGGCAATGCAATAAGAAATAGATTCAGCCAACATCTCTGCTGAGAAGCAAAATAAGTTGAGGCAGACAATTGTCATGGGATAATGCTTTTGTACACTGTAAAGATTTATCACTCATATTGGTTTAACAAAATCCTGATTGGCCAGTACCCAGGCAAGAAGTATAGGCAGGGCAACCAGACTAAGAGAATTCTGAAAAGAAAAAAGGCAGAAATGTAGTCCCTAGCCAGATGCAGAGGAAGGAAGATGAGAATGCCTCACTGATAAAAGGTACCAAGCTATGTGGTTAAACATAGACAAGAATTATGGGTAATTTAAATTGTAAGAGCTGTAATTTAAATAGTAAGCTAATAATAATGCTGAAGTAATAGGCCAAACAGTTTATAATTAATATAAACCTCTCTTTTTTGTGGGGGGGAGGACTGAATGACTGAGGGACTGGTAAGGACAGAAACTTCATCTTCATCACATACAACAATGAAAAATGACAATTGGGATAAATTTTCTCTCTCTTATAACCTTTTCAGCAATCTTTCATTTTCACTGCATTTCTGCTCTTGCTGTTCTTAAGACTGACTACAATCATGACCACACTCACCTTCCAGACTCCAATTAGTTGTGTGCCTTTTATTTAGTCTGTACAACTATAAATAACAAACCTGGAAACTATGGGTCTATTTTTTTATATTAGAAAGAACCATATAATAGAGGAGGTATATAGATTGGGTAAAAGAAAAAAAAATCTCTGTATGTTTTGTTTCTTCTCTGTAAATATTATCATCTTTGAAGCAATGTGGGTAACTATTATCTGAGCAAAGGCTTGCTTAGGGCTAAACAAAGGAGGATAATAAGCATTTGATATACAGTAGCTAAAACAGAAAGCTGAGTCCAAGCAAGTATGAGCAAACCTGCCTAATGCACTACTTTTTCTTTGGAGACCAGAAATATACCTCATCATTCAAGAAAGGAACAGAGGAGAGGTTTAATCTTAGCCAAATATGGGGAAGCAATTCATTTAGGGGTTTACTTATAGAAGCATGGCTGACTCAACATAAGCTGTGTTACCCAAAATCTTACTCCAGCATTGGAGGTAACTCATGAAAGGGGTACCTCAGTCAAACCCTCACCTTTTCAGAGACCTAACATACCCCAAGACTGTATATAACTTTGGGGCCTATAGAGAGTAAACACTAGAGGCTTGGTGGTTATCTTCAGAAGGTCTGATGACCCTCTCTTATCCTTCTATGGAAAAAATATAAACAGCTTTATTGTCTTCTCCAGAAAGACACAGTGTCGGACTGCAGGTCAGCATGTTCTGGAAGCCATCCCAGAAATTCAACTTCATGATAGTAAAGGCTATGTTACTCCCAGATGCATTGCTCCATGACACTTCCTGTATGAGTAGCTATGATTTTACATCTGAAGCCTTTGTTCTTGTCTTAGTCCTGAATTTGTCTTCAAGATGCCTGAACTCTTTTATCACATGCTATACCTCATCTACCTCGTCATCTTGATTTCAGCTCCTTGGTTTGCCTTGTATATCTTTTTTTTCTGAGTCAAATTAGCTGTTATTTGAGCAATCTTCTGAGCATCTTTCTCCATCTTCTCTCTATGTTCTAACCAAATATATAGTTCAGTTCTTCCAGAATCTGTCCACCACCCTGTATTTAACCATGTGGTATCTAGTATTAAGTCAGAGCTCATTAATAATCTTGAGGCAAAGACTGAAGTTATACTTACAGAGTCATATTACTCTAAAATAAGGACATGTCTATTAAAGAGCTTTTTAAAAAGTTGAAAATTTTCCCCATGATGAGTCTTTTAGCTACTTCAAATGGTTAACAAAATTTAAGATACATCAGTTATAACGTCTGAGAAAATTTTAGTATTTCCTAACAAATCTGATGCCAGATTACTCCAAAGATCTGAAAATCAATAAATGAAGCCATGTGCATGTTATCTTGATAAGAGGCTATGATGGTAAACATAATTTCACTATGATAATCTTAACAGGAAGCAAACAAACTTACCCAAGCCAACATGGTCACTTTCTACCTTCTATTTCTTTTCTCCCCTTTTTTGCTAACCCCCATACATTATTTTCACTGTGGTGAAACACCACCCCTTCTCAAACACCATCCAATCAGACTCATGTTCCACAGTTTTATCAGAACTTCTCTTGTCAGGGTCTCTGGTGGCTTCTGTGTTGTCAGTTCCAAAAGCTAATTCCTCCTGGTCCTCATCATATTTACTCTTTCACAAAAACATCTGTGTCCCTTGACCTCTCACGGCCAGATGCTGTTGGCTCTCCTCTGTCTTTGTTGGCCATAGGCCTGGAGCATCCTTTCCTGGTTCTTCCCTGCTCCTCACAAACTTTGTATCAAAGTTCTAGGGCCTATGCAGTGATCCCTTTTTACTTTATTTTCAAATTTCTTCCACTGATACCATGCAGCCTTATGTATTTAAGTCATACCAACTTTCTATCAATAATAAAAATCTAAGTTTCCAAAATAATATGAATTTCTGTACTAAACACTGAATTGCCTGCTGCTTAGTCAACAAAGACCCTGAACACTGATACATCTACCTCTCCGACATCCTTATCTTCAGCTTTTAAGTATGTTTTTCCTCATCTTCCTTATCTCAGTAGATGACAGTTTCATACTCTGGGCAATAACCTTAGACAAGTATTGATGGCTTCTTTTTTATTTTCTCATTTCAGCTCTAGTCTGTTGGAAAATTCTATTTGATGTACCCTCAAAAAAAATGGAATCAGAACATGTTTCACTACTAGAAGTACCACCATGGTCTAAGCTATCGGCATATCTGTCCATTGTCTATTAGAGCAATATAACATAGAATATAAAAGTAGAATAAGTTAATCACTTGACCAATAATCTTCAAATGACTTCTATACCCTTAAATCAACACCAAATAGCCGTGGGCAAGGCTACTCTTGCTTTCTCTATGGCTCCATTCATCTCTCCTCTCTCTTTCCTTCTCATGTTAATCCTCATGGAGCTCCTCAAGCAAACTGAGCCCAGAGCTGCTTCCCTTTCCATCTTTCTGAATGTCCCTTTCCCATGAGCTTAAGCTGTTTCCTTCCTTCAGTGAACTATGTTTCTACTTAAATATTATTTTTATTAGTAAGACCTTCATTCACTGTATGAAATTAAGTAGCAAGTTGTTCATGTAGAGTGCTCAAACTTTCTTTCTCTGCTTTATTTCACTTTATAACACATTTCAGGTAGACTGTGAACTTGCTATTCCTCTGTTTATTGTTTAGAATAATATTTTTCTATGAGAACAGGGGCTTTGACTTGATTTGATGCTGCACTCCTGGTCTTATACCTGGAATCAGATAATTTACAAAACTTTTTTAAATGATAGGAGCAAGCGGCGGATGTACATAGACTGAGTGGTGACTTGGGAAGGTTCATTTGATTATGTCATAATGTCCTACTCAAAAACATCTTTTTTATTTCAGGGGATTGTTTCCTTAGCTAAAAATAATGCCCAGAGATGAAACCAAAAGAAACATATTAAAGGAAATTACACATGAAGAATAAGAAGCAGTATTGGCCAATCTACTCCTTCCTGAAGGAAGACAGGTGGGTGGGAATGTGGCTGCCAGATGTTCACATCCCAAGGATATAACTGACCGCAGGAGAGGTGACAAGAAAATTGGAAATTTTTGCTAGTTATAGTATTCGATCACTATCATCAGTAACAAATTACTTCCTGTATTTTCTGTGTCGATTCAGAAAATGGAAAAGTTAATTAGACATTGCCTCTGCTTTCAAGGACAGAGTTAGAATTTGATAGAAAAAAATGTTTTCAGTGTGTTTTAGGATAATACAATAAAGTATTACAGAGTGTGTAATCTTTAAAGAATAGATTGCTTTCCCACAATCTGGAGGCTGAAAGCCCAATATGAGAATGGGAGCTACAAGAAGGACCAGTCTTCTGCATTCAGGATGCTGCTCTGGTAGCCAGGTGGTGATGGCACACATCTTTAATCCCAACACTTGGGAGGCAAAGACGCTACAGCAGGAGGAGTGTGTGTCCTCACATGCCAGAAAGTCGCAGGTCAAAAGAGATGCATTATTCTCCTTTAAGGCCCCTTGCCTTTCCACTCAACTCATGACCTTTCTCAGTGGGCAAATACATTCATGTTGGAGGAGGTGGTGGCTCATTCAACAAAATGCTTGCTTTGCAAGCACAGGAACTTGAGGCTGGTCCCCAGAAGTCACATAAAAATGTCTGGTGCTGAGGAGCATCTGTCCTAGCCCAGGGGATGCAGAGACAGGAGGATTCCTACAGCTCACTGGCCACAGTCTTCCCTAATTGGTAAATTCCAGTTCAGGGAAACTTCCAAATAATAACACTCCATATTCTACATAAGTTTCCTCTTAGGAGTTCACCTAGTAGGAGCCAGATAAACACAGCGGTATTATGTATAGCTCCTTTAGCTAAAATGCTAGGACTCTTTTTTCCCATGAGCCTGAAGAGACCTGATGGCTAACTCACAGCAGGATTAAAAGTTGCCATCAAAGCCTTTATTTTGTATCTGTTTTCTCAATTATCTTAAAGCTTTGGGTTGTTTCTTCTCCTCCATGCACACAGGCATGTTAGTCATTTAAGGAATGTCCATTTACTGCTGTTCATCCTCACCCTCTAAGACTGACGGGAAAAAAAAAGTTGAGTGTAACTTAAAACTCTGAGGTGTTTTAAACAAAATGTCAAATGCCAGTTTCTCAACATTCTATCATAGATCCCAAGAGCTACAAATGAACCTCCAGCCCTCTCCTTAAACCTTAAGGAACAAAGGAGACTTTCAGGCAGATGGTCCCTTGATGAGGCTGTCATTTTCAGGGAACCAAAGAGTTTACCTTCCCAGGGTCACAGGTCAGATAGTTAAGCATCCGGTGAAATAATGGAGAGTGTTATCTCCCCAGTGTCTATTTCCTGGGTAGAAGTCTGTGAGCAGAACTGAGCTAATATGAACCAGACCACAGACGAATCAACACTCCTTGATGGTGTTCCCTAGTAACTTTGTTTCCTTATGTAATCTTGGGGGTCACTACAGTATCCCTGAAGTCAGGGTTGGGGTACATTGATTATATGCCTGTCATGCATCTCAGCATTATTTCTGTTTGCTTTCTTTGGGATTGAGTCCTCCAGACTAGAGTCTCAGGCTTAGGACTCCTTCACAGTAAGAAGCATTGTCCTGCTCTTTTTTTGTTTTTGTTGTTGTTGTCAACTTGACACAATTCAGTGTTGCCTGGAACGAGGGAACTCCAGCTGAAAAACTGTCTTGATCAGACTGGTCTGTGGCCATGATTGGAAGGGATTGTATTGATCAATGTGTAGATGTGTAACGGCCCAACTTACTGTGGGTGACACCATCTCTAGGCAGGTGGGTCTGGGAAGTGTACAAAAGCAGTCTGAACAAGAGCTAGGCATCAAGCTAGCAAGCAGCATTCCTTCATGATTTCTGTTTCACCTCTTGTTTGAGTTCTTACCCTGACTTCCCTAATAATGGGCTGTGAACCAGAAGAATAAATTAATAAACAATTTCTTCCCCTGAATTTCTTTTGGATGTGGTTTTTATCCTAGCAACAGAAAGGCAAATTAGAACAAGTATCAAGAGAAAAGATTTTCCACAATGAAGCAAGGGATTGATCATAGCAGTAAGATGTGAGCAGTAATTATTTTACTTCACATGAGTTAAAACTAATTCAGATTTTAGTCTTCTTGGGACTCAGAGGAACATAACGACTTGGGTGCTTCCTAAGTAAATAAGTATGTGAGATGCATGGCTTTTGTTGCTTATTTCCTGACCACCGACTTCCTCCAAGGGAATCTACTTATATTTTTGTGAAGATTCGGAAGGAAAACCTAAGGTCAGTTACCTAAGTGGTAACCACGAGATGTTCAGACTAAAGGAAGTCGCAGCTTTCCACGTGTCCTTGGAATCCTGTGCTCCCACATGGCCTCTCTAACATTGCTACAACACAGCTCTGTGACTGCTTAGCTTTCTAAGATATTTATGGTTTCATCACAGAATTGAGTCATTAAAAGAAAAGGGAAAGGTTTACAAACAACAACCCTGAAAAATAAAGCATCTCAGAATGACATCAATTCAATTAGGGGGTTCAAAATAGGATGGAAGTGAAAGAAACATGGCTGGCAAAACAGAGGAAGAGACAGTGCTATTCATTTGATGAATTAAGTGATAGTGTCTCTTTATGCTATTAAATTAGTAAGAGTAAAGTTTTTGATGATTTATTCTAAGTATCTTTGAAGTGAATATACCCAAAGGAAAAGACTTCAAAATACATTATCTTTAGAGGGAGCACTTGGGACCTGAATAGTTCCTGTCATTTGCAAGTTAATTACTAGCCTTAGGTATGCCCCTTCCCCCGCTCCACACACAGTACATGAACACAGTCTGCAGAACACCTATATTTTATATGGGATTCTTGAGGCTTCAGACATACACAAAACACATATGAGGTTATAGTAGATAATGTAGATTTAGTAAATGCCATTCAATATTAAAAAAGAGACATTAAAAATTAAAGCCAAAATCCTTTTCAATACAAACTATATCCACAGGGCCTTGACCTCTATATCTTCCCCAGCATCCTTTGCTGGCCTGTACTGCCATCAGGTTCCCTCACACTGTATGATCTTACGCCATCTCCCTGGCCCACATGATAGTGATCCTAACCCATCTCCCTGGCCTACTCTGTAATGATCTTACCCCATCTCCCTGGCCCACACTGTGGTGATCCTAACCCATCTCCCTGGCCCACACTGTAGTGATCCTAACCCCCATCTCCCTGGCCCACACTGTAATGATCTTAACCCATCTCCCTGGCTTACACTGTGATGATATTAAGTCATTTCCCTCATTTCAGTCATTCCACATTCTGATCTGTTCTGTGTGACTTTATTAGATTTATATTTCTAAAGCACTACCTTGATAAATAACTCAAATAAATTCTGATTGCTAGTTTTTCTTTCTTGACACTAAAGATACAACAATGAAAAAACATTCTATATTTAAAGATCTCCCTGTATGCAGATAAAAGTGCCAACAATTACAAAAATATGTTATTTAGAGTTAATAATTGATGTTATGAAATGTTTGAGTCTATATCGAGTAGATGAAGGCTTATTTTTATTTAAATTTTCAAAAACTTGAAGTAAATATCATCACCAGAATAAAATAAAGCATGTTAATAGCAAGTAGTTTAGTATATAGATTAGCAAACTGAATATTAAAAGACTTTTCCATTTACATAACAAACACATTGAGAATGAGTCTATCTCATTATAATAGACCCATAAACTGCAGGCCAATTAGTAGCTATTGACTAGTTTATGGAAGGTAACATATACATCGACACACACTCATACATACTAGAATAGCTGAGACATTGTTCCCACTGCTGATCTTGAAATTCTGGAGCACTTTTCAGACATTCTTGGCACAGGGAGGATGGGACCCATCTTCCACTCTCTGTACCCATGTTTGGTGCTCAAGCACTTGAGGAGAAAAGCTTTGTAGAACAATCCAGTCTTGAGTAACTATCTTTGAAATCTCGGAAAAAATTAGACCTCCAGAATCCAAGCCATTCTTCTAGTTAAATTGATTTTGAGTTTATGATACAATCTGAGAAAAAGCACCTTAAGTGTGGGTTGAGATTTTTCAATGGTCTAGCTTTCACGAATGCTCTCTGTGTTGTGGTAGAATATGCCCCCATTCACTCCTGTTTCTATAAGAAAAGCTCAGTTATGTTTCTGTTAGCAACGCTAATAAGGCTTCTCATCACTGAGGAAGAATTGGTTAATATTGTTCCTAAAATCTTCTATTGATGCCCTATAAATATCTACTTTCTTTCCTTTTCTTAGGAAAAGACAATTAATTGGCAACTAAAACAGACAATAGGATCAAGAATCAAATATAATTCTGAAAGGAGTGGTTGCATGTTAATATGGGTAACTGAAACTGGTCCATTGGGGGTAGACGATCCTCCAAGGTGAATCTCACTATGGTATGAAACTGTGTGTCTCCCTACTATTGTGGAAGTTGTGTGAGCTATGCTATATGTAATCAGACTTGTAACAGACTAAATTATCTGAGGGTGGAGAAGAAGAAACTCTTTAGTATGATCTTCAATATAATGGAAATGAAAACTCATAGTTCAGAGTGTAGACAGACGCCTACACCCCAGTACAGAAAAACAAAGATAACCAGACTCTGTCTCTAAAGTGCCTGATTGTTAATGATTTTAAAACAATAAATGAAAGAACCCTTCACAGTCTGGCTGATGAGTTTCACAAGGTCATGGGTGTGAATCACATCTGCCCAAATGCCTTGGAAGGTGAGTGTAACATAAAATACCCACCTCTCCTTGAAATGAAGATTTTATAATCTGGGTCAATATGAGAGAAATCAGCTTCCAGTAGACTGGTTGTTTGAGCCAATGTGAATATTTAGCTCATAAAACAAAGACACCATGAATATCAGAAAGAAAGGAAGGGCAGGTATTGCTGAGGAAATTGTGCATGCCAGAAGTAATGTTTGATGCCAAGTTCACGGGGCCTTAGAAGATCATGCTTGCAGAGGAGCTAATGAAGAAGTTAATTCAGCAAGGAGCATTGAACTGGCAAGGGATTTGTGTGATGTAGCGAAGCCCCTTGGTGGGATGTGATCTCTCTGAGGTAGGACAGGCTCTAGTGTGTCTGAATAGTGTTCGACTGGTATGTATGCCAAGCTTATTGTGGAGTGACATGCTTAGGAAGGAATGAATGAGAGAAAGCAGATGGTGGGGGTCTGTCTGAGTCACGTGAATACAAATGTGGCAAAAAAAATACAAATGTGTTGAGCTTGAGTCAGTGTTCCTACGAAAAGCAACGACAAACGTAAATGCTGTGCTAGTGAGCTTCTGAAAGTCTTTAACTCCTGAGCAACAATTCACCAAGGAGATGAAAGAGGATTTAAATACCAGAGCAATAAAGATGAGATTATAAAGCTTGTGTTAAGAGTGGGCAATCCAATTGTGCATTTCTCCGCTTCAAGGAAGAGATCTTTCACCCAGATTGGGGCCCTTTCAATAGTCACAAGTGGGTGATGAAAAGTCACACTTGCAGACGGCCCACAGCTTGAGACCCAAGGATCCAGCTTGATCAGGGATGACCCATGGAACAATATGGTTCTTGGCCAGGCTGAGTGGTGTAAGCCAATCCCACTGAGACTATTGGGAATAGGATAATATTCAGCAGTCCCACAATAATAACAGCTCCTCAAAATGAAAAAGACAGATGGAAAATTACTGTGGATTATGGAGGGCTCC
The DNA here is from genome assembly GCF_014885135.2 of Alexandromys fortis. NCBI lineage: Eukaryota > Metazoa > Chordata > Mammalia > Rodentia > Cricetidae > Alexandromys > Alexandromys fortis. Next base: position 990,813 of record NW_026067958.1, on the reverse strand, counting down.
ATATGTTTGCAATCCACTTCACACTGCTCTTGTAAAGAAGCAATTGATGCAAATGATGGGTGCTTTCCATGTTGGCTTTTTTTTTAACTTTAAACAAAATTTTATTACACAAAGGTTATCACATAATTGGATACTTTTCTACTTTGTACAGTTACTCTTGCTCCACAGAAAGGCTGCTCTGACCTCTCGTCTGGTGACACAAGTACCACAGTCCTGACCAGCAGGACTGCCTCGGTGATGCAATTTGAAAGCAGGACACTAGTATATGGCTCTTGCACCCAGTATCAGGAATGTACAAATGTCTTTATTCAAAAAAACAAAATAAATTATTTGTAAACATGGACAATGACAACAGTAAACCATTATGTATTGTCAATGGGAACCAGTAACTGATGGTTACAATGATCAGCCAGCCTTCTCTTCATTCTCTTCAGGGGCTTCAATGAAGGTACAGTGAGGAACCTGCCTTGAGCTTCCTGTCATAGTTCATTGGTAAGGGCAAAGCACTATTCTAGGAATTAGGACATGCCACCTCCCATTCCTCCTCCGATTCCCCCTCCCATTCCCCCCCCCCCATTGAGCCCATTCCAGGGTTTTTCTCTTCTTTAAGAATTTCGGTCACTACAGCTTCTGCTGTCGTTAGCAAGGAGGCCACCCCAGCAGCATCCAGTGAAGCAGTTCTTACGACCTTTGTTGGATCAATGATTCCCTTTTCCACCATGTTCACAAATTCCCCGAGCATAGCATCATACCCAACTTCCGAGGAACTCTGCAGAATCTTCTCAACTATCAAAGACCCTTCAACATCTGCATTCTTAGCAATAGTTATCACGGGAATTTTGAGTGCTCTTTTAATAATGTCTATACCTATTTTCTGATCCTCAGTAGAAGGCTTTAGGGAATCCAAGGCTGGGATGCAATGAAGCAGAGCTCAGCCCCCTCCTGGCACAATGCCTTCTTCAACAGCTGCTCGTGTGGCATTGAGAGCATCTGTAACTCTGTCTTTCTTCTCATTCACCTCAACATCGCTTATTCCTCCAACTTCAATACAGCTACTCCATCTGAGAGCTTTGCGAGCTGCTCGTTCAGCTTCTCCTTTTTGTATTCACTAGTGGTGATGTTGAGCTGCTCAGTGATCTCCTGAATGCGTTTCTCAATTTGAGCCTTGTCACCTTTTCCTTTCAAAAGCATGGCGTCATCTTTAGTGACAATGACCTCTCCAACTTTTCCTAAGTCATGAGCTTGAACATCTTCAAGGTTTAGATTCAACCCCTCTTCTCCAAATACCACACCACCAGTAGCAATAGCCATATCTTTAAGCTGGTTCTTCCTGTTGTCTCCAAACCCTGGAGCTTTGACTGCTACAACCTGAAGACCCACTTTCAGCCTACTCAAGACCAGTGTGCTTAGAGCTTCTCCATCAACGTCCTCAGCAATAATTACCAGGGGCTTCTGATGAACACTGGCAGTTTTCAGAGTGGGTACGATGGATTGGACACTAGAAATCTTCTTTTCACGCAACAGAACATAGGCATCTTGGAATTCACATTTCTGACCTTCTGATGTGTTAATAAAATATGGGTAAATATATCCTCTGTCAAACTTCATGCCTTCAATAATTTCTAACTCATCATGCAGGGTTTTCCTATCCTTCACTGTGATGACGCCCTTTCCTCCCACCTTCTTCATCAGAAATGATGTTTCTAATGTCTTGTCTCCATTTGCAGAAATTGTAGCAACCTGAGCAATTCTTTCAGGGGTTGTCACAGGTTTAGATTTTTTTTTTCAGTTCAGCAATTACAGCATCAACAGCCAACATCACACCTCTCCAGATTTCTACTGGGGTAGCCCCTTTGCTGATCTTCTCAAAAGCACCCCCCCCCCTTGGCAATAGAACACGCCAGAACGGTAGCAGTGGTACTGCCATCCCCGGCCTCTTCATTTGTGTTACTGGCAACATCTTGAAGAAGTTTGGCTCCGATATTTTTGTATTTGCCCTTTAAATCAATTGACTTTGCAACAGTGACCCCATCTTTCGTTATTTTGGGACTTCCCCAGCTCTGTTCAATAATCACTGTTCTTCCCTTTGGCCTCATGGTAACAGCTACAGTGTCGGCTAAAAGGTCTACACCTTGAAGCATTAAGGCTCTAGCATCCAAATTTTACATCTTTGGCATAGGCCCGAGTGAGACGAGGAGCCAGTGCCCGGGACACGGTCTCATCTGGCGAAGGACTGTGGGTAGTTGAAGCATTCTGCAGGGCAGCGGCAGGAGCACATGAGGCAAAGCAGGCCGTTGGCGGCGAGTGAGTGACCGAGCCTTCCATGTTGTTTTGAATCTTGCTGGCTACTTCAGTATCTTCTTAGTCACTGAGAATCTCAAGATCAATCAGTACTGGCTTGGGATAGATGACAGTTGGCCTTCTGAGGTCTTTTCCACCCTCTGTAAAATGACTTCATTGCTGAATGGCAAGCTTGATTTTGAAAATCATCTGGAAGAATAGTAAAAATAACAAAAAAAATTTCAAAAAATCATTATGCAGGTGGAATAAGGCACTCATTGAATAAAAATTACAGTGTCAAAACAGGGCACCTCCTTTCCCATACCATGTCCTGGCAAGTCAACACACTGAGGTCTCATAAGCATAAACTTTTATTGGTGGCTTTGTCTAGATAAAGCATTAGGGTTTTGTTCTTCTCTTTCAGGTTCTCTTTTGTTGAGACTTCTTCAAGCTACAATAGTACTTTTTCTTCCATATAAATCAAAATCTAAAACATAATTAGCAGAACTTTAAAAATCTGCTGAGATTAGTAGCTATAACAGTTTGGTAGAGTTAGATTTGGTTTGGGTATTTTTTCAGACAGAATCTTGCTGTGTAGGTCAGACTGGCATGAAAAAAATAATTCTTCTTTAATCTCCTGATGACTTTAAGATTAACACCTGAAATTCTTTGCCTTTCTAGATATATTTCAGTGAACCATTGGCTAAAATTTGACTTAAGAGGTTTTATCTAGGCGGCGGCGGCAGAGGAGCCGCGAAGACTTCAGCGATGGCAGGGGCGGGACCGGCTCCGGGACTCCCGGTTGCAGGAGGCCCTGTTGTCCCGGGGCCTGGCGTCGGCCTCCCGGGCAAGAGCGGCGAGGAACGCTTGAAAGAAATGGAGGCGGAGATGGCCCTGTTTGAGCAAGAAGTCCTGGGAGCTCCGGTGACCGGAATCCCAACTGCTGTGCCTGCGGTGCCCACGGTAGAAGCCATGCAGGTCCCAGCAGCTCCTGTGATCCGCCCAATTATCGCCACCAACACGTACCAGCAGGTCCAACAGACCCTAGAGGCCCGGGCAGCTGCTGCAGCCACAGTGGTTCCTCCCATGGTGGGAGGCCCTCCCTTTGTGGGCCCAGTTGGCTTTGGCCCTGCTGATCGCAGTCACCTGGACAGTCCTGAGGCTCGAGAAGCCATGTTCCTGAGACGAGCAGCAGGTGGCCCCCGACCTATGGCCCTGAGGCCCCCGCACCAGGCTCTGGTTGGACCCCCTCTGCCTGGGCCTCCTGGACCACCCATGATGCTGCCACCAATGGCCCGGGCCCCTGGACCACCCCTGGGTTCTATGGCTGCTCTGAGACCTCCCCTGGAAGAGCCAGTGGCTCCTCGAGAGCTGGGCCTTGGCCTTGGGTTAGGCCTGAAGGAGAAGGAAGAGGCAGCAGTGGCCGCAGCAGCTGGGCTGGAGGATGCTGGCGCAGCAGTGGCTGTAGGGGCAGGAGGAGCCCCAACTGGCCCTGCTGTCATTGGCCCCAGCCTCCCGCGGGCCCTAGCCATGCCCTTGCCTGAGCCTGAGCCCCTGCCCCTCCCACTGGAGGTGGTACGGGGCCTGTTGCCTCCACTGCGAATTCCTGAGCTCCTGTCACTGCGTCCACGACCCCGGCCCCCTCGTCCTGAACCCCCTCCTGGCCTCATGGCCCTAGAGGTCCCAGAGCCACTGGGTGAGGACAAGAAGAAAGGCAAGCCAGAAAAACTGAAACGCTGCATTCGCACAGCAGCAGGGAGCAGCTGGGAGGACCCCAGCCTGCTGGAGTGGGATGCTGATGACTTCAGGATCTTCTGCGGGGACCTGGGCAATGAGGTGAATGATGACATATTGGCACGTGCCTTCAGCCGTTTCCCATCCTTCCTTAAGGCTAAGGTGATCCGTGACAAGCGCACAGGCAAAACGAAGGGCTACGGCTTTGTCAGCTTCAAGGACCCCAGTGACTATGTGCGAGCCATGCGTGAGATGAACGGGAAGTACGTGGGCTCACGCCCCATCAAGCTTCGCAAAAGCATGTGGAAGGACCGGAACCTGGATGTGGTGCGCAAGAAGCAGAAGGAAAAGAAAAAGCTGGGCCTCAGATAGGGTCTGTGGCTTGGCACCCGTTCCCACCCAGCCGGGCGCTAGCTCCTTCCCACAGATGTTTGTGGGAAACCCCAGTTGTCCACTCCCTGTCCCAAACCAGTTTCAATAAATTTACCTTCATTTCCAAAAAAAAAAAAAAAAAGAGGTTTTATCTATATTCACAGGATAGACTGGCTTAAGACTTTCATTTTCTTATCATATGGAGTTGTTTACTTTGGGACTAAAGATAATATTGGCATTGTAAAATAAAGGAGGGATCACTAATTACACTATAAATGGAACTATTAGTCAATATTAATGCCAGAAAATCGAAATATCTACACACCAGAAGACACTCTCAGATACTTTTAGAAGCAGAGGTAACAATTTTGGTATAAATAAGCAAATGCAACATAATCATTAGCTGATGCTCAAAGGTCAGGTTGTCACTCAAAGAGTATGTATGAAGCTAGGATTGGAATGCAATTGACCTGCCAGGCACTATGTCTCCGGTGCCTCAGCAAGTATGGGGTCATGTGACTAGTTTATGCCAACAGAATGCAGATGAGGTGAAGTGTGAGCCTCCAGTGTTGAAATACTTTTGAAAAGGCAACGCTTTTTTCATTATTCACTTCCCTGATTGAAAGCGGACGATCCTTCTCCCAAACCACTGGGATAGTTGAGCTTCTTCTATTTCAGCTACTAGTGTTACCTAACACAAAGGTTGGTAATTTTTATCATCCTAGATTCTTTTTTTTAAATAAGAAAAACAACCCAACAGGAAATATGCATAACCTCTAAACTGACAAGTGAGAGGAGAAAAATCTAGAAGTAGCAAATATGACTGGCCCCACTGTAACTGGTAATTGAGAACTTACGCATGAAACCAAAATTTTTCTTCTGTTAGGCATAATTTAAAAATCCATAATGCCAAATGAAAATCATACTGTCGGGAACTGGGAATTCCTACACAGTGCTGAAGAGGATGTTAACATCATTAAATTCGTGTCAGATCAAATTAGGAAATCTGAGTAGAACTGAACTGGACTATGACCCTGGGACCCAGCCGTATACTACAGAGAGACCTTTCTTCATGGTCCAACAGATCCCTATAAAAGAGAAAATTTAGAACTTAGCTAAGATGTGAAAATGGATGAATGCATGGTAGTCTATTGCATAATGAAATACTGCTCAGCAGCTAAGCAGATAGATCAAATTTATTCATGTTAATATAGCTAAATCTTAATATTAAGTCAGAACAAACAAAGCTGGAATATAATTTTATATTAAGGGCATTAAGTTGACATTTACTAACATGAATTATTTCTTTTTATTGAGCTGTATATTTTTCCACTCACCTTCCTTCCCCTCCCCTTCTACCCTTTTCTATGATCCCCATGCTCCCAACTTACTTAGGAGATCTTGTCTTTTTCTACTTTACATGTAGATTAGATCCATGTATTTTTCTCTTAGAGTCTTTTTTGTTGTTTAGATTCTCTGGGGTTATGAACTATAGGCTGTTTTTTCTTTGCTTTATGTCTAAAAGTAACTTATGAGTGAGTACATACTGATGACAGCTTATGCTGCAGAGGATATGGAATAAAGAGAGCATTCTTTCATTGCTGGTGGGAGTGCAAACTGATATATCTGCTTTGGAAATCAGTATGGTGATTTCTCAGAAAATTAGGAAACAATCTTCCTCAAGACCCAGCAATACCACTTTTGGATATACACCTAAAGAATGTTCAATCATACCTCAAGGATGTAAGTAAGATGCCCAGACCCAAATAATCACACAGGCACTATATTAATTACAACAGTGTTTGGTCTATTAGCTCAGGCTTCTTATTAACTAACACTTACATCTTAAATTAACCCTTTTCTATTCATCTGTGTATTACCACAAGGCTGTGGCCTTCTGGTAAGGTTCATATGTTTGTCTCCTTCGACAGCTATATATGGGGTCTTCTTGACTCCTCCTCCTCCTTCTCCTCCTCCTCCTCCTCCTCCTCCTCCTCCTCCTCCTCCTCCTTCTTCTTCTCTCTCTCTCTCTCTCTCTCTCTCTCTCTCTCTCTNCTCTCTCTCTCTCTCTCTCTCTCTCTCTCTCTCTCTCTCTCCCTCTCTCTTTCTCTCTCTCTCTCCATCTCTCTCCCTTTCTCTCTCTCTCTTTGGATTTCCCACCTGGTTTTACTCTTCTAGGCCACATTGGCCAAAACAGCTTTATTATTAACCAATAAAAACAATACATATTCAGAAAGACATCCCACATCACAAGGACATGTTCATAGCAGAATTATTTGTAATAGACAGAACCTGGAAACAACCTAAATGCCCCTTGACCAAAGAACAGATAAAGAAAATGTGGTACATTTGTGCAATGGAGTACTACACAGCAGAAAAAATAATGATATATTGAAAATTGCAGGCAAATGGATGGATCTAGAAAACAGTACACTGAGTTAGGTAACCCAGGAGAACATGAATTATTAAAATTATGAAAGTACTTACTGATTATTTAGAAATCCAAATTAGTAATTACCTCTTAGGAAAGGGTAAATAATGGAATTTAAATCAATAAATAAACAAAGGTCTTTAAAATACTTGGCAATATATGAGTGTTTAGCCCACTGAAGATAAATGTGTAAAATGTCAAGGATGTGTATAATAAGCTTTCATGGGTAAGAGCCTTCATTAAATTAGCCTCTATGCCACTTGGCTATGTGCTTAAAATGTCTTGTGCTTAAAATATTTGAAAAATATTTGAAGTTACTGAATAAATTAACTGTGGATTTATTTTATTATTTATCTACACAAAAATCCGAGATACCAAATTATGCTGTCAATAACCATGCAGAAACAAAGTAGCTGACTCATGCGATTTCTCTTTAAGTGGGGGAGAGGTCTTGGTGTCTAAGTCCCAGTGCGATACTCCACGTCTGTGATTAGCATTGGATGATCATTTCTAAAAGAATTAGGGGAACATCTGAGTTAAGCTTCTTAAGGTCTTTAAACTGATTTGGATTATGGGTTGATAAGGTGAAATAATTACTCTTTATTACTCCTGACAGTACCCTGGCACCTTGAATCCTACTTAAGATGCAAAAGTTATGTCCCTCATACAATTCAACATCTACTTTTGATGATGGCCTTATGTGGAATGAAAAGGGGCATGATATTAATTTTTTTAAGTGATTGATCAGAGAAGTCAAAATTTGAAAAGCTTTGTTCTTATATACCGTCACACTGTAGTGGAAATTACAGTGATTTATATAACATTTTTTTTTCTCTGATGTAAGGAAAGCTATCTTTATTTTTTATAAAACAAGAAGAATCTTTACATTTCTACACAATGGAAGGCCGGTCTCTCTGTTGAATTTACTTCACCTTCCTACTTTCTAGCTGACTTTTTCATTATCTTTCTGACTTCAACATGCTGATAGCCCATGCACTATGCAGTCTTATTGGCTATAACCTTAAGCCGCAATTTGTTCAAATGACATCCAGCACTAAATTAGATGTGTTCCCTGCAAAAGTATCTCTATAACAAATATTACACATCCCCTTCAGTTAGTGTGAATACTTTCCTTCCATCTTTTCTTTATCAGTAAAGACACCTCAAGAAATTGGTCTTCCCTTTTTCTAGGATAAAATGTACTTATTGTTACTGTCATGGTACTCAAGTTTTTGAAGACCTAATTTGTGAATGCTTGCCACAGGTTAATCACAGAAAACTGTCTCCTTGGTTTACCAAATTACCTGGCAAAACAACTACAATCAATATTTACTGAATACCTTCCGTACTTCAGACATTATATTAATTATTAGTTTATACATGCCGTTTAAGTAAACTGCTACATGGGAATTATTGTTTCAATTTGCCAGGTGAGCAAACTGGGATTTGGAAATTTAAGCCTTCAACTCTGTCCCTCCACTGCCCAGTGTTGGTAATATATGACATAATCAGTGGTCTTCCTCGTTTGGTGGGCATCCATTATGTGGAGAGTTGCTAAACAGTATTAGTTCACAAAATGGAAATTCGTATACAGGAATTTCATGGCACAATTCCCTGAGAGTGACAGGAAGCAGGTTAGACAGAGGTGAAGTGGGAACCATGCTGCCTTTGTGAAGGGGACTTTGTCACAGGAGGTGAGAATGTGGAAGACTTTCCAGTTGTCCTCAGAGCAGACAAGCAGCAGGGTTCCCTGGAAAGAATGAGGATACTTCCTAGATAGAGACTCAGCTGAGAACTGTCGGTAGCTAACATCCATAGCAGCTGGGGGTGATTGTTGGGGTCCAGAAGAAGGCCTGATGTGGGTGACCACCCCTCCCTGACACACAGCATATGCATTTCTTTTTTAAGTCCGTGGATGACGCAGATGGATCTCTAGTTGGCATTTCTGTCAACCGTGCTCAATGTTTTAGGAGAACTGAAATGAACTTCTGAGCACACTGAGGAGTAAGCTTGCCTTTCCACCTATTAGGTCATGCTGAAGGAAACACTTTTCATTTTCATTATTTCATTTGAAACTCAGAATGATGCTTAGAGGCTTTTCAATTACCAAAGAAGACACTAATCCTAAATGACTAAAGAGCTCAAATCACACATAGGAAGATCCTCACACTGTCCAAACAGACAGACACCTGTTTGTTTGGACCATGATACATTGTATATTTTGGCATAATGTCCAAAGCCCAAAATGCCACATCAGTAATGGAATCTCAACTTGGCTTCATCTCTCTTCTGATCACATTTACTCTTCCCTTTAAAGAGTGATCCCAAGACATCTAAATATTTTAAATGTTGAAAAGTCACTGAAACTGCATCACAGTAGAAATGTCTGCTTTGTCAGTCACTCTTGTTAAGGGAGACTGTTAAATTCTCATCTGAGCATAAAATAAGCCTATTGGTCATTAAAAGTCCTGCTTCTTACCCACAGTTATATGGCAAACAGATGAAATGCCATGTGAACAAATCGAGGGAAAGTGTTTGCATTCCTCATCTGAAAATAAATGTGTAGCAGGTGACTTTAACAACTGTAAAACACCCAAGGCAAAGGGTATTAAAATATCCTAAAATAAATTGGTTATATTTATTGTCCCTCACCCATTCACATTTTTCCTAAAGTCTGAAGAATGTGCAGTGCTAACCCAAAGAGTATTCAGAAAATGATGTGGGGGAACCTCAAACAATGAGAATGTTTAGGAAATTTGTATATTGATTCAATACACCCAGGGCTGTCATTCCAGAGAGGAAAGAAATATGTCTGAATTTTTTGCAGACCTGTGGTCATTTCTTTTGTTTACATAGCAAAAATATTAGTCAAACGATCTTATATTAGGGAGAAATATTGTTTAATACAACTGTTTTCTGAACTCCATCACGGGGTACAGCTAGCACGTAGGGGTACTTGGTCAAAGTACTCAAGGACAATTTGCTTCTCACAGCTGAGCATAGAAAATCTTCAGTTTGTAGTTTTGAAGAACTGCATATGAAACTATCTTATCAGAAGATGCCACTTGATTCGGGATGCCACAAAGAAACGTTCTAAAACACAATCTTTCACAAGGAATAAAATCTGGAGGAATTCCAGTTACTGACATCTTCAGTGTTCATTGTACCTGGGCATTCACAAGGGGATGGGGTGGGGAAACAATATCAGCTGACACTCAAAATTATTTTCAGGTCTCCCTCCCTCCATTCCTTCCTCCCCCCTCCTTCCTCCATCCTCTTCCTTCTTTCCTTCATTCATCCCTTCCTCCCTCCCCCTCTCTTTCCTCCCTCCCTTCCATCCTTTCTTCTTTCCTTTCTTCTTGTCCCCCTCTCTCTATCCTCCCTTCCGTCCTCCCTTCCTATCTCCCTCCCTTCCTATCTCCCTTCCTTCCTTCCTTCCTTCCTTCCTTCCTTCCTTCCTTCCTTCCTGCCTGCCTGCCTGCCTGCCTTCCTTCCTTCCTGCCTGCCTTCCTTCCTTCCTTCCTTCCTTCCTTCCTTCCTTCCTTCCTTCCTCATATAAGCTAGGAAAGTTCTCTACCACTGACATAAATCCCTGCTTTATGTCAGGATATTCTGATTAAAGGGCTTTACAAATTCTTCTCAGCAGAAATAGTTCTAAAGCTGTAGTTTCCAGTGTGATCTTAAAATAGTATAGTTGCTTCATATAGAACATATATGAACACATAATAGCTCAGGTAAAATAAAATTATAGAGTTGAATAAAGATGTTAGATATCTAGAACTCTCTGCCATTGTAAAGAATTACAAAAATTCCTATTATTTCATGAGTAAGTTGGCATTGTTACTGACTTTATGTTTTGTAGACATAAAGAAATAATTATATTGGGGTACCTTTTAAAAATTTCAGATGCACCAATATCAATTTTAAGAGACATAACTTTTCACAACTTTTATAGAGACTACCACTAACCAAGAAGCTATCTACAATTGATACCTGCTGGGAAAGAAAACAATCTGTCTTCCCCAGTGCAGTGCCACTGGACATATTAACCACTCTTCACTTCCGGGCAGGATCAATGCCCAGACTAACACAAAGTAAACTCACTGGTATTTTTGTAAACTTTTTTTTTGGGGGGGGTTCTCATTTAGCTTGGTTTGGGAGTATTTTCTCTTGTCTTTTGCTCATTTACTTTGATTTCCATTTTTGTGTTTTTGTAATTTTGTGCATGTGTTTGTTATTCTTTATTTTTTGTTTTTGTTTGTTTTAGAGAGAGAGAGCAAGTCAGTATGAAATTAGTTGTGCAGGGAACTGGGAGGAGGGATCCTGGAGGAATTGGGGAAAAATCATAATCAAAATTCTTTTCAATTAAATAATTGATATGGAGGATAGTGGAAAATGCTGTTTGGAGTTTTTACAGGCCAGAAAGTCTTCATACAGCCAACTAAAGATGAATATTAATTCTATTTTAACTTCACAAGTAGAGAAAATGAAATTCCAAATAGTTAGTACTTGGGTGTATGGAACAGGAAGTGGCAAACTAAACCCAAAGTCTGACTATAAAGTCTGCACTTCTTCCCATTTCATCCAAGTATTGAGTCTGGTTCTGTAAATGGAACGTATGTGGGTGCATGTGTGCATGCATGTGTAAGGTTTGTTTGTGTCTGTGTGTTCTTGTCCTGTCCCAGGTGTTGTTTCAGGTAACAAAGAGTCAGATATTTTGCAGACAGAAACTCCAAGTTGGGTAAGGTTCAACCCTCAGCTTATGTTTCTGCGTTGTGTTTTAAGAAATAACAGTATTTGGAATATGTATTGAATCTTTTCATGGTTATTGTCAGTATAGAGATGATTTTATTTTCTAGAATATATGACTAAGAAAAATACATGAATGGATTTTTTCCATTTTAACTTTTTGGATGATTTTTACACTTATATAATTCAAAGGAGCAACTTTCAGTGCTGAAATGTTTCCCTTGCCTAGGTTCAGAAAATGTTTCCATATATGTGCATGCAAATTTAAATATGATAATAGATGAACAATAGAAAAAACTGAATATGAAAACATAAAAGTTTTCACTGGAGGGATCTTGACTTCCGTGTTGCATGGCATCTCTTTTTGAGGAATTAAGACAATCAGTGTCCCTCAGTGTTGGTTTTACTCTTCAAAATTATAGCAACTATCCTTTGTCTATTGCTCTTTTGGTCATATATTTCACATATGCATGTTTATGTCCATGTGTGAGTGAGCATATGTGTGTTATGTGTGTGCCAATAATGTCACATGTCTTTCTCAACTACTATCCAGTTTTTCTTTTTGTGACAGGGTCTGTCACTGAACCCTAGGTTTACTGATTTGGCTAGCTTGGCTGGCTGATAACCTCCAAGGATCTATGAGTCTACACCTCTTCATCTCTGGGATTTCTGCTATGCACTGATGTGCTGTTTTTTTTTTATAAGGGTTCTGAGACCCACACTCAGGTCCCTATGCTTAGATGGTACAGTACCTGCTGATCCATTCTTCACTCACCTGTTGATTTTCTTTAGACATTTTAGAGGTGGATTTTAAAGCCTGAGAGAAATTTTGAGACCTTGGTTGGGTTTGTATGAATTTTGAGGTGTAATTTGAGAAACAAGTAACACCTTTTGCATATTTTCTCCAAACAATAAAACCCAGATTTTATTCTTTATACTTATTTTTATAGTTATTTGTTTTGTTTATTTCCTTCATTTTTATATAATAATTCTGGTTGGTTCATTTTCAGGGAACTTATTGCTTAGGCATTATAAATATTGTCATTTTCTCATTGAAATTGTCCTACATTGCTGTCTCATAGAATGCTATTCATTTACATAATATAATAAGTATTATGCTTGACATCATTGCTGAATTTTCTTTGAATAATTGGTAGATTTTCTTAGTTACCTATGTGCTATGTCTACAACCCTCAAAATATAGTTCCCAAGTCAGAAGCATCAATGTTACCTGACAATAATGAAACAAACAAACAAAAACAATATTAGTATAGATCAGTGATTGACTTGAGACTGATCTGGCAAGCAGATTCCTCTCTTCCTCTTCGAGTTAGGCTTTAGCTCTTTGGATTCACATGATGCCAGGACTTCCATTTTCCATTATACTTTATTGATTCTTTGGGAGTTTCACATCATACACTTCAATTTATTCATTTCCCCAGTCCCCATGTTTCTGCCCTCCACCCTTGCAGCACACACACCCCCACCACCAAAAAAGAGGATTTTAAAAGATTAAAATCAACCAACCAACCAGCCAACCAACCAAACAAACAAACTAACAAAAAAAACCAATTTGCTTCTCTGTCTTTCCCACTATTCCAACACCTCTTCAGTCATTCTGGTGGCACTGGGAACTGCGGGGTGTCACACAGTCTACCCTTTTGCCCTATCAGCTTTACTTGCAAATGTTCATTGCAATGAGTCATTGGTCTGGTTCAAGGCCTCTGGTTTCTGTTAGATCATCATCACTGAACCCTCCCTGAAACTCCCGTGCCACCAGTGCCAGCTCTTCCACACCCATGTTGAGAGAGGGGGCCATTTTTCCATAGGCCAGTTCTCCTATGAAGAAAGAACAGGGCCAGATTTCTTGATACAGTGTCCAGCTAGGGTAAGGGCAAGCTTTTCCATGGCCAGAGAATGGCACAGACAGCTTTTATGCTGCATGGTTCTTAGGCTCCTTATGGTAGCACGGGCAACAGATATAGACACAGACGTCAACTGCTGCATGACCATGGACCCATCCATAGGTTCAACTGCAGCTCAGTCCAGACATCACCATGGCCCCTGGGGCATCAGTTCACTTAGATGAGTATGGCCCTGGTGGCAGCATAGTTCTTAGACACCAACATGGTCTCAGTTGGATGTCTAGACCCCGGGCATTCATATGGCCCTTGTTAACAGGGGCCATGGGTATCAACTCAGATCCTGGATGCTGTAGGGACAAGGACCCAAGCAGGGCCCTAGGCAACAGCTCATGCCTGAATGACACCATGGCCTCAGGTGGCAGTCCAGACTCCTGGCATTGGCATGACCTTTGATGGTAAAAGAAGCTAGGGATATTAACACAGACTCTGGCTGCTGCAAAGGGACAGACACAGCCATGGCCCTCAGCTGCAGTTCTGGCCCAGAAGTCACCAGGGCACTGAGTAGCAGTGCAAACCACCCAGATCTGTATGGCCCTGACTGTAGCATGAATTTAAAATTTTAAAATATAGTTTTAGCAATCCCCAAAATATAGCAACATATCACTGAGCTTTTATTTCATTTTAAAGCAGCTAATGATGTTAATCTGCTTTTATGCTTTCACTTTCCGCTTGCATATCTCATTTGATCTGGGTGTCTGTTCAGTTTGCCTATTTTTAATTGCATTTTTATCATATTATATTAGAAACAGTTCTCCACATATTCTGGATACTAGCTAATTAGAAGATGTGTTTTGGAAACATCTTAATTTTTTAGTTACTAATGAATGCTATGTTTTGATAGCTGTTTTTTTCCTTTTTTAGCAATTTAAAAAATCACCTTGAGATCCTAGAGTTTTAGTTGACTGTACAATTCTAACCCTTTATGACTTTACCAACTCACATGATCCTCTAAGTCTTAACAATGGCACTGATAGTGTTCACTCATAGTTATCTTTCTTCATCTGTCTGTGTGTATTCTTAATATAGAACTAGTTCAGTCAGATAAGATAAATTAAATGCTTTCTCTTTGTAATGATTTTCTCTAATAACTTGCATAAGCGTTGCTAACTTACATACAAACCTATCTGGCCATATGTTTATTTCTTTTATTATTGTTACTATCATTAATTTTATAACTCTAATAGAACCAAAGTACCTACAAATTTACCTTTTTTTGTATTACATACTCTAGTTAATCTTTATTTCCCTCTCTCTTTCTCTCTCTCTCACCCCTTTTTCTTTTTCTTTCTCCCTTTCAACCATAATCCCAAATTCTAAAATAGAATACTTTAAAAATACTGTTTTTGTTGCTGTTTATTTTTTCTGTTTTTGAAGTTCACATGTCTGAAAAGTCTACTTGGTACTTATATTTGATTTATGACTTGACAGAAAATAGAATTCTAAGTCATAAACCATTCTATATTTGTTTTGAAGGTCATTTTCCATTACATTTTGCTGTTTTACCTAAATAGTTAAATCATTTTAAAAAAGTGTTTCTATTCCAGTCTCTTTGTTATATGAACAAATTCCTGTCTTTTATTACCTCTTTTTATCCCATCCAAATCCCGGAAATACCACAGTGATAGTCTTAATATCTCAGTCAGTTTGTTAGACAAAATGTATGTTCTCATTACTTCTTCAAGCCATGGGGAATGCAGCAGCCAGGAGCTGCTTACTAAACTCCTTTTACATACCAAGCAAGAGAGCCTGCAAGAACACTAATATCTTCCCAAGTGGAGAAATCCACACAGTTAAATTAGATTCATTTGTCAAGTAGATGACACCATGCTTCTACTTACTTCATTTATCAAATGAGACAGCTCTTGCTTATGTGTGATTTCACTTCTTATACTCATTGACTTCATGCCAAAGAGACAAGTGGATGGTTTGGGGTAAATGTCAGAAGAAAAATACTTACAGCTAGTATCTGCTGTATTATTCCAAAATATGAGTTTGCAGAATCAAAACGAATGAGTGAAAGATTAGAAACTGATGTGGACAACAACGATGTTACCTTAAAGGAGTACACATCCCATAAATGGAAATGAAATCTGAAATTTAGAAAATCGTATTGATGTGAAAAGTCATACTCACTTGACTAATTAATATTCGGTAGGATAAATGCCTCAACACATGACTAAAATTGGTTGAATTAAGATTTTAAACAGAGCTAACTACACAATGCCCAAGTAGGCTACTGGAAATCCAGTGAGCTCTCCAAAATCACCTAAGATTGTTACCCCACCCCTCACCTCATCTCTGTCGTGTGTAGTTTCCATTCTCGATTCCACTTTCAAGAAGGACTTCCTCTGTGGATGCTGACTTTACATACTCTTCAGGTTCTGATTGGTTGTGTCTGACAAGATGCAGGGAGGGGAGATGAGTTAGGTTTATTATTTCTCACCCCTCCTCATCTTACCTAGCTTGCAGCTAGTGATGGTGACAATCCTCTACAATACAGTCCCTGGCTACTATCAGAGAGCTATGGGCTCTTTCTAGATTGGTGTAAACCTGTCTTCTTCTACCTAGAAGTGTTAATACCTTTTTGCTCTTCATAGACCTTCTTAGATCACTGTATCTTTTTTATTGTATGTTTAACTTTATTATCTATTAAAGATGAATGAAAGCAAATATAATTATTAATAAAAATGTATATGCCTGTTTATTTTTAGACAATTAAATTTTAGCTGAATATTTGATATTACAGGACACAGAACATCTTCAATATTTTTAAGATTTTGATTGACATTTTGATTTTGTAATCATCAATGTTGACAACTTTATTTCATGTAAATTCACAGTTCAAAATGACAGAGAAATGTTTAGGGACATTCCAGAGATTACTGGAAATTCAGCTCTAATCATGAGCCAAAATTTGTTTAGATATTGATTTTATGAAACTCAAGCCAGCAACTCAAACAGGGATTTTTAAAATAAAACATCCTAACACAATCTAAAGATACACATTGGATACTTACATGCTGATGGATGACAGTGAGAAAATGTTGTTTTCCACAACAAACCATTAATTATGTTTCTATAAGACCAGGAAACTCTGTACATATAGCCAAAACACTCCCACTGATGCTATTTTTGATGAGGACCTGGGTTCCATTCCCAGTAAAGAGGATGGTAGCTCACAATTTATTTATTTGTTTGTCTGTCTATCATCTATCTATCTATCATCTATCTATCTATCTATCTATCTATCTATCTATCTATGGCATTCATTTCCACTGTGGAGGCTCCAGGCTTAGAGCCCATCTCTCAAATTGATTGTCTGAATCAGGCATATGAAATTTTTCTTGGGAGCCCGGGTATGGAGGTGGGGTGGTGGGGAAGGGGAAAGGAGGAGAGAGAAAGCAGAAGGGGAGGGGTGGGGAGAGCTTGGGGGAGTGGGATAGTTGTGATGGAGAAAGGACGGTTATGGGAACAAGGAAGAAGATATCTTAATTAAGGAAGCCATTTTGGGGTTGGCAAGAGGCTTGGCTCTAGAGGGATTCCCTGGTGTCCATGGGGATGTCCCCAGCTAGGATCCTGGGCAGTGGAGGAGAGGGTGGCTTCGTCCGGTAGTCAGACTGATGACTATCTTGAATATTACCATAGAACCTTCTTCCAGCACAGAGACACATGTCGGAGCACTGGACTGAGCTCCTAAGGTCCAGCTGAAGAGCAGAAGGAAGAATCATATGAGCAAGGAAGTCAGGACCACGAGGGGTTGGTCCACCCACTGAGACAGTGTGCCTGAGCTAATGGGAGCTCACCAAGGCCAGCTGGACTGGGACTGAACGAGCATGGGATCGAACAAAACCCCCTGAATGTGGCTGACAATTGGTCAGCGATAAAGGCACTGGGATTTGTCTCTACTGCATATACTGGCTTTTTGGGATCCTAGTGTATTTGGATACATACCTTTCTAAGCCTGGATGGAGGTGGGAGGGCCTTGGACTTCCCACAGGGCAGGGTACTCTGTCCTCTCTTTGGGCTGGAGGGGGAGGGAGAAGGGTGAGTGAGGAAGCGGGAGGGAAGTAGGAGGAGAGGAGAAAGTGGAAATTTTGAATAGTAGTATTTATAAAGCAATAAAAATAAATTTAAAAAAGAAAAAGATCACTGTGTAAATTTTACAATTATATAGTTCTCTTGTATAATTCCATCCACTTGGGACTTTTTGAGTAGCTACTCTTCCTTCTGGGTCTGGCTCATGCTCTGGTCCAACCTCTCATCTCATCTGATTCACACCCTTTAACATGAACAGATACCTAGGCACATTCCAAGGCTTTAAAGCCTTAAAATGAATTTCTCCTAATTTTTCTTTATATCTTATAGTTGTCAGTTCAAACTCTCTTAATTTTTTTTTCTCTTCCTTGGAATCCTTACCTTGGGGCTAAATGGACCTTTATTGTCTAAAATCCACAATAGTTCCCCAAATCTCTTATTATATCTCACAATTATCTAACAACTTAAAAATTGCTTTTGTTGACCCTGTCCTAAATTATATTGAAGACTTCTTGAGAACAGATATTATGTCTTGTTTTAGTTTTTCCTACCAAAGGAGCCCACTGAAGCTAACAGATGAGGGCAGGAAGCGCGAAGCACTGAAGCAAACTTGGTTGTTGGACTATGAATAGAACTGGTTGAATGCAGAAAGAAAATAAGACTTTGGTGAATATAAATCAAGAAGAAAAGGATGACGGCATATTCACATGGCTAGTTTAGTAGAGTGGATGCCACTGCCTTACATAAGATGTATGAAGAGGATAATGGATGAGAACAGAAAAGAAGTTAAAAGCATCTTCCAGTTGTGTGGATGGAACCCTGAAATGGGTTGAGGATGGAGAAATCAAGCATGGAAACCAATGTGGATTTTGGTTTGTTTTCAGGGGATAAACTCAATAGGTGGGCTGATCTTCTAGAGGAAAATACTCTGCTGTGAGTTTTTTGAGAATAAAGGTCAGGAAACCAATGAATCAGAAACACCGAAAAGAAGGGTCACAAGATGAGTCACAGTCTTGTATATGATGGGTGTCATAGGTGTAATTGTAAATTTGTTCACCACCAAGCTTCTAAATCTCAATTGCATGCTGATAAGTCGGTATATTTAGCTGCGTTTCCTCCTGGAATACAAGTCAAAGTGACTTGAGATCACTAAGACAAACCCTGGAGATGTCTGACTTCAGGACAAATTTATGTTAAGTTCACTATTCTAGAGGCTCCATTTCATGATCAGTTGTCTTTTCAACTTTGAGGCCCGTGCTGAGCAGCACATCTTTGTAGGAGTATGTGTCAGAACTAAACATCTCACACCACAGTGAGGACCTAAGAAAGGGAGAAAATGACTGAACTCCCACAATCTTTTTAAGGACAAGTCTCCAGTAATACAAATACTTCCCACCAGGCCTGTCTCTTAAAGGTTCCACCAATTTTCAGTAATGTCTCCTGGGACTCCAACACATGGGGAGAAACTAGATCCATACGGCTGCAAATCCTGCTTGCCTAGTCTGACACTGTCCATTGCCCACCCGTGGATGGACACTGCTGGCTTTTCTCAGCCTGTGGGTATTATTCTGGTCATTTCTTTGTGGAAGTGTTCTGTATGTGTTTGATTTATGTGTGTAGTCTACATGAAGGTAGATGTATGACAGTTGAATGCCATGAAAAACAAACCTGAAGCTTGTATTTATGTCAAGATAACAGACAAATACAAATTTTCCATTTTAGTATGTGGGAAATAAAAAAAAACCTGATTATTATATATTTAAACCTGTAGGTATTACAAATTTTCTTGAAAAGGTACACTTTTTAAAAGTCTAAGTATCTGAGAACATATCTTTTCTTTGGTCTATTCTTTTAAAAAATCTACCCATCTGTTGTATTCATTGTACATAAGGAAAAATGTTTCTGGGCTTTTGAATTTTGGTACTTTAAAGTCATTATACTGAATTGGTTTTCAACAATAGCAGCTACAAAATCTGCTTTGTTTCTCACTTGAAGGCCCATTTTGAACCCCTCTTGAATACTGTGGTTCCCAGATGGTATAAAAGTGAAGTGAGACACAAAGTCCTTGGAGCTGGATCTCCTCACATCTCTCTGCATGCTGGCATGTCTTCAGTTGGCATGACCAGACAGACACAAAATAGGCACCCATTGCCAGTGTTTGAATGTCTGCACATCATATTTCAGCCGTGGGAGACAAACAGAGCAAACCAGCCTGTGGGATTTGTTAAATGTCAACATTTAGAAAGAGCAACCAGCAGATTCCAATGAGTCTTCTGAAGTTTTCCATGTAGCGGTAGATGCACCAGAAAGAGCTTTATGTCTTTATTAAATGCTATTTGTTTGTTTGTTCATTCATTTTGTTGGGCGAGTGAAAGCAGAATTTTATACTCAAAACACCAAAATGGTCTTATCGAGAAGGGAGAACACTGAGTTTCAGGTCCCACTCTATTTAGCAAGTGTGTGTGTGTGTGTGTGTGTGTGTGTGTCCACATCTGTAAACTCTGCATCTTAAGAATTGAGGACACAGCGTGAAGGTGACAACTTGGGGCCCTGAATTTTTGAATGGAATCTGTGCCCTTCAGAACAGGATTGAGAAAGTTTTTCCCTTTGCCTCTTTTGTCATTCCTGCATGTGAAGAAAGAACGTCTCCTCTGGAGGACACAACAAGGCACCATCGCAGAAGCAGAAAGCAGACCTGGAACAGTGATTTTCTCTTGGTTTTTGGCCTTTACACCCTTGAGAAGTGAAGCTATCTACGTTATCTGAGTTTCTAAGTTATCTAGTCTGGGAGATGGTGTGAAAGAATGAAGACAAATTAAAACAATGGGAAGAGCAACAAGTAAAATTATATTCTGATGTGGGAGTGATTTCTTATTAATAAAGAAACTGCCTTAGACCATTTGATAGGCCCACCCTTAGGTGGGTGGAGTAAACAGAACAGGATGCTGGGAGAAAGAAGCTCAGTCAGGGAGTCGCCATGATTCTCCCACTCCAGACAGACGCAGGTTAAGATCCTCCCTGGTAAGCCACCTCGTGGGCTACACAGAATATTAGAAATGGGTTAGAACAATATGTAATAGCTAGCCAATAAGAGGCTGGAACTAATGGGCCAGGCAATGTTTAAAAGAATACATTTTCCGTGTAATTATTTCGGGTAAAGCTAGCTGTGCAGGCGGCCGGGTGCCAGGGACGCAGTCCGGCCACTCATTCTTACAACAATATTCTTGTTAACTACCCATTATCTGAAAATTTTGTCTATAACTGTAAATGGCAATAGCTACTATTTAACCTTATCCCTATGATGTAAATAAAAGCTATAGAAAGTAACTTACAAAAACTGATCCTAGCTAGATTTGGTGGCATACACGTACAATTTTAGTATACAGGAGATGTAGGTTGGTGGATCATGGATTAAAGACCCACCTAGGCTATATAAGACACTGTCTTAAAAACTAGTAAAAAAATTGATGTCAATACTAAACTTCAGGTGAGGCTCTGTGAGTTCATCATGTGGAAGAAATATGGGGTGTGGGGAAACAAATTATAATATTGAAGATAGAAAAGTCAGAAGTGCTGTGGTTTGGTGTGTATTCCCAGTACCCGTTTCTAGCTGGATGATCTCAGTATGTATGAAATGTGGATGAGCCATATTATTTACATCTTGGAACTATTTTTATCTTTCATAATGGGCTGCATGCAGTCTAGAAGTGTATGTAGCAGACATTAGCATTATTGCTAACTGTTATTGTGAGGCTCCTCAATGAGATGCAACATGTAAGCCAACAATGATGCAGCACTAGAATTTTTTTCTCTCTACATGTTCTAGAACATTATACTTTGATTAATGAAGTTGTAAGAAATATGACTGAAATATACATGTGTCATATAACCTCTTTCAAATGCCTTTCTTAGCATGGCACCTTGAACCTTGGGTGAATTTTGCAATGCATAGGAAGTATAAAAGTATAGCTCTCTTATTTGGGGTTTTTATTGCTGTGAAGAGATACCACAACCACAGAAAGTCTTGTAAAGGGAAAGATTTAATTGAAGTAGTGTTAACAGTTTTAGAGGTTCAGTCCGTACCATCATGATGGGGAACATGACTGCATGGAGGCAGATGTAGTGCTGTAGGAGTAGCTGAGAGCAGATATAACTCTTGCAGACAACAGGAAGTCGACTGAGACATTGGGCAGTATCATGAGCATAGGAAATCTCAAAACCCACCCCCACAATGACACTCTTCCTCCAACAAGATCACATCCTCACATCCACTCTAAAACAAGCCACACTTCCTAATAGTTCCACTCTCTATGTGATTATGGGGGTCAATTACTTTTAAACTACCATAAGAGCTATACCAGGGTGCTTAGTGTAAAGGAGGAGGAGAGGTTGTTGGGCAAAGAAAGTTTGTCAAACTCTGGGTTAAACTTTTTTTTAATTTATTTATTTATCTATTTATTTATTTATTAAAGATTTCTGTCTCTTCCCCACCGCCGCCTCCCCTTTCCCTCCCCCTCCCCCAATCAAGTCCCCCTCCCTCGTCAGCCCAAAGAGCAATCAGGGTTCCCTGCCCTGTGGGAAGTCCAAGGACCACCCACCTCCATCCAGGTCTAGTAAGGTGAGCATCCACGAAACTGCCTAGGCTCCAACGAAACCAATAGGTCCAGTAGAATCAAAAACCCATTGCCATTGTTCTTGAGGTCTCAGTAGTCCTCTTTGTCTTCTATGTTCAGCTAGACCGGTTTTATCCCAGGCTTTTTCAGTTCCAGGCCAGTTGGCCTTGGTGAGTTCCCTATAGAACATCCCCATTGTCTCAGTGTGTGGGTGCACCCCTCGCGGTCCTGAGTTCCTTGTTTGTGCTCTCTCTCCTTCTGCTCCTGATTTGGACCTTGAGATTTCAGTATGGTGACTTTCTCAACACAAATGTATTTGCTTTTGCTTGTGTGCTTTTGTTGTTTTGTTTTGTTTTTAAGACAGGGGTTCTCTGTGTAGCTCTCTGTGTAGCTAACCTGGAACTCACTCTGTAAATAAAACAGGCTGGCTTTGAACTCAAAGAAATCCATTTGTGTCTGTCTTCCAAGTTCTCAGATTAAAAACATGTATTACCACTTCCTGACTCTATATTTGGTATATAGGATAGGTTAGCATGCTGTCTACATTTATAAATATTAAAAATATGATACAGTTAACTACAAGGTACTATTCTCCGTATTTTGCCAAGGGCCATTATGGGATAATTGTACACTGTGTGTGAAGATACATTGCTGTGATTGCTTTAATAAAGAGCTGAGGTTGAAGGTGTAGGCAGGATTTGCAAGTAGAGAAAGGAAGTCGGATGAGATAATGAAGGTGTGCAAGAGACACCAATGGAACAAATTGAGCAAACAGGACAGAAGAAAGGTAACTGTGCCACATGATAGAACATAAATTAATAAACAGGTTAATTAAGTTATAAGAGCTATTTATAAAAAAGTCTAAGCTAAAACCAAGGTATTTATTTGTTTGTTTGTTTGTTTATTTATTTATTTTTATTTTTGAGACAGGGTTTCTCCGTAGCTTTTGGTTCCTATCCTGTAGACCAGGCTGGCCTCGAACTCACAGAGATCCGCCTGCCTCTGCCTCCTGAGTGCTGGGATTAAAGGTGTGTGCCACCACTGCCCGGCTTAAAACCAAGCTTTTATAGTCAATAATAACTCTCTGGGTTATTATTTATGAGCTGGCATCCCAAAGAAAACTCTGATTACATATGGTGTCCAATGTGGAGTTTTCAAACATAGGGCCTGAGAAAGCAGAGGAAAGTTCTGGACAATCAGCTGGATGTGGATTCCTAGTCCTGCAGTCTCTCAGGCAGGCTGGTGCTCAGTGGCATACAGAGACATTGCTTGTGCCCATTGCCTGCTGGCTGGAGCCAGGTGCTAGCATATGCACAAAAGCCATTTGTGAAATTAGAGACATGCTGCAGCTGACAAGGCTGTTTAAGGCTTGTCTTGTGGTCAGAGAACCCTGCAGACATGCAGAAAGTCAGCTCCAGACTGAGAAAACTTCTGTAAAGGTATAGTATGTTTGACAAAGTACTTAGATGCTAAAGAAAGGAAAGAAAGTGGTTATGGACAATCATAGAAAAGTAGTTTAAAATAATAAAGTAAAACCTTTAAAGAAAGACTAACGTAATATAAAATGAATAAGTCAAATAAAGATAGAAAATACACAGGGTGTCTGGACCCTGTATTGTGCTTTGTTGACTTTAATTGTTTTAACAATTATATATATATATAAATATAAAACAATATTTATAAATATATAAATATAAAACAATTATATATATATATGATAGCTGCTGAGAGATCTTGGATTGTGGAAAATAAGTACTAAATTAAGTGAACATATATACTCTAGAGATGTCGTGGCTTCAAAATGGAAGTTGAAAATATATTGTGTGTGTGGGGGGGGGACAGCTTTTGCTTTTGTTTCCACAGGAAATGAAAACCTATGAATTTCTTCAAAATTAGTAGAGATCAGATTTCACCAGGGGAGATGTCCTGAGGATTTTGGCTACAGACATTAAGGAGGACGTCATGAAAGACTTCGGGATAGGTGACATGTTTCCTGATCTCTAACATGGGAACATCTCTGAAACTGGATGAGACAAGATAAATCTTGTTGACTACAGAGTTCTCATGACTTATTCTTATATGCCATCCTTTCATATTGCATCGATAGAGTTTTGGTTATACACTGCAAACCAACTAAATAGATTCCTTTTACCTGATCAAACATAAAACAAAGAATCATCTTTAACTGAATATTGCACACTGTACATTCCATACTTGTGGTAATACATATAAGTGTTTAAAAATTTATGTTTTCAGTCTCCTCAAAATTCTGCATCCAGAACAACTTGAAAGCTACTAGATAAGATGATCCAGGCCCACAGACTATTTCAACTAAGACTTCAGATAAGCTCTACACTTTCTCATCACACAGAGACTAAACAAAAATAGTACAGAAGATCTCCCAGGATTGACCATTATTCCAGTTTTCTCAATGTCCCCTAAAGGTGCTGTCACGTCCATACAACAGGAAGCAGTCTAGAGAACATGATATCGCCTTCCCAAGAGATGAGGTGGGTTTTTTCCCCATTGGGTGGGTTGTCATCATTAAGGGTGGCTTGTGACAAGTTGTTATTGATAATGTCCAGGACAAAAACTAAATAAAAGAGATTAGATTGAAAGATCTCTTTCTGAAAGAAAGAAAGAAAGAAAGAAAGAAAGAAAGAAAGAAAGAAAGAAAGGAAGGAAGGAAGGAAGGAAGGAAGGAAGGAAGGAAGGAAGGAAGGAAGAAAGAAAGGGGGCTATAGTTATAGGATAAAAAGATAGATTGTTGAATCTATTTTGAACAACTACTAGTCTCAAATATTTTACTTTGGTATAGATTCTAAACATTGATACAAATTTAAGGTTATTTCTGCTATGCTGTACATGTTTCTACTATTTAAAATATAATGCAAACTTCTAGTCCTTGAAAGCTATTAAGGATAATAAAAAAGACAGATTAGTAGTTAATCATGTATACCAATCAAGCTTATAGTCATATTAGGCATGTTTTCTAGGTCAAACAGAGATATATTTTAAATAGATGGTCTTTAAACAACACTTCAAAGACCTACAGAATATGGAATTTAAAATATTTTAATAACATAAGGATTTTCATGACAGTGAGACACATCTGCTCTTGGCAGCACCATTTTATTTCAAAAAGTGATGATGGGCATTTAAAAATATTAATATGGAATTTTCTTTAATGTGGCAAAACTAGCCATTTGGGCAAGAAACATCCTTTGCTTTGACAGCTGACAGTATGACAGCTGACAAATAGAACACAAAAAAAGTTGACTACCAAACTTCCAAGACAAGGTTAGGACAGCCCTTCAAAATTCCTGCTTCACAGAAAAGTCTTTCAGATATTCTAGGTCTGAGATGGATGCCCCAGAATTATAGAAGAAACTTGGGTGACTGCTAAGGTAGCCTGCTTTTCTGTCATTAGTTTCAGAAGTTGTTTGCTCTGCACTAACTGTTTACTCAGGTAATATTAGATCCTTCTCAGATCTCTGATGGAGTTGAAGATGAGATATTTATAGTTACAGTTTTCTTTGTTACCAAATTCACAAAGAGACTTGCAAAAGAAATGTAAAGTTTATAAGGTTGAGAGACATAAAAGCTTAAGTTTATTATCTAAGATGTTTTAAGGTCTAAAAAGATATTTTTTATGATTGGTAATGCAAGTTATGATAAAAAGTAGTTTAGGTATAAAACTTTGAACTCTTTAAGATAGTTGAGATAATGAAGTATTTCCTCTGAATTTGCCAAATACAAATGGACTGGACATTGTAAAAGCAATTCTTATTTGATAATTGTTCTAATTGTATATAGTTTAATTTTATTAGAGTTAAAAACTTTTCCCTTTTATTTAGACAAAAATGTTGTGGGATAGTTGTACAGTGTGTAAAGGTATATTGCTGTTATTGGTGAAATAAAAAGCTGAATAGCCAATAGCTAGGCAAGTATTGGTGGGATTTCTTGGGAGAGAAAGAAAGAGGAGAGGTATCTAGGCAGGCAGGAGACACCAATGAGACATGTATGGAGTCATACATATAGAATGAAAGAGAGGTAAAAGATACATGGAGAATTGTAGCTTTGTATAAATGGGTTAATTTAAGTTATAAGAACAAGTCTAAGCTATAGGCTGAGATTTCATAATTAATAATATGCCTTTAGGTCATTATTTGGGAGCTAGCTGACAGAACATGACTTGTTATGAAGGAGAAAACAGAGAGGTTAGATGTGCAGCAACAGTCACACCAGTAAGATGAGGAGAGCTGGGAATGATCTGGCTCCCACCCTCTGCTTTAGCCCTAACATGTGCTGGTAGCCCTCCTAGAGCTTGCAGAGCACACAGGCCCACTGACTCAGCAATTCCTTCCACTTACTTAACCACAGAATCTACTTTTTAAAAGTATTAATTTGTTGGGAGAGAACATACGCACATGGAGGTCAGAGGAAAATTTTCTGGTTTCAATTCTCTTCAACCACATGAGTCCTGGCAATGGGACTCAGGAGCTTGGGTTTGGTGTCAAGCACCTTTACATGCTGGGCCATCTCCCTAGACCCAACATATTTGCAATGTGTCCAGAGAACGAGTTTTCTCCATAATGAACTAATGTAATGGCCTCGATGGAGAAGAAATTTGATTCTTATGTGCCAGGAGTGGTGTGGGTATTTTCTTCTTCTGATTGGTAGGAAGTGAGTGTACAAACAAAGCATTAAGCTACAAATGATTGATTATCTATGAATTTGATGAATTAAACCCATGATACACGATGGCAGTGTAGCTAATCCCCATTGCTGGATTTTCTGTCTATGGGACAGTTATTTATGTTATCTGCCAGGATGAAATAAACTGGGTGCTGGGATCATAAACAACAATCTCAAATTAGATCACAAATCACTTCCTGAAGAGCCAGGCCACCCAAGAGCTGAAGGTGTTTGTATGAATATCCATCCAGTCCAGAGGATATTGCCCCTGGAGACATGACACCACCCATGATCAGGCTCCATCAAGCCACCTCAGCCTCTTTCCCACTCAATTCTCCTGATACAGATGCATGTGGCAGCAAAGAGACTCTTACTTGAGAATGACAACCCCAAACACAACAGAATATCTCAAAGGATGTACGTAAACACATTTCAGTCACTTAATCTTCAGAAAGTTAAAGAACAGGTCACATCCTGTAGACGTGGAATGAGATGGTCTCTTATAGCTATCCTGGCAATGATAAAAACATTTTGTTCACAGTGTGCTTGATTTAAGATAAGTGAGTCTGAACACAAAAAAACACAGCAAAACAAAACAAAAAATACAGATCAATAGCTTTAGACTCCTTATTTCCTAAGCCTAAGGGACAACAAAACTATCCTCCTCCTGAAAGCAAGTAAATTAATTTTTATAACTAGTGTATATTTTGGGTCTTCTGCTTCATTCAAATATGGTTGCCAATGACAGTTAGTAAATACATCTCAGAGTATTCCTAAGTGCACGGAGTAAACATGGTCTTGATATGAACTTCTTAATTCTTTAAAACTGAAAACTCTGAGAATTTTATGACTTCCTACTTTTGTTCCTTTTGAATTGCATTTTCATTTCTTTATTTTGTGTGCAATGAAGTGGTATGCTACAGAGCATGTGTAGAGCTCAGGAGACAATCTGTGTGAGTCAGTTCTTCCACCATGTGAACTCTGGGGATTAAACTCAGGATAGCAGGATAAGAGAAGGGCTGTTACTTGCTGAGCCATCTTTCTGGCTTTGAATTGAGTTTTCATTTTACTTATTTATTTTAGTAAAAAATATTTTAATGTGGTTGGATTGGACTAGAATTTTTAATCCACAGTAATTATGGTTATTTGATCAGCTTTTATAGGATTCCTTTGGAACAGTATGAAAAGCAGGGTTGTGTGTATGGCTCGGGAGAAGAGCACTTGTTTGGCACATATGATACCCTTGGTTTGAACCACAACACTCTAAAAACAAAACAAGCATACAAACAATACCAATGACAAAACAATAGAAGCAATAACAAAAAAAAAAACAAAATCAAAATAAAAAACCTAACAAGGCAAAGCACCCATAAACCTGAAGATCCAAGGAAATAAAACAAATATGGAAAGTATCCAAAATTATATACTTTATTTTAAATGATCTTTCTTTTAAATATGTCAAAATACTAGTAAATTTCCCAAAGATAAGAAGAGGAAGAGTTCAAGAATAAAGAGTAACTATAAGAAAATGTTTTGTGGGCCTAGCAGTAGTGGTTCAAGCCCTTAATCCCAGTATTTGAGAGTCAGAGACAGGTGGGTATTTGTGAGTTTGAGGCCAGCCTGGTCTATAAAGTAAATTCCAGGACAGCCAGGGCTGTTACACAGAAAAACCTTGTCTTAAAAGAGAGAGAGAGTTTTGTTATGAAACCTTCAATGTTTGGTATCACCTTTTTTTGTTTATACCTTGGAAGTCTGGGGGCCAAGGAGTTTTTCCAGCAATAGCTCTTTAGGAGAGGATGACACCTGACCAAGTTAGTCATGGGTATATTTTGCAATTTCATCTCTTTGTGTTTCCTTCCTTCCCAACACCCTGCCTCTTCTTCCTCACAGACACAGAATCAGATCTTTGATCTTCTGTTCTTGCCATGGACATGGAGAAAAAAGTAAGTTTAAAAAAATAACATTTTTGTTTTCCCAACTTCTATCTTCCAGAAGCTAAAGTGTTCTGGGGACATTTAGATGGTTTTTGCAGACAGATAAAAAAGACAGAATTCCTAACTATAGACAGCCAAAGAACCTTCGCCCCAAACACTATGAAAGATTTTCACTAATCTATAAAGAGGTTTTTTTGGCTGGGTAGATAGCCAGACAATGGGGGATTCAGAGTTTGCCAGAGCCTAGCCGTTCTGAGTAAATGACTGTGGGTTACACAGCGGAAAAGGCTGGTCATCTCCAAATGAGCCAGTCTTGGCCACAGACAGTCTACAGAAACCCAACTTTACTCAGATGTCAAGGAAAAATATCATCAGAAGGGACTCAGCTGGTTTATTGCATCTTATACATAGCTGCTTTATGGCTCATGCTTCTATAGCAGCTTTGAAGATGATTGCTGCCCAATTATTACATAAATATCTTTCTTGGAGAACCACTGAATTATCTCAGCTATAAACCTACTTATTGTCCAGGGTAGACAAGTAGTTCATCTATCTGCCCATCTATAAATCCAATCATACAACCATTCATCCATCCTTCTTTTTTTTTAATCCAACAAGTGTCAATTGAATATCAACTATTGCTCGGCACACTTACAGAACCTAGGACAGATTAAAATGCTTCTGTTACATATTGATTATGCAGGTGTGTAAACAATCTGCCTCTTTGGGAATGTTTACCCAAACATTGTTATATAAAGCACTGTTTACCAGGTAGAGATAAACAATTTAGTGGTATTGGGGTGAAAGTGAATTAAAATTGTGGACTTATGACTAGAAAGGTGCTCATAAACTAAAGTGCAAACATGGAGGTGTTTTTGGCCACTGGACTTAAGAACACTGGCAACAAGTACTCAGCAAAGCATTATTCACTATCTGATATTAAAATGCAGACAACTAGGCATGTCTGTTTTTGAAATCTTTCAAACTAGATTGAGGAATTGTGATAATTAACATTGCCAGTTAACCTGACTGGATAGTGTTTGAAATGAGAAGATTCAAGTTGGCAAATTCATTCACCACGTAAATGCCTTTACTGTATTCCTTCACTGATATTAAACTGCAGTTTAAGAGTTCCAAGATAGACTGAAAACCAGACTCTAAAGGAATCCAACAGTCCTTCAGCACTAGATCTGGACTGCTGAGATACCCAGTCCCATGGAGTGAGCACCTACAGTGTTCTAGGCCTCTGTGGTTTAAGACAATTATTGTTGGACTACCCATCTGCATTATAATAATCAATTTTATGAGTCCGCTTTTCTTTTAGTATATCCTCATCCCATTGGCTAAGTTCTCTAGAAAACCCATACTAACACAGGAGTCCCCTTGTAGATCGTGTTAACTAGCTTTCCAGAAAGCTTAAACAAGTTATATTTCTAGTTATGAGGTGACTTTTTACACCCCTTCTGTTGTGTCTTTGACAACATGATTCACTATTTTGTCAGAATTGTGTTGTCATTTTTAAGATGCACATTGATTGCTATTGATTTTGAACACTTCTTTAGCTTTGAAACACTTTGGTTACTAAATTCCTGAGTTGCTTTGCTTGCTGATTTTTTCCACTGTCGTCAGCTCAACCTTTTCATGTCAAATTCTCCAAGTTGTCAGTCCTTCAGCCATATGTTTACTCTATCTATGTCTTCTTGGATGATATCACTGGGTCCCAAGGCTTTAAACCATATTTATGTCAAAAACTCCCAAATTTATTTATCTAGTTCAGACATCTCTTTTAACTTCATAGCTGTAAATTCATGTTCTTATTAAAAATTTCATTTTGCTGTCAATTTTTTTAAAATACATCTCTCACACAAAATATAAGCAGAGCCTTAGGTGTTTCCTTTGCTCCATGGTTTTGTCCATCTTATTAATGGCAACTGCTTTGCTTTAATCCTGGGCTCTCACGGCTTCCTGTAGACTTGTCTATATAAACTGGACTGATTCTTCTTTCAAATACAGCCACAGTCTGCAACTTGAGCAGTTCTCATCTTTGTCACCCCTTCACTGTCACATTGACTGTTTTTTGTTTGTTTGTTTGTTTAGTATAAAATGCTAAGTGGGTCCAGTCCTGAGGCCCTCGATGAAGCTGGCTAGTTACTCTTCTTTAATAGCTGACTCGCTTTACTCCCTTACCTCATTGGGGCCACACTTGATACTACCACATACTCACTTTAATGACCGTGAAGTCAGATAGTCAGAATACAGATAGCTGTTGTATTCTAGAGTCCCCCAAAATGCAAACTTTCCAAGTCAGCTAGTCAGGTAAGTTACTCCTACTCTAGTTGCTTTATGTAAACTACCCCCTAAAGTGTAGCCTGATGGATCACCATGGGCTACCCTTCTATTCAGTTCTGTTTGACATTCTTCTCCAGTTCAGAGATGTAAGTAATGTGACTAGAAAAAGTTGGGACTTTCAAGTTCGTTACATAACCCCAGGGAGAGGAGAAACTGATTTAATGACCAGTGACCAGGGATTTAATCAATCATACCTGTTTTGATTCCCCCATACAAACTACCCCATGATGCTTGGGAAAGCTTGGGAAAGTACACAGGACCTCTTCTTTTCCCATCCATTACTGTAGGTACCTCTTCCATCTGAATGTTCCTGAGTTGTGTAACAACAAACAGTATTTTTTCTCCTCAGATCTATGAGGTGACTTAGCAAGTTATTGACTCTGAGGAGGAAGTGTTGGGGGAGGGGGGGAATCTTCAGGTTATAAGTGATTTGTTGGAAATAAAGCAAGCCTTCCCATTGGTATCTGATACGAGACAATGTTGATTTTTGGCACAAAATGCTGTCTTAGGGCTAGGGAGATAGATCATTTGGTAAAGTGCTCATCCTTTAGGCATGAGGACCTGAGTTAAATTTGATCCCCAAAACACACATTTAAAAAGTTGGGCATGTAGGAAGACACTTGATCTGGGAAGGCAAATGTAACCAGATATATGCAGCTTACTGGGTAGTTACCTAACCTATTTGGCAGGTTTCAGATGATTGGGGGACCCTTCCTCAAGACTAAAGATGAATGGTGAATGAAATGAGGGCATGATCATCCCAAGGAATGGTTGAGGGGGAAGTTTTTTATTGTAGGTATGAGGGAAAGTACAACCAAAGGCACCTGGAAGAGTCCAGAGTAGGGAGAGAAAGTGGTACACTGAACAAGGCCAGTAGAATGAACCAGGCCATGGGGAAATTGGGAGGGCAAAAGAAGAGGACCAAGTGAAAGGGATAAGGAGAGAGAGAGAGAGAGAGAGAGAGAGAGAGAGAGAGAGAGAGAGAGAACTAAAGAGAACCAAAAGACCACCTAGCCATGGTCAAAATGGTAGGGTCACATAGGATTAAGAACCTGGGGAAGGGGATCCCATGAGATGGAGATGTTTGGTGTAGGGTCAGGGTGAAAAGAGATGAGAGAAGTCAGTGGTAAGGAGTGAACTTGGAGGCCAGTAGACACTTTGATATGCTAATATGAACCACAGACATTTGTGCCTGGTTTCTTTTGGGCCCAACAGATGGAACTCTGTTGGAGGAGGGGCCGTTTGTTGATTCCTGGCTATTTAGCCCCTAAATAATCACAAGAAACTCTATTCATTAAATCACTGTTTGGTCCAATAAAGCAAGATCCACACCAATGCAAATTATAAATCTCTATAGCATACCCCCTTTAAATATAAAGAAATATTTATAAACAATATTTGGGAATATGGGTGTAGTTTTTCTCTAAACTGCTTCCCGATGTTTATTGGGCTAAGTAATTTTTGAGGGGTGTTCAAGGTGACATTTCAGGAGGTCTTGGTCTCTCAAATCACACTAGTCTGGAAGGATTCCACAGTTTATCATCTTCTATGGAAACAAAAGAAGAACCTCTTTTTCAAAGCAACATATCCTTAGACCCATATTTTTAATTCAAGATATCTTTAAAATATGTATTCTGGCTTAGCTTAGCAGTCCCCAGATTCAAATATCTCTCTGTAGTAAAAAAATTAAAATAAAACACAAGAGTATACATAATACTGATTATCTGTGTATACTCCATCTTTACATGGCTTGTTTGCTTTTACTCTATTACTTTTTACTCCTTTAATCTATGACTGCCTGTATTCTGTCTCCTTAAAGGCTTTGTTTTTTTAAACTATTTATTTCTTTTCATAACTATCTATATTCTTTTTCTCCTCTATCCCAAGCCTACGTACATTTATCCAACACTGTGACCCACTTAGAGGTCTTTTATGTCTGAATCTGTCCTATTGTGTATATGTAATTCTTTACTGCCTTGTAGAGCTTTTAAAATGGTAAGCAGCTTGGTTGCAGGAGCTCTGGATGCTTGCTCTGTCTCTCTCCACTTTCAAAATGGTGAAAGTACCATTACTGCCAGCTTTGGGACTGCCCAGGTAGGAGCCACACTCAGCACGTTAACACTGAGAATAAACGTGCAGCACATAAACCCTTTTTATCTGAGTAATAGCTAGATATGCCATGCAGAACATTGCATGGCCTGGAAATATCTCTGTGTATGGCAGCAGAAATCCACTATGCTCTCCTGCCAGTGTACTCCCAGCAGTCCTGATCCCACCACCTGCCCAGGTTGGGGGTGCTGAGCTGCAGGCATGGTTTCAACTATTTTCCCAAACAGGAAATACAAGCATTGGGGATCACAAACCCCATTCAAGTGCTCTATAGTGGGACCTCCAGAAAGAGTCAGAATTCACACTGGCAGCACAGCCCAGAAAGCTGGCATTTCAAAAACCACTGCTTTTCCCCTTGATACTGCTGAATTAGGAAAACCTCTCTTAAAGGAGCCATGCCTCTGCTTGCTTCTAGCAAACAGAGCCCAACCAAGAAAATGCCATTACCAAACCATGCTTAACTCTGTTCTTTTGTGTCTAGGATTCCTTTCTAAGCTATCTCAGGTTTTACATGGATTTAATTCACCACATTGGCACACCAAAGTACATGGTATCCAGAAATGATGAGTAGGATATAAGGAAAAAGACTGCCAAATTTTGCCAAAACAGGGTAAGATGGTTCTGAAAAATTTCCTGCCTCTGAAAATGGTCTGTCAGTTTTGCTAGGCCTTAGCCAAAGTTGGTTGCTGCAACATTGCAATTCCTGTCTACTCAAGTAATATTATCTCTCTTCTCAGGCCTTTGATGGGGTTGAAGATTAGATAGTCATAGTTACCACCCTATTATGATCGAGCCAAGCCATTTCCAAAACATGACTTAGACTCCTAAGGATAGAATGTTTATTAAAACATTTAGCATATGTTCATGCTTAATATTGTTTATGCTGGTTGTAATTCTAATCATATACTTGATATCTGTTCCTAGTGTATATAGTTTTGTATTGGGGTGGAACTCTCTTATTTAAACAAAAGGGGGAGGTGCTGTGGGAGCATATTCTGCTACTTCAGTCAATAGCATTTAAGATACCAACCCACTTGGGCGTGGTCTCTTATACTATAAATACAACTGTAAAGTATGTGCTTGCTCTCTTGCTTCCAGCTGCTAGACTCTGTTCCTGTTCCCCTTTCATGCAGAGGGATGTAATCTAGGACAGTGATCTGTAAGTCTCACCTAAATAAGTAACCCTTTATTATTCATAATTCTGAACTAGTGTGGGACTAGTTGTGACTAGATGCTGAACTAGTGTGGGACTAGTCAGGACTCGTGGAATGGCATATGAAGTTGTCCTCTGGCCTCCATATGCATGTGTACACACACATGGATTTTGTCCTTAAATTCAACTTGGAAAGAGGGATAAATAAATAGATTATATGTTAAGCAGCTAGGTTGTATGTCCCTCATATTTTTTTAAACTTATTTTTCTTACAAATATCAGTTTTATCCATCCTTTGGGTTATGGTCAACTTATCTGTTTTCTAAGCTACAGAAGAGCAAAATAGAGGGAACTTAAGCATTAAGGGATGAAAAACTAAACAGCAAAATGAACGCTAAATATTTTCATCTTTTGTTTGTCATACTAATACTTGGATATAAATCTCATTTTTATCCTCATTTCAGAGATAAACAAGCTGGGCTCTGAGAGGTCGTCCAGGTGATATCACAGAGCTTGTTCCCTTAATTGTCGAGCAGGTATGCATCAGATGCTGTGATTACTATTGGCAGAGAGAGAAAATTTGTCTCAGGATACTGACCTGTAAACACGAGAACAGCTGCTCCTCCACCAGCTCTTTATGACTCAGGGTCCCTAGATGAGCATTTAGAAGAAGGGCAAAAGCAGCCACCACTGAACTTCCTTCTGGTTTTATTGGGCACTGCTTGATTTCGTGCCCCTGAGCAGTGACTGCTGGCTTAGTTATTTGCTGTGATTTTATGATAAGGAACTCAGACTGACTACAGCAATCTGTCTGAAGTAAATGAGCCTCAGTGAGGCTGCACACCAAACATAAAATCGAAACAACAGAAAATCCACAAGGAGCCCTTCCCATCTTTCACACATACACAGTCAGAGTTCACCATGGTACACTTACCTGAGGGGTCTCCTGAGATATCACAGCCCTGGTTGAAACTTTTCTCTCTTATCCGTTCTTTTGCACTGTTGCTCTTTAACCTGCTGGGAACCAGTTATGTTCAAGTAGCATAGATCTCAAGATGACATCTAATTAAATTCCAAATGACACCATTTGATGACAGCAAACAGGCTTGCTCACTTTATTTATTTACTTATTTTGAGAGTCACAGTTTTCTTTCTAGAAGGGAAATTCATTAATTTCGTATGCCACTTCAAGGCATCCAGACACAGATTTAAAACATCCTAGAAATAAACAGAATTCAAGGTCCTATGACATATAGAACAATTTGTGCAGCCCGTCCTCTAGGCTTATAGCCAAATGTCAGCAGGAGAACTTTGCTTCACATTTTACCACATTTTTTATTTACATACCATAGTGAGTCCTCCTGAAAAAAATATATCTGAATTGTAATTACACAAAGAAGTTCTGGAGGAAAGAATAGCCAATTCCACACCCTAAAATGTTTGTAAAGTTCTCCATAAAGATGTCAGCTTACTGTGTGGTAGAAGTTCAAAGGCTGCCAGTAAAGTTTATTAACGGCTATTAGAGTGGTGTGCATTAGAAAGGGGTCAATTAGCATTTATCCACAGATGCTGGCATTCCAAAACTGTATTTATTCTGTGAGGCCAAGTGTGTCTGCTTGCCTTCAAAATGATGGCAACTCACAGAAAATAATAGGCTTGTAAATAGGTGGAACACAGGGCTTCTAAAATCTCAAAAGTTGATTAGCTTACAGTGGTCTCATTGCGTTATTTTTTTTTTATTCTACACATTCTTAAAATTTTCAAAATTACTGTTCCATGTTTATACTTGACAAAGGAGTTATAAATGCTTATTTTTTTACATCCCCCACTGGCTGGATCAGGTTTATTAGCACAAATTAAGGCAGCATTTTTTTTATCTGCATAGGAGGAGATCTGTTCTCTTTCTGTACCCACATCTTCCTTATCTTCCTTTTTTTTACAGTCATGCCATACCCTGGTGCAGACCTTTAGATCTGATACCTGTAAGTGGGCTTACTGAAAGGGTCCAATCACTTGCTTAGTTTTTGTTCCAATGGACTCCTGCATCTCCACGGCACAGGCCACTTTGCCTACCTTTCACTGTCAGCACTTGAATTACAAGGCTGTGATCTTTAAATATATAACCAGGGTCATGGGAGCCAGGCCCCATTACTAGCGACATTGTTTCCCTGATGACTAAATCAGGTGTTCATCTGAGTTCCTGGAGAGCTCTCAAATTATCCAGAAGTCTTAGAATCTACCCTTTGAAATCCTCTTGCTGTCTGAAATCTTGGAGACTTTGGTTTCTTTTGGAGTCTTTGGTTTCTGTTACTCTTAATGTTTAGATCCCCCCTGGAGGTGGTATCTTTCTACCATTTTCAGACCTGCTGAGCTTAGTAATAATGACAGAGACACCTGATAGGGTACTATTTTAGGAGTCACTGTCACTTAAATACGAATTGTATCACTCAGATGTTCTCCCTTACCCCTCCAATACTGTAAGAATATTGACATCGGTGATTAGATGCTGCTTCTGTGGTTTCATCATCGTGGCTGAAAGTTACCTTCTTCAGGCAGTGTTTGTTGAGGAGATCACCTTGGGTTTTCAGGTTTATAAAATGGAGTTTTTGATACATTTAGATATTAATAAACCTGGGCAGGTCTGGTCAAAATTACAGGAAACTATGTCAAACTGAGCTGTATCGTGAGTGTAGGGCCAAAGAAATACATCATTTGCTAAAGGGGTGGTTGTGAGGGAGACAGCCATCAGACTTGATGAATCACACCCAGAACAGCCAGGGACCTCCCATGAAGCTTGCATCCTATGAGGCCATTCTGGGAGAGTTTGGTGATAGTATTCTTCTACTGCAATGTTCCAGAGTATACACATTACCTTGTAGAGATCACGATGTGACTCACTCATTGGACAGACTCTAGTTCCCATTTATTGATTGTTAAGTCATTGGCGGAAATGACTTCTTCAAAGCTTTGTATGATTTCTTGTTGAAGACCTACTCATTTGTATGACAAAGTTCATGTTTAAATACCACCAGTTTAATAAATGTACCTGTCTTTTCCCTTACAGAATTAACTTTTCTCACCTGTGAAATATTTTCTCATGTAAAATAGTTCTATTCTGTCCTACAATGCCACATTTACCATAACTTTTTGTTATTGATTTTATTGAGCTTTACATTTTCTCTGCTCCCCTCCCTGCCTCTCCCCTCCCGTTCAACCCTCTCCCATAATCCCCATGCTCCCAATTTACTCAGATCTTGTCTTTTTCTACTTCCCATGTAGATTAGATAGATCTATGTTTGTCTCTCTTAAGGTCCTTATTGTTGTCTAGGTTCTCTGGGATTGTGATTTGTAGGCTGGTTTTCTTTGTGTTATATCTAAAAACCACTTATGAGTGAGCACTAATGATATTTGTCATTCTGGGTCTGGGTTACCTCACTCAATATGATGTTTTCTAGATCCATCCTCTTTCCTGCAAATTTCAAGATGTCATTTTTTCTGTTGTGTAGTACTCCATTGTGTAAAGGTATCACATTTTCCTGACTTATTCTTCAGGTGAGGGGCCACTTAGGATGTCTTCAGGTTCTGGCTATGACAAACAATGCTGGTGTGAACATAGTTGAGCACATGTCCTTGTGGTATGATTGAGCATCCTTTGGGTATATACCCAAAAGTGGCATTGCTGGGTTATGAGGTTGTTTCCTAATTTTCTGAGGAAACGCCATGCTGACATCCAAAGGGGCTGTGCCAGCTTGCATTTCCACCAGCAGTGCAGGAGTGTTCCCTTTACCCCACATCCTCTCCAGCAAAAGTTGTCATCAGTGTTTTTACTCCTTGACCCACTGATGCTTCAGGTGAGCATTGTTTAATTTCCATGTATTTGTGGTCTTTCTGGTATTGGTGTTGTTATTGAATTCTGATTTTAAGCCATGTTGATATGATAGGATACATGGGGTTATTCCAATATCTTTTTATCTGCTGAAGTTTTTTTTTATTCCCTAGCATGTGGTCAATTTTTGAGAAGGTTCCATGACGTGCTGAAAAGAAGGTATATTGTGTTATGTTTGGTTGAAATGTTCTATAGATGTCTGTTAAGTCCTTTTAACTCACAACATGCTAGTTCCCTTATTTTTCTGTTAATTTTTTGACTGACTGACCTGTCCAGTGGAGAAAGTGGAGTGCTGAAGTATCCCACTATTAGCGTGTGGAGTTTAATGTGTGATTTAAGCTTTAGAAGTTTTTCTTTTACATATGAGGATGCCCTTGTATTCTAGGCATAGATGTTCTGTATTGAGATTACTTCTTGATGAATTTTTCCTGTGACTAATATGAAATGACCTTTTTTTGTCTCTTTTGATTGATTTTAGTTTGGTTTAGTCTATTTTGTTAGATATTAGGATAGCTACACCAGCTTGTTTCTTAGGTACATTTGATTGGAAAAATTTTCCCCAACCCTTTACTCTGAGACGATGTCTGTCTTTGAAGTTGAGATGTGTTTCTTGTATGCAACAGAAGCATAGATTCTGTTTTTGTATCCAATTTGTTAGCCAGTGTCTTTTTTAAGTGAGTTGAGTCCATTTATAATAAGGGGTATTAATAACCAGTGATTTCTATCTCCTGTTAATTTAGTTTTCATTTTTGGTGATGTCATTTTGTGTGTTTTTCCCTCTTTGGGATTTGCTGCTGTGAGATTATCAATTGACTGTGTTTTTGTTGAGGTAGCCAACTTCCTTGAGTTACAGTTTTACTTCTAGTTCGTGGTGAGGGTTGGGTTTGTGTCTAGGTATTGGTTAAACCTGGTTTTGTCATGGAATATCTTGTTTTGTCCTTCTATGGTTATTGAAAGTTTTGCTGGGTATAGTAGTCTGTGCTGGCATCCATGGTCTCTTAATGTCTGCATAATGCTTGACCAGAACCTTCTGGCTTTCATTGTTTCCACTGAGAAGTCATGTGTAACTCTGATAGGTCTGCCTCTATATGTTACTTGGCCTTTTTCTTTTGCTGCTCTTAATATTCTTTCTTTATTCTGTATGTTTAGTGTATTGATTATTATGAGGTAAGGGGACTTTTTGTTTGATCCAGTCTATTTGGTGTTCTGTAAGCTTCTCGTATCTTCATAGGCATATCTTTCTTTAGGTTGTGAAAGTTTTCTTCTATGATTTTGGTATGTATATTTTCTGTGTTTTTGAGGAGGCCTTTTTCTCCTTCTTCTATACCTATTATTCTTAAGTTTGGTCTTTGCATGGTGTCCTATATTTCCTGGATATTTTGTGTTAAGCTTTTGCTAGATTTAATTTTTTTCTTTCACCGATGTATCTATTTTCTCTATTGTATCTTCAGCACTTAAAATTCTTCCATCTCTTGTATTCTTCTGTTTATGTTTGAATTTGTGGTTCCTGATTGTTTTCTCGTGATTTCTGTTTCTATAATTCCCTCTGTTTGTGTTTTCTTTATTTTCTCTATTTCAGTTTTCAAGTCTTGAATAGTTTTTTTACTGTTTGATTTCTTTTTGTTGGTTTTCATTAAGGGGTTTGTTATTTTCCAATTTTTTGTTTGTATTTCCCTCCATTTCTTAGAGGAAATTTTTCATTTCTTTTTTAAGGGTCTCTAACATTCTCCTAAAGTTATTTTTTAGGAGAAACATTTTCTTGTGTTTCACCTGCATTTGGTTATTCAAGTCTTGCTGTTGTAGGGTCACTAGTTTTTACTGACGTCGTTTTGCTCTTTGAGGTATTGCATGTATTCTTACCTTGTCTACCCATCTTTTTCTCTGAGTGGTATCATTGAGGCTGTCTGTGACTTTGGTGATCAGTCTTCCAAGGCTCAGATGGTTGCTTCTTGTCGTGCAGTCAGGGCCACAGTTCCAGTTTGGTCCCTCGGTATTCCTGGAAGTTACTTGGTGCTCTCAGGTTTTTCTCTGTGATATCAGAGGTGGTTTGGGCCTGCATCCACAGAGATTCCTTTCTTGGGGCTTTTTCTGATGAGGTTGTTGCCTAGGGCCTACTCTGGTAGAGGTCCTGGCTCAGGCCTACTCCCTCAGAAGTTCCAGATTTGTGCCCCAGACCTGCAGAGGTCTTTGTTTTCTGCCTACTCCCTTGTACTTGTTCCTGTGGATTTTGCTGTCTCTGGCCTGTTGTAGCCTAGGTTGCTGGCTCAGTCCTCTCTCCATAAATGTCCCTGGTTTGGGTCTACTCCTACAGAAGTTCCTGGGTTGGATTTGTTCCTGCAAAGGTCTCTGGCTCTGGTCTATTCCCTCTGAGGTCTCAGACTCGGGTGTGCCCAGACCCACAGAGGTCCTGGCTCAGGCCTATTCTCTTTGAGGTCCCAGACTCATGCCCTTACCATAACTTTTGTGTAGGGTGTGTGAGTGATACACATACATGTGCATATAAAGCTATGGTTCTCAGCATATGTGTTATGACTCCTTTGAGGATAGCATATCAGATAACCTGCATATCAGATTTTTATATTACGATTCATAACAGTACAAAATTAGTTTTGAAGTAAGAATAAAAATAATTTTATGGTTGGGGTCATCACAACATGAGGATAAAGGGTCATAGCATTAAGAAGGTTGAGAACTGTTAACAATTTTCTTCCTCTTATCTGTCTCTAGCTTATTCTTTGAGACATGGTCTTCCACTAAGTCTGGATTGGGCAAGACTAGTGTTTCTGGGATCCTCTTGTCTCCAGCTCCTTAGTGTTTGAATTGTAGGTGTAGGGCATGCTTTTACACTGGACTTTTTATATGTATTTAAGCACAAGTCTTCTTGCTTTCATGGCAGACACTTTACTGATGGAGCCATATCCTTTGCCTCAAATTGACTATATTTTCATCAAATGTCTGTATCCTCTGGTATTTCTATAAACAAAAACCATGTCTTGGGCCTGGAACACTGTTCAGAGGCTTCAAAGAAATGAAAATAAGACAGGCACAGAGACACACATACAATGAAGTTAAAGTCAGGTGAGGTTCTTTAACATCTACATACCACTGTACCCCCAAATCCTAGGATGTTTATTAGGTACAACAGGGGTAGGTTTGGGGCTAGTCTTAGTAGGAGGTCTTTATGGATGAGCTGTCATTCATGCAAGGATACCATTTTGAGTAACCTTTGACCCTTTGAGTCACCACCCTCTTGTAAATATCTCCCTGTCTTACCTAGCATTAACTGTTAACTTAATACAGCCTAGAGTTACGTGGGTCAAAAAAGAGTTTCTACTTAGCTGTCTTTATCAGACAGGTCTATGGGTCGATGGTATAGGGATTATACTACTGTTCAGAGATGAAGGAGAATCAAAGTCACGGTGGATGGCACCAGTCCTAGGGCAGGTTATACTGAACTGTAGAGGGACTGGGGGAGCAAGACAGAAACCAGTGTGGCTTCCTGGTTTCTGTTACCAAATGCCTTGAGTTTCTGCTATAACTGCTCTCAAAAATGGATTTATTACCTGGAAGAATCAGCCAAATAAATACTTCCCTCCCCAAGTTGCTTTTAGTTAGTGTTTTATAACAACATCAGTGAGTGATATATGTTGTTACTTTTCTATATTTATCTATACTTTTTAGTGTAATAAACTTATTGGATTACCAAGATAGACCAGTTTTTTGAGGGTTGTTCAGATTTCCCCAGAAAAAGTAATACAGTGCTGAGATTTAAAGCATCTTGCTTCATTCAACTATGTTAATAGCAGCATTATTTGTAATAGCCAGAACCTGGAAACAACCTAGATGCCCCTCAACCAAAGAATGGATGAAGAGAATGTGGCACATCTACACATTAAGTACTACTCAGTGGAAAGAAAAAAAAGATACCCTGAAATTTGCATGCAAATGAATGGAACTAGAAAAAAACATCCTGAGTGAGGTAACAAAGACCCAGAAAGATGAACATGATATGTACTCAGTCATAAGTAGATACTAGCTGTAAAGCAAAGGATAGTGAGCCTATATAGTTCATAATCCTACAGAAGTTAAGTAACAAAGTAAACACTAAGAAAAACATACATAGATCCAGCTGGAAAGCAGAAATAGACAAGATGGCCTGACAAAATTGGGAGCATGGGGGTGGGGGGAGAAGGAAGAGTGGAAGGAGAATAAGAAGGGAAAAGGGGGGAGGAGAACTTGAGAAAATGGGATAGTTGAGATGGAGGTAGGACAGAGATGAGAGAAAGAAAAGAGATATTTTGATTAAGGGAGCCATTATGGGGCTAGCAAGAAACCTGACACTAGAGAAATTCCCAGGAATTCACAATGATGACCCCAGATAAGACCCTAAGTAATAGGGGAGAGAGTGCCCAAACTGGCCTTGCACTGTTGTCAGGCTAATGATTATCTTAAATATCACCAAAGAATCTTCATCCAGCAACTGATGAAAAAAGAGGCAGAGACCCACATTGGTGCACTGGCCTGAG
Organism: Alexandromys fortis; assembly: GCF_014885135.2. Lineage (NCBI taxonomy): Eukaryota > Metazoa > Chordata > Mammalia > Rodentia > Cricetidae > Alexandromys > Alexandromys fortis. The sequence goes on along the minus strand of NW_026067958.1, from coordinate 948,019 downwards.
GTCTCAAAGTCCAGCTGAAGAGTAGGAGGAGAGAGAATATGAGCAAAGAGGTCAAGACTGTGATGGGTACACCCACTGAAATAGTTTACCTGAGCTAATGGGAGCTCACCAATGCCAGCTGGAGAGGGAAGAAAACAGCATAGGACCAAACTAGTACCTCTGAATGGAGGTGACAGCTGTATGGCTGGGGATGTCTGCGGGACCACTGGATACTGCTTATACTGGATTTTTGGGAACCAATCTCTTTGGATGTATACCTTGCTCAGCCTAGATATAGTAGGGAGGCTCTGGACCTTCTCCAAAGCAATGTGCCTTACCCTCTCTGAGGAGCAGATGAGGGGTGTGATGGGGGGTATAGGTGGAGGGAATGGGAGTGAGTGAGAATAAGGATTGGTATGTAAAATGAAAAAAGATAGTTTGTTCTCTTTAAAAAATAAAATAAATTAAAAAATTAAACATCTTGCTTCATATAAATTTCACGAGACACACATCTGACATCCCCTAAAGAAGAGGGGAGTTTTCTAGTTTAGAAAGAACAAGTTAAAACAATAGAGAGTTGTCTAGAACTCACTTGGAAAATCAGCAACATTTAAAAACAAGACACTGAAGGAGGTAAGAGCTGCTGTTGGGTATCTGGATATATTCCTGCTTTAGGACGTAAAGTGGCTGCTAAAGTCACACCTGTGTGAGTCAGGATTATTCAATAATCACTCAGACACAGTGGCTGAGAAGGGGGGAGGAGGTTCTTCCCCAGTTGTAAGTCATCATGACTTAATGTATCTTACACACGCACACGCGCTCGCACACACACACACACACAATTCAGCATTTAAAATGTTTTTAGTTTTTTTCTTTTTTTTCTTTCTTTTTTTTGCTCATATCAGTGAGCAAATGCCACTGCATGCATGTGTAGGTCAGAGAAAATCTTAGGAACCGGTTCTCTTCTTCCACTATATGACTTTGGAAATTGAACTCTGGTCTTCAGGTTTAGGAGCAAGTAGACTTACCTGTGCAGCCATCTCACCTGGGCCCCGCACCCCAGGTTTTCTACAGCTACTTTACCTGGTGTCCAGTTCCTAGGGCAAGAAATGATTAAGAACAAAAGGATTGTCTGGCATGACATTAGCCGGTTGCTCTGTACTCTGTCTGCAAACTGCTCCTTTTACAAAACAGGCAAAATAGAGGAGACAGAAATGTGTTGAATGACAAGGGTGAAAGTATTTAAGAAATTAAAACAATGCTCATTTATTGTTTTTAATATGCAGCCAAACATGACAGCAGCATCACACAAATAGCTCCCTTCTTCCCCTCTAGAGTTCAAAATTGGTTAACTCCAACCTAAAAGTAGAAGAACACAGTTTAATTCTCAAATTAGCAACCAATAGCAGGAGTATAGGTAACATTTGGTCACTGTCAGCTTCCAGTCCTTCATGTTATAGTGTACAGGTACCAGTCAGTATGCTGGATTGATCATGGAATACTAGTTACAAAAGGAATTCCTTCCACCGTGTATGCAGAACCAGAATGGCAGAAAAACTCGGTATAAGAAACTGTGTAGAAAAACTAAAGAATTATTCCAATCATATGGATTCTCAGGTAGAAGACAGAAAATTAATGGAGTGTAAGAAAATACATTAATAACTAGTTATTAATTTGTCTTCCAGTAAAAATGTTCAGGAAGCTTGTGGTGTTATGCATCATCTGAATTGTGGAATTTGAACAAGAACTTGATTAGTGTACACACACATTTTGCTCTCATACCATCTGTACAAAATTAGATGCAATTGTATTTCTATTTGTGGGTTCAGGTATGTCCAGTGTGACGTCAATGAGAAGCATAGACAAACTTGTAGCATGACAGAGGCAGGCTCAAAATGATTCATGAACCGGGCAGAAGAAACAGCAATGATGCCTGGAAGACTGGGAGAAAGTTGGAATGCTGCTTTTCAAGCCCCATAAAAAGGAAAGTTTAGAAAATCCTCTGTAAAATTTGCCATCACCTGAAAGACACACATTAGTTAGACACAGAAGGCGCTCAGAAAGGTATGACCCATACTGGCAATGGGCCCTGCTTGGCCACAAGTTTTCCTTTGTTTGGGCTGACTGCGTTTCTGGGATCAGATTTTTCGTTAGTGTGTTCTTCTCAGCAGCAGATGGGGAGCTTTGTGATTTTGAGCCAGTCCAATTACATCCACTCTGAGTCACATCACACGTAATCCCTGCAGAGTGCAACTGGCAGGAAATATGGATAGCACACCTTCTACTCCAGTCCTCAAGTCTTTCTCTTTTCACCCTTCAACATTTCAAGTGACCACAAGCAGCAAGACCAGAAACAGTAGTACATTCCTGGCATCTGAAGTTCCCAGGATCCCAGTTGGCATGCAAGAAAGCTGTCTCTACTTTTTCCTTTAAAAATCATGTACTTGCCAGGCCCCTACCCAGATGCATCAACTCAGGCAAATGTGAGATTTGTTTTGAGCGCTCAATGAAATCTTCCGTCAGTACTTAGAAAGGGCTCCGAACACTTGTGTTACACCATACACAGGATGTCTGTGTCTCAAGATGCTTAGTTGACATTTCGAAAACAATTTTTTAACATTCCATTACAATGAAAGCTTTGATTTCTTTTAATATTATTTTCAGAGGAGCCTATTGGAAATGATTTTCCTGCCATGCTATGCCATTCTGAACATAGCTTTGTTCAATTCACCAGTAGACATTTGTATAATTGTCTTTACAACATCTAGGCAGTGGTGCTGGGGTTCATTTCCTGAGATGAACAAATTTCTCATAGGTAAATCTTGGAGATCATAGATGAAACTATTCTCATTGCATTCTCAGAAAAAAATCTTTTATGATATTTTTGTTGCTTTTGTGTGGTTGACAGGTATAAAAGAAATTGAACATTAAATTTGTGTCTTTTAAATCTAAGGAGATAAATGGAAAGGCAGCTGCTTGATCATTAATAATTCAAGTTCAGAGCAAGGGACTCAGTGATGCTAGGATTGGTACCATCAAAGAAATATGTGTGAGCGATGGCTGAGAGTTAGACTAATTGGGCATGGCCTATATTTTGAGTTTACCACACAGTTCCTGGTGTCACTTCCAGAGTCTCTGCTTCTGAGTCTGAGTGACCTACAGTTCAGTTTCTCCTCATTGAATATTTATTTGAATGCTGCTCTGAAGAGTTGACCCCTCTGCCTGATAGTACACATGGGTCTTTAATAGATTTTTATTTACTTCACTGGGATTGATGTTTACACTGTACAATTATGTACTAACTTCATCCAGTGTGTCAAACTTCTAAAACTGCTTCCTGCTATGTCTGAGGAGCCCCAAAGGCTTACAACTGCATGATAAATGGTTCATGCCTTAATTAAGACAGACATATTTTTTAATGCTAAGGAGAAGCAAGGCTACTGTTAAAAGTCTAAACTCCCTTGAAAGAGATAGCATCATTGAGATTTTTCAGCTGAAATATAAAATGAGTACATATATCAGTATCTGCCAGCTCAATTTTTTCATTTAATCCCATTAGAACATTTTTGAATGATTATCAAATATTAATAAATCTTAGAAATTAGAACCGGGTGGTGGTGGCTCACGCCTTTAATCCCAGCACTCAGGAGGCAGAGGCAGGCAGATCTCTGGGAGTTCACGGCCAGCCTGGTCTACAAGAGCTAGTTCCAGGACAGGCTCCAAAACCACAGAGAAACCCTGTCTCAAAAAAAAAAAAAAGAAAGAAAGAAAGAAATTAGATAGGTGATACCAGCTTGTGATTTGCATTGCTTAGCCTTTTATCATGGCTATAAAACAACAGGACCTTTTAGTGTTGGCAATGTGTTATAATAAGCCTTTAGCATGCATTCTTTGGGTATTTGCTGCTTCAGAATAAACAATATTGAGAAGCCAATGTGTTGTGTTCTCTAAAATTCTTAAAGGAATTCTTTATAAAGTATCAGGCTCTTTGCAATTATAATTCTAGTGGCACTGGGCACTGTTGTCATAGACATATCATGTAGACTGAAAGGACATCGAGAGTACAAAGCTCTACACACCTATGTGCATTCCTGTGATCAGAGTTTTCTGATTCCATTCCTCTCCAGTGAGAATGTTTCCACGTAGTCTTTGTCAATATTCAAAGTCTACAAACTTTTCTCCTTGAATTTTCTATCACTTATATTAATTAATACATGATAATTCCGAACACTACCATATTACATTAGTTGTCAACAAAAAGTAAAGGGAGACCAGATATTTGAACTTTTGCTCATTATGTTTCTAAAATATTCATTTAAAGGACTGTCTTCATATAACTTCACCAAATTTTCCAACTGGTACAAAATAAACCCAAGTATAAACTGACTGTATAGACAGTTATACACTGGAAGCTTCTGGTCTTCAGAGAAACTGAAATAAGGCACACTGGTGTGGCCTATTTAAGCTTTTCAAGTTCGAGGTTCCCAATTTTAAATTTCTCAGAGCATTTTTAGATTCATAGAATAATACAATACCCTCAGTATCAACACTATTGCTTTAAGAACATAGTTGAGTAGGTGGCAGGAGAGAATATTCTGATGATCCTGACAAGAAAACTTCCAGGAATTAAAAATAGAAAGGCCATCCAGTCATTCCTAAAATTAGATGCAAGCAGCTTCAACTTCCATGTAAGGCTTCAATTTGCAGATGAAGGAAATGACCCAAGTCTCTGAGATACTCAAACTGTGTGATTTCAGGTTCATAGCCCTATACTGGGTACAGAGTGCTGCCCCGGGGATATGGCTATAAGGTGTCATTGCTTGATAACCTGGTGGCAGATGATTCAACAGGCAAATGTCAAGTTTCTTAAGATAGTCTATCTTCTCATCTCCTTTTAGTAATTGTTAGAAGAAGAGATGGAGTACTAGATAAAGGTGATGTTGGGTTCTGATTGAACTGTTACTTTTGCACTTTGAAGTGTGTGATTCCAAGCTTTGTTGTGAATGAAAATCCACATATGATAAAGATTAAATACACACAAAGAGAATTTGTTTTGGATCTCTCTCTCTCTCTCTCTCTCTCTCTCTCTCTCTCTCTCTCTCTCTCTCTCATCTCTCTCTTCACCACAGACTTGCAATTCTCCTGTCTCACTCTCCCATGGACTTAAACTATAGGTGTCTACTACTGTACTGGGTCTGAATCCTGACAGAATTTACTTACAAGGAAATACAGTAATTTTATCAGGGGATGCTTTGACCAGCCTCTCCCATTTCTCCATCCTGTGAACACCAATCATGTCTACAAATATCTTTTGTTTGAAAGGATGGGTATGCTGCCAAACAATCAATAAAATTCATGAAGGTAGCCAAATGCACTATTTGTAAAAAGGAGAATCACTTTCTGAACCTTCAATCGAGACTTAGAGATCTCAAATGTCAACAGTGCTGAGTTAAGGAAACTATTTAAAAACCAGCAGCAGAAGTATCTGTGCAAGAGAAGACTTCCCCTCTGGGTCTGCTCAGTCATTATTCAAAAGGATAGGAGACTTTTCTTGGACCAGACGCCTTTGTGACTTTTCCTTCATATTTGTAAAATTATCAGCTAGTATGAAAAAGAACAATAGTTCTCTGAATTAAATGTTTATAGAGTAATGCTTTTCCTATTTGCAAAGATGTGTTTGAGGATTTAATTGTATTATAATGCTGTATTTATTTCCCTAAACTATTTATTTAGAATTGTTAATGTTTATATCATCTGTGGGGGGGGAAGAGAGAGAGAGAGAGAGATCTCATAGAAAAGAGAAAAGGATTCTTGCTCCTCTAGACCTTGAGTAGCAGATAGCTGTTAACACCACTCTGGGTACTGTGGACCAAACTCTGTTCTTTTGAAAGAGCAGCAAGTATTTTTAACCACTGAGCCATCTTCCATCCACATGAACTGTTTTCTCTCTCTCTCTCTCTCTCTCTCTCTCTCTCTCTCTCTCTCTCACACACACACACACACACACACACACACACACACACACACACACACCACTTTGTTTTTCCATACTGCAAGATCTGCAGAGTAGCTTCCGGCAGGTATTTAACAAAGTAAAATTAATTGTATGGTTCAATGTATGAACAAGTAAAAGGATGAATCAAAGTACTCTGTAAAATGTAAAGTGCTTTATAAAAACACAATGATATGAGTATATTGTAGGTAACACCTCTGATGTCAAAATTTCCCATAAGATCATCTCAGGACACAGTCTCTGAATAGTTTTCATGAACAAGTAAAAACTGATTATCTATGAGATGCAAATTCTTCAATAAACAGTATTAGTTTTCAAATACAATTGAGTAGGAATGAAACAAAGGCATAAGAACACTTAAATGACAAAGATAAATAGCATTGCTAACCTGAGGACCACAGCAAAGAAGGTGGAGAGAGGACACATAAGGACCCTATGAGAGATGGAATTTGAAACAGAATAACAACATTCTTAAGATAGTAACAGAATACACGAAGGTTGTTTCATGTTTCATAGTATTATATAAGATATAGAGATCATCCCTACAGGAGATAAAGTTGATTTTGTCATGGATTATGTCTTTAATCTGTTTGTTTGTCTTAATTGCTTACAAAGAAATGAAAGCAATAACGGTTGAAACCAAAAAGACCAATTGAGAATTTTAAGTTCAAAATCCATTTTTGACAACAGAAAGACTTATTATATTTATTTGAGCCTTGGTTTTCTTATCAATAAAATGTATGAGATGCCTTCCCACACCATATATTATCTGGATGTGATCATACTTTAAAGTGTTTTCTTCCTTTTATAAAGTCTTCATTTGCAGAATTTACATTAAAAACAAGTCTCTACCATATTTATGTTTTCACTTCATAGCTCCTTACGTTTGTAATAGAAATGAAATAAATATGAGATGACTAATGTTTGCATTATCATTTGCTTTGTTTTCAAACGAGCCTCTGCTCAGATCCTAAGATTCCATTTATTACGAAGAGAAAAGTGTAAAAGCAGAAAAACAAAGGTACCAAGTGACTCCACATAAGAAAGAACCCAGGCAAGTGGAAGAGACACAGCAAGTGGGCAAATAAGAAGAAAAGTCAGGAAAGAAAAAAAACATGGACAAAGGGAAAAAAAACACACAGACAAAAAGAAATTCAAGCAGTTTTGTTATGTGCTTTGGCATTTCCTCAAGAATGTATTGCCTCGATTGTCTTTAGTTGCTTTTTGGAATAATGAACTATTCTTCCTTTGTGAGCAATTCAGTCTTGGCCCTACAGATGTGCTTCACAGATTACATTGATGTCAGGTTTTGAATGTCTTTACAATCTGTATATTTAATCAGTCTGCAAAACAATCTTGCAAAAAATATGGGACAACATATTTAAATTTTTTTTCCAACTAGAAAATTGAGTTTTTTTTTTTTTCCAAGAAAACGCTATAAAGACACAAATCCATGTCAACTGGTCTTCTCTTTATTTCTCTGTGGCTTCTCTTAGATTATAAGAAAAAATGTTTGGGTGTGTTTAAGAGCTTCCTTCCTTCCTTCCTTCCTTCCTTCCTTCCTTCCTTCCTTCCTTCCTCCTTCCTTCTACTATTTTCTTCAAGAACAAATAGTTCAATTGAAACGCTATAATACTTTATAGTAAACTTTTCTGCATTGCTAGAATGTTGTGTGTAGCCTACAATGGTAGTCATGAGCCATGTGTGGCTATGGATCACTTGAAATGTGACCAGAAGATTAAATATAAATTGTATTTAATTTAAAAATCATTAGCCATAATTGGCTAGTAGATTCAATAGTGGACAGTAACTCTTTATCTCATTCATTTGAGAGTCTACCAAATACCCTAGAAACCTTACAGAAAAATATTTGTGCTCAATTGTCATTGGCCATTAACCTTTATCTTTCTATTTGTTAGTGCTCTTTAAGGTCCCAATCATTCACAAACAAGTCTGTACCATCTGGTTGGGTGATTTGCAGCTCTGACCACTGATCATTACTCTTGCAGTTAAGGTAAAATAGCTAAGTTCCCTTGCAGGACCACTTCCCTGGTTTCTCCTTATGGTTGTATGCATGCTATAGTTATTCTTCTCAGAAGAACACCATTGACATCCTTTCTTCATGCTCACAGAATATTGACTAAGGTACTTGTGCCTATCCTTTGTAATACATAATCCATATATAGGCCACAATACTGGACTCCTTTTTGAAATTTCTAGAACCTCTATGTGCCCTTCCTCTGAAGTAAACAGAATTCAAGAACAGACCAGAAGTACAAACAGAATTAAAGTTTCATAGAGCAAAGAGATTCTACCAGAATTTTTGTGGATTCATACAATGCAGTACTCCTTATTCTCTCTCTCTCTCTCTCTCTCTCTCTCTCTCTCTCTCTCTCTCTCTCTCAGCTATCTTAGAAAGTTTCCACATAACTTAGAAACCTTCTTGCTTCCAATTTCTCGGTTACTTGGTTCTTTGATACACTGAGTAAGTCAGAGGGTCTTATGTAGTCATTTAAAAGAATTATCAATGGTTTTAATTAAAAATGGAAGATGAGCTTTGACGGGTATAAAGATAACATTACTACTTGTAGGAACTACGTTGAGTGAGATGCAGATGCAAAAGATTTATGTGGCTGCCAATCCATTGCTGTTGGAAGCCAGGCTTATTGTCAAAGCTTGTGAAAGCATCATCTTATCCTAAAAGGAAAGTCGTCTATGTATGCCTTATGTATCTGTAAAATACCAGTTGCACCAGTTACATTGGCAAGTCATTTGGATACTGCTCTCTCACCAAAATTACACCAACAAGAATAAGCTGAGATATTTCTTATTGCTTGAGCATACCTGGGGCACAGATTGTCATCACATCCTACAATCATGCTGCTCGTCTACCTTTGTTTTCTGATAGTTTTATCTGAGGTTAGGGAAATGTTACTGTCTTCAAATACTTCAAGGTGTAAAACAAAATACATTGAGAGAAAAGAGGCCTCACTTATGCCAGACACTGGGGAAAATAATGTGACACTCTGTTAGGGGATGGATGCTGTCCAGTGTAGACATCGTACATAGATTGTAAACTGTCAGTGAAGTGCTACTACTGGGAACCTTTGCTTTGTGTAACTTGAATCTGCAAAAATCCGCAAATGTTAAATGATGTACCTTGTAAGAACTATGTTTTTTTTTTTTTTTTTTGGTACAGAATGCCAAAGGTTTACAGGTATAGTGGTTGGCAGAATTCTACACCACAGAACCTCAGGTTTAGAGATATTGTTTACATTAACAACTTTCCTTTTTGATTGGTACATTTTCTTTCTTCTCTTTGGGGAATTTTTCAAAGTTTGGATTGCAATCAGAGTATCAATGAGAACTCCACTCAAGGGACATTTACAACTGCTTCTTTGAATCAAGAAGAGAGGAGGTTGGAATGAATGAAAAAGTGGATCCAATAGGTGGCAAAACGAAGCATGCTGCAACTAAATGAACCACTTTTGGAAGTGACATAAAAATATGCTAATATTAAGGATTATTTTACAGTGTTGTGGGAGGAATGCCGTGATTCATCTTGCATTTGCTTTGTCTTGATGACAAAATACACTCTTTAGAGCCACAAGAGCCTGCCTTGTGTTAGTTATAAACAAAAATATATTTATATATATATATTTATGTAACTACTATGTGCTTTAAAGAAAATTACTGTGTGATTCAGCAGGGTTATTTCATTCTTTTTTTTTCCCCTATCACCAGAAATACGTTGACTTGAATGATTTCTTAGACAGGAATTGACAACGAAACAGGTTTGTCATACAGACATGGTGAACTTTCAAAATAACAGTGTTCAAATCCCTTAAGATATTTGTCTCAAAAAATGACCACCTAATTCTTCCTGTTATTTCTGTTTGTTTCCATTAGCCAAGATTAAATGAGGCTTCTCAGGAGTCCAGGAGGGAGAGGAGGCAGCACCCCTGACATCATAACTCATTTTATTCTGAAGTGAGAGAATGGAAACCCTCACCGGCTATGCCCTCCTCTCTAGTCCTCAGCTTAGCATTGGGAAGTCGTGTCACAGCCAACAGAAAGGCTGCTCATTACCCAGCAAGAGGCAGGCATAGTGAACTTCCAAACAGATGAAAGGTTCATCCTGAGGAGTAATGAACCTGGTGCAGCGTCTGGGTTTAGAGCAAAAACTAATTCTTTTGCCGAAAGTCTGTTTGGAAAAGATAGAGAAACCTCTGTTTCTATTTGGTTTTGCTCTCATGTGAGCCATTGTTTCCAGCAAATCTTGAAGCATTCATCATCACTCTTTCCAGTGAAAATATTCAGACTCTGAAACATGGTTATCTTTGAGACATCAGAGAACATTGGAACCAAAGGAGTAAATCCCTTGTGAACTAAAGCTTTATTTATTATCATTATTTTTCCTTGATCCCTTTGCAACCCTGCACCTAAACCAAAAACATTGTCATCTTGTCACACTTCTGGCAAGTCCACAGGAGATGTTCTTCGTGAACCATGGATGTCATTCCAGTAGGGAATGTTACAGTCAGTGTACATGGTGTCTTGTACAAGTTTGAGTTTTCCTTTCAATGTTTCTGGGTTGGGCTCGTCCAGAAATCTTGTCTCCCTTCTGGCTACAGCAGTTTAGGGCTCCTTTGTGTGTGGCTGTGGTGTGTGTCTGTTTTAAAGGTATAAGCAAAGTTTAGTCGTAACACCTGTAAGCCAGTACTGGTGCTGCTCTGTCCTAAAACTTTAGCACTGCTCTGACACAATAAAACCTTCTTTCTCTCCAACGGGCTCAACTTCCGCATAGGCAGGGTGTCCCGATCCTCTTCGAAACTTCATTGCTGGCCATCTGCTTGGGCGTCTCTAAAACAGGAAAATGCAAAAAAAAAAAAAAAAAAAAAGAGCATCACAGTGAGCTTTTATCCTCAGGAAATATATATTTATATATTTACCAGGCTATGGATGCTGCTTAGCTTATAGAGTGCTTGCCACGATAGACATCCTAGTTTCAATTCCCAGGATCACACACATCAAGTATAGGTGGCACGTTCCTGTAATCCAAGCTCTAGGGAGGTGAAAACAGAAGGATGGGAAGTTCAAGGCCAGCAGGTGATACATGAGCATCTGTCTCTCTCAAAATATATATTCCAGCTGTTCTAGGTTATCTTCTCAAGGCATCACATTAAGTGATCTCTTACAACAACCCACACTGGAATTAATATGTCCCCCTCTGTAAGGTCCCAGAGCCCTGTACGTGAGTCTCCATTCTGACTCTACCAATGTGCAGGAAGTGGCAGTCTACTGGCCACACCTCTCCCAAGTTTCTCAAAGGCAAAGTTTAATACTTGCCTTATGATCATTTATGTCTGAAAATGACCACATACAACAAGATAAACAATAATTTTAATATTTATTTATTTATTTATTTAGATTTCTTAATGTATGTATGTGCCCATGAGCTTATGTGTACTGCACAGATGCAGGTGCCCACAGAGGCCAGAAGAGTGCAGCTAATCTCCTGGAAATGGGTTATAGGTAGTTTTATGAATCCCCTGATGTGGGTTCTGGGAATCAAACCTGATTTCTCTAAAAAAAAAAAAGAGTAAGTTCTCTTAATAGACGAGTCATCTCTCCACCCCTTAAGATTCATTTTTTAAAAAAAAACTTCTACAGTTTTTTTGTGTGTGTGTGAGACAGAATTTTTCTATGTAGCCCAGGCTAGCCTGAAAGTTATGAAATGGCTACTTCTTTCTTCCAAGTGCTGGGATTAAAGGTGTGAACTTACACATGTAACTCTGATGTATGATTCTCTTTTCTAGAAGTCAATACCAATATCACTTTCTTTGGCATCAATTTGCTAAAAAAAAAACAAGTCCATAAAATTCTCTAACCATTCCTTTGAGTGTGGTTTCAATTAGCTGTTAGATTTCCTAGCAAATAAGATAGAGGAAATACCATTCAGTCTTAAGAAATTGTTTATCAAACTAAACACATCTATTTATGACTTTCATGGTCAAACATTAAAGATGTCAAATCTTAAAGATGGGACCCATCATCAAAGGTTGTAAAGAAACCTAAGCCTATGAAGTTAATATTGCATGATAGACACTAATTCTAAAACACGAGCTATCTGTATTGACAAGAGGAGCCTTTCTCTCCAGCGCTCTGTCTATCAAGTAAACCCACTGTGATTTCTAAATAGATGTGCTGAAATGAATTATTAAGTTACAGTCACAGAAGACACTAAAATGCATTTCATAGCCACAGTGACACTAGAAATGATTACTCCATTTATCAAAGTGCCTGTGATTTTGGCGTAAATAAGGCAATAAATATTGAGGGAATTTTATTTCTATGTAAAGACTTTTAATGTGAAAAGGGTTAAATATCAGTGTACATATAGTAGCACTTGGTATCTTGCTAGATTTGCTAATGACATGCCACCATATATGATTAATGGCTGAGGATGAAGTATTTCACATCAAACAGGAATGAATATTAGCTTTATGTTCTGGAAAAGCACCGACTGAGGTAATTACATTCTGCCTATTAAAAGTACTATGCATTGCCACCATAGCACCATGTGGTCAAAAAGTGTGATGCTTATTAGTTGATTCAATCTCATGAGGTTGTGACTCTGAATAATCCTTGCTACCAGAAGAAAACATTAACACTACTATGCCTAGTAGCACACAGCAGAAAAAAGTGCTGTAGTGGGCTGGAGATCATCTTTGATGGACACATGTGACTCTCTTTGGAGGTGGGTACTGAAACTAACTCATAGTTCCTACCTATTTTAGGGAAAATACTACATGCCTTGGGGCCTGTATTTCGCTTCCATGACTTCAGAAATGGACTTCTCTAAAGCAATGGCTTCCCCAAACAAGCAGCATTCCTGTATTCCTTGCTTCATATCTATTTTCTACAACAGAAAGAAACATAATGGGTCCAGCTGGCAAGGGCAGTTCTACACTAATTCCCACACCTCGCACTTACAGGTGTTATGCTCAGGGACTCTACATTAAAAAGATGTAGAGGTGACAAGCATCTGGATGGTGGCACTCATAACAGTAAACTCTCCTAACTATATTTGATGACTTACATGAAGTGATCATTTGCATTATCTACAAACTGCAAAACTAGAAAAGAGCAGCTGAGATTAACACGAAATCTATCTACTTAAAAGTTAATTTTGCCCACTGCTTGAAATTATTTCTTAAAATTTGATAGTTTACACTTATCTCAGTCAAGAGCTCTGGACATGATTTTACTTTCATATAACTCTTAAAGTGCAATATTATTAACACACCAGTATTCTTCATAGGTTGCAAAGTTTTAGTTAACTTTTCTTCTTTATGAAAAGACTAGGATTGTTGGTGGTTGTTTCCTCCCTCCCTCCCTCCTTCTTTGCTTCCTAATTAAAAATATTTTATGATTTATTTCTTTAATCATGTTTGCAAGCTTTGTATTTAAATCTGCATATCTCAGTATGCGCCTAGCAACCTCAAGGGAGCCTGTTTGCAGGTCTGGGAGGCCTAGGAGCCTGCATTTCTAATAAGCTCCAAGTGCCGTGACTGCTGCCCCATAAGGGATCCCCTGAACAGGAGAGGTCATGATTCTGAAAGGTACCTTCAAAAAGGAACAGCCTCAAAATGAGTGGCAGAGTAGGAACTTCAGCTTTGTGCACCAGCACACACAGGTCTACCAGGAATTAGCATTTAGGTTTGGTACACTTTGGCTGGGGAGAGGACAGTATACCTTGAAACCTAGTCATTTGCAATTTCCCTCATTCAGTGCTGAGTATTTCTTGGCTCAGCAAGTTACAAGGTTGAAGTTTTAAGACTTAACAAATGATTATAAAACACAGCAGTTAAATTTGAATTTCAGATAAACAAGTCACTTTTCAAACTATGTTTAATTTCACAAACTTAAACAAAAAATGACTCATTTTTGTTTGAAATTCAAATATGCTTAAGTGTGCTGTATTTTATTTGGCAAACTAGCTGTATAAAAATACAGGCCTTGAGATCCAGCCAATGAAACTTGCCATCTAATTAAAATAAAAGACTTCTGTTTGAGGCTATGTTTCTGCCTCATGGATTGTAGGACTTTTTTTCTTGAAAAGAAAATCTTACATTAATTTTCTAGAAATGGTTATGAATTGCCAGTAATATCTCAATACTTATGTGACTTGATTCCTGAACGTTTTATGTATTTCCTGTTGTTCTCACTTTAGTTTCCTATCATCTGGAAATTGTCTTCTAGAACAGATGACCCAGAAATAATAGCAGTAAGTATCACAGGCATAGATACAAATAATAGTATTTACAAAACATGTAATAAGAACAATAAAATCAAATGATCTCTGTGATTTTTTCTCCAAAGCAAATAAATATATTGAAAATATGAAGCAAATAAGTTTCTACTGGCTGCTATATTATAGACTCATGTATAATATATGACTCTTTTATATGTATGTATGTACATCTATCTATCTATCTATCTATCTATCTATCTATCTATCTATCTATCTATCTATCTATCTGTATATTTCTCTCCTAACCCCATTATCGTGTATGTGTGGTCTCTTCAGAGGTCAAAAGAGAGTGTTGCATCCCTGGAGCTGGAGTTCCAGGGAGTGTGAGTTGTCTGACATGGGTGCTGCGGATGCTGAGAAAACAACTTGGGCCCTCTCCATCAGTGCCAAGTACTCTTCACGGCTGAGTCAGCTCTCCAGGCCAGACTTTAGATTCTTCAATGTGAGAAGTAATGTTTTTAACATCTTCGTCTCAAACACTCAGGTCTTATTTTCTTCCACTGTGAAGTGGTTTTCAAAGCTGAAATTAAAATCACTCTGGGAGGTGAAAGTAAGAACATAACTGTTATTGAGCGACCTAATGAGTTCACTTCAATGCTCCCAAGCAGGGCCCAGGCAAGCACATTTGATAAATGTTCCCCCAGTGAGTCAGTGGTGACACTTCCCACTATCTTCTCCCTCATCCATATCCATCATTTCCTCCTCTGAACCTGTCTGGGGGAATCCCTCTATCAGGAATGCCACTTAATGTATCATCTTTACTTTCACAAATCACCCATTTCTGTTTATTTCCACGTCCAGATGCCCCTGTGCAGATTAGAAATCCCTTCTCACCCTGCTGTGCTGTTTTGGATATTTTCTAGTCCTCTCTTGCTGCACTTTGGAAACACAGTGGTAACCTTCTGTGGATGTATTCTTGTAGTGTCTGTCCATCTGTCCTGTTCTCTCTAGATATCCTAAAGGCTAAGGCACACAGCTGTTCGATTCTAAAATGTCTGCAGCAATGGAGGACTAAAGACAGTGGACACCTGGAGGAGATCCTTTTTTGTAACACTTGTGATCTTACATTCTTTTCGGGAATAATCACAAAAAGATGTGGGCTAACTATGAACTCTGAACACTAAAATAAAAATTACTGTTCTGGCTTTCTTTCTGTTGCTGTAGTAAAAGACTTACTGTAATGAAAGTCAGCTTAGGGGAGGGAAAGTCCATCACTAAAGGAGGGCAGGTTGGAGCAGGAACTCAAGGTAGGAGCTAGAAACAGAAATCACAAAAAGATGCTGCTTTCTCCTTAGGCTTAGTTAGCTTTCTTGTAAGGTCCAGGACCACCTTCCTATGGATGGTGTCATCTTCAATGGGCTGGTCTTTCCTCTATCAATTAATAATTAAGAGAGATGCACCCAGGTGTCAGTCTGAGATAGACAATTCCCCAGTCTAGGCTTTTCTCTCAGATGACTCTAGACTGTGTGTGCCAAGTTGACAATGAAATCAACGTAGGAAAATTATAATATGAAATAAGAAGACAGAACTGCATGTGTGCTCTTTGACTGAAAAGAGAAAGGGACGTGAGGAGGATTGCCAAGTAAGGGAGCTCAGAGGGTGCTGTGTCCTATAGTAACTGAATACAAAGCAGTACGTCCTGTGTTCTCATCCATAAAATTGTGATGCCAACAGGTTTCTCCAACTCTACTTTCTAATATGAGTGTACAAACAGGCATCAAGTGGGCTGGAGATAACGCCATGTTTGAAACAAGTGTGCAGGATTCTAAATGCTCCAAAGCCACTGTCTATATGAATGCTTGTCACAGATTTGGGGTTAAATGTACAATGGGGTGTTCTAGCATCAGCAACCATGTAGTAGTCCATTTACTGTGAACAGAAATTGAAACTATGCTGAGCTGCCATTCATGTCTACATGTTAAGGAAACCCAACAATAGGAGAATCTACTCTTCACCAATTAGCTTGGAAAACTTTTTTTCAATAGGAAATATTTTTCCTTACTTCAGTTTAGAACTTCTGGCATATAATACTATTTAAAAGTTAATCTCATTTTAATTTTTATCTAGCAATGCAGCTTGTAAACAGACAATTTGGCCTCTTCCCACTTGTACCTGTAACAGGAAAAACCCTAGGCTAAAATAAAAACAAAATGGTATAGAAAGGAGACTTAGAGTGAGTGTTAGTGTTAATTTGCAGAAAGGTTATTCTATTGTACAGTATCTTTATCTTGAGTGATATGCTATGTTCATGACTCCCTCATTCATTATTAGTCTCTTTGATGCCCTAACTAGGCATGATTATAATGATTCAGAAAGAATGCATTCAGTCAGTCAGTCACACTTCTATTGGAAACACACTGTGAAACTTAAGGCATATATATTGTGCTTAGAGAAAATCATTCATTTGCATCTAAATACTCAAAGAACAGTTAATCAATAGTATTACCACAAA
Source organism: Alexandromys fortis (assembly GCF_014885135.2). Classification (NCBI taxonomy): domain Eukaryota; kingdom Metazoa; phylum Chordata; class Mammalia; order Rodentia; family Cricetidae; genus Alexandromys; species Alexandromys fortis. The sequence continues at coordinate 931,258 of NW_026067958.1, read as the reverse complement.
CCACACATGTAAGATTTGAAACTGTAGAAGATCAAGTACCCCCTGAAAACATTCAAATTATGCTAGGCCTTTCAAGAAAATGCCTTTTCCTGCTACTTAAGGGACATATTCCTGGTCTTTAGAAGCTGTCAGTGCCTGGTTTTGTGTGATGTGTTTGTCTCTTTTAGCAACTTTAATAACCTTTTCTATCTCAATGCTCCTGTCAGATCACTTTGAAAGTATTCGGTCTCACCCCTTCTTCCCTGCTTGTTTGACCTCAAAGCCTCATCTCAGAGCATTTACTTCAGAATCTTAGTGTCAAACAGACCTGTACTGCTTTCTGTGTTCTTTGACGCGACATGGACTTTCAGTAGTCTCTGCCATGCACTCAGTCCCTGCCTCACACCCTGCCAGCCTCAGAGACTTTTCATTCAATCCCCAAGTTGCTCTCTCATCAACCTGACAAGCAATTCTAGATAAACCTTCATCACCTTGATCAAAAATTATTATCTATTATGTTTTCTGATTCCATATTCTAAGCCTCTACAGCTAGTTCAGAAAAGGCCACATTTCCAGCTTTGCCAAACACAAGAATGCTACTCTAACTTCTGTTAGGAAGACGGTGCTCAGAATATTGCTAGCTTGTGGCATGCTTACAACACACCCAGGACCCACTCCTTCAATTCCCAGAATTTACCCCTGCTATTTTGCAGTTCTGTACAATTCAACCTATTTTTAAGAATTTATTCTTTCTTCTTATCCTGAATTCCCATCTCTGTTGCATACTTTTTTCTTGCCCAATATTCTTGTCTCAGTTAGTAAGTGATTTCATTCCTTTCTCATTTGCAAACTCTTTCATTCTCTCCTTCCCTTTTTCTTTCCTCCTTTTCTTCCCCCTTCCCTTTCTGCAGCCTTAACTGAGGCCAGACTAATTTCAAATTTGAGACCCACTGGTCATGCCCTGCTTCCTCTCTTCTCCTGTAACATCCCTAAAGCACTCTATACTACTTATGAACTCTTCATATTTTACCTTTCTTTTGCAGATTGATGACATATTCTCTCACGTCTTACATGTGCTTTTCATTTAAGCTGGTCCACCTTGCTGATTTGTAAACAATGAATGTTAGTGTACTGTGTCATATTTGAACATACCAATCTTTCCTCTCAGATTTCTCCTTCCACTATTATAATTTTCATATTTCTTTTCTGACTCTTACTTTCATCTCTTCTTTTTCTTTGACTGCTCCTGTAAAGAGGCTCGGCTGTGATTTGGTCATAAAATCAGATCTAGACTGCCTCTAACCCCACACTTTCCTTCCTAAAATCTTGCCTTCTGTTATTCCCAATTCTCATACTAAAAAAAGTTTCATTGATTGCACCTTTGTAGTTATCCCTGGGTCCTTTCTTTCTCATTTCACACATCTAAAGCAATAGTCAAGAGGTTCCTTCTTTATCACTAAAGAACTGTAGGGGTTTTAGAGATTACAAAACTTCTTGGAAAGTCAGGCCCTCTATCTGTAACAGTTACTGGTCTCACCTCCGGAAACAGTGAGCATTCAAAAGAACTGATTGCAAAGACTTCCAGACAGGCAGATGGAAACTTTTACTCTATCTTTAGAATTAGCCCTATTCCATTTCCTCTGTAAAGACGCAAATTCAGCTCAGCAACCGCCTCACACAGTCTCTGACAGAATCTTTAGCTGTCTTCTGAGGGTTCTCAATCGCCACAAGTGGTTTGTTATCAGACAGGCGATTTACTCTAAAGAAAAGTAATTTGCAGTGGGTGTGGAAACAAGTCGGCTCACTACTACCCAGTCAGTGGGCCAAGCGATGGGTCATAAACATTCTAGTAAAATCAAATCGGAGTTAGTGCAGCTTACTTCAACAGTAAGAGGGGCCAAGTTCCTCAAGGAACTGATCTCATAAAGTTATTTGTGTTGGGAGCACTGATGTGTTTCTAAGTCAAGAGAAAGAGAGCTGGCAGGTTTGGCTCTCATCAGCTTTGACTGCAGGGATGGAAAAAGGAGAGCTATTCTCTACCCTAAGGTAGCTGTGCACTTTAATCCACATTTTAGTCACACGACTGGGTAGCAGCCTTATAGGCTTATTTAGACTACCAAATCTAGGAGAGGACACTGTTTGAAAGTTTAGTGTGATGGCTACCAGCTAGACTAGGACAAAAATAGACCTTTGTAAATAATCAGTATATTTTGATATTTTTAATTTGTGTAACTTTGAATGAAATTAACATTCTAGCACATGTTTTATCTACTTGAGATTGAATGGTAATTGCACTAATCACATGTAAAAATAATAAGAAAATTATATATGGTGCATTGTACATTCTGTTTGACTACAGTAATCATTTTTTTCTGTGTATACATACTCAATAATTTTTTTGTTGAGGAAGCACTGGAAGTTGGGAGGGAAAAGTGATGTGGCAGATAGGGGAAGAAGTTGAGGGGAGGGAATGGGGGTAGATTTTGTCAAAACACATTACATACATGCTTGACAATTTCAATAAAATGAATTGTATATGTGTATATATATTATCTTTAAAAAGTAGTTGAAGCTAAGTGTGATAATCTATGAGTGGAATCATAGCGCTTGGGAGATGAAGGCAGGAAGACGAAAAGCTCCAGGTCACAGTTGGCTATACGAGGCCCTTTCTCAAAAGAGAGGTGGCCAGGAGATAATTATAGACACTGCACACACAAATTCTTCCCAGCTCTCTTCTTCTCCACCTTTAGAGGAAGCTATTTTTCTCTCTAATATCAATGCTTCATATTCTGCTTAAATTTTTTCCACTTGGTGAATCTTCTGCTAGCGCGTGGCACTGCCACCCTGTGGAAGCCAAGCCTGACTGGTGACTGTTGAGTGGAATGCATCTCTATCAGAGTGCTACCAATGACACTCCACTCCCTGCGGCTGGAATGCGTCCATGCCCCTCACCCATGACTCTTGGTCAATGTGTGTGGCTAGTCTGTGGCTCTCCTATTGCCAGGTCAGCCAGGCCTATGATTTCCCTTCCCTTTCTCCCACAGTGGTGAGACTATGGTTATTTAAGGCAAATGTCTGCATTTGGACTTTACAATAGTAGGTGGTTCCTTTGTAAATGTTTCCTATCAGGTTATGATTTTTTTAAAGATTTATTTATTTATTATGTATACAACATTTTGCCTCGATGTATGCCCACACGCCAGAACAGGGCACCAGATCTCAGTACAGATGGTTGTGAGCCACCATGTGGTTGCTGGGAATTGAACTCAGGACCTCTGGAAGAGCAGCCAGTGCTCTTAACCTCTGAGCCATCTCTCCAGCCTCAGGTTATGATTTTTGACATGCAATTTTTCTTTTGGTTTTTATATGAGTATTTGGGAAAAGGACGCTACTTCATTCACTGCCAACTTCCCAGAATCATTCATTAAAACCTGCTTTTGATGCTTAAAGAACTTTTGCATTTATCATTAACTACATTATGTGACTTGCCATATGCTACTTTATAAATTCATTTGGGTACAAATATTACATATGATAGTTTTATATAATAATAATATAACAATATATTATAATAAAATAATAATATTTTATTATTATACTCATCTTTCACTTGCTTAAAGATATTTTATGGTCTGAGATGAGCGACTAAAGGAGTATGTGAACACACACACACACACACGTATATTTCTTGGAGTTTAACAAAAGATACTGTATTTCCCTAAGTATCAGGGAGGACAACTAAATAGTTGTAACTTTCTCTTATTTCTTCTTGATCAAATTCGATGTAGTTGGATGCAAGTCATCTACATCAGCACATGGAGTTTTTAGTTTGAGTGAAGAATGAGTGATCCGTGCTTGTCAAGAGACTGAATGAGGGCACCTTTATATGATAAAGACACAAAGATGACTGACTCCCAGTTAAGACCAGAGTGGGAAAAATATCAGTATTAACTTTGAAAAGAAAACTGTGGTGCAAATATTTAAAAATTCCCATTCCCAAAGACAGCTTGGCAGAGAGTATGGGAGGGAAGAAAGCAGAGGTGGAGGTGAAACTGGAGTGGTAAGAGCTTACAAGGTGAGGTGACCACAGAGTGGCCAATCCCAAAGCAGCCAAATCTCTAAAGAGATTATTCAAGGAAAACTGAAGAAAAAGCAAGAACTGTAAAGGAAAACACAGTGTGGCTGGTTTGTAAGTATAAAAGGCTTCTCTTTCCTCTTTAAAGAAATCAAAGCTTTTGACTTCTCATTCAGTGTCTGAGTAAAATTTAACAGATGTGTTTGTTTAGAGGATTGTAAGAAACACCAAGGAACAATGTTCTGTGTCACTGGTTCTGCTGCTTTCTCCGGTTTCAAGTAACTCTAGAGGGAATACTCGTTTAAGTCACTCTGAGCAGTTATTTTAATAAGTCTCTTGATTGATATGCAGACTTTTCACTAAAGACAAATCTGAACCTTGCTTGTCTCACTCTGACATGAAGATGAACTCTAAGGTATTGCCAATGCTACAACTATGATAAAGATGGAAAAAAAAACATTTCCCCAAATAATACTTCAGATACAAACCTGTTCTCTGCATGGAACTACAACATTGCTTAGGTATATATGTTTTATTTATTTTCTTTTAGGTTACCTAAAAACCAATATGTTTTCATGTATTGAAATTATGCCTTTTGTATTTTTTGAGGCATATAATTCTTGGAAGAGAGGAGAACAAAAATATTCTAAATTTAAAAGAAAATATTCCCGTTAGACTATTTACATAATAAATTCCCTTCCCTTACCTTCTTTCCTCCCCTCCCCTCCCATCCCCTCCCCTCCCCTCCCTTCCCTTCCCTTCCCTTTTCTTCTCTTCCCTTCCCTTGCTTTGTCTTCCATTCTGCTCTCTCTCTCTCTTTTAACAGGTACTCACTTCCTATTTGTCTGTTAGGCAAATGCTCTACCAACTAAGCTCTACCCCTGAGAAGCTTGACAAGGGCCTTCTTTAATTCTTGAGTTCCTCTGCAAAAACACATCTTATCATTCATGAAGTCCATTGCATCTCTGGATTTTTAGGATTAGTAACTTTTCAAAATGGGCCCAAATTTACACCTTCACAGTTTCTCTTCCCAGATCCTGAGTTTATAACAAAGACCTGTCCGGGATGATTAGCTCCCTGGCTTATGTGATGTCCCTTTACAACTAGTGGGGGAGTCACCATGCTCTTCTTTTTTTCATCTCTAGAACTTCCCTTTTGTCTCATTGATTTGAGGTGTGAATTTCATGTCTTAACCCCTCTCTGTTGAGGCTATGTTCCTATATAATCAGACAGAGAATGGATTTGACTCCTTTTGTTGGGCACCATCCTGCTCATCAAACTGGACTGCAAGATGAAGAATCATATAACATGATTCTTTTCTCTAACCGTTACATACTGGCAATGCTGGGGATTGAACCCAGGCCCTTGCACATGCTGGGTTACAAAGGAACTGCACTTCAGACCCACATGATATATCTTCAAATGCCAGGTCCATGCTATGAATGATATATACTGTGATTACTTATGACTAAATTTCAATAGTCTTTACATAGGCTCAGGCAACCTCAAATTCTCTCCACATTCAGCTCTGCATAGTCAAGATTCTTGTCTAGTAGTAAGCTACCGAACCAAAGTGATGTGATCCAAGGTCAACACCAAATGAGAAAACTAAGAGAGCATAAGATGAGACATGAGATCAGACACAAAGTTAGGAAATATTGGAAATATTAACAAGGAGGAATTATTCTTTACAAATTCCCTGGGACTTCATATCACCCAGTGATGATGCATAATTATAATATGTTTATTTCTCCTGTCAAAGAAAAGCTTGTTTCATTTTCGCAAAGAACATATCACTTTTACTTCTAAGCCTGTGTCAGATATAACTTTGGCCCAGAATCAATATTCAAAAATGAATTTTAATACATGATTAACTTTTATGTCTATTTAAAATTTATTTGAATCACAATGTTTATTAAATTATTAAATATATGAATTAGCTGAAATTTGAAACTGTTAACATAGAAGTAATGACTGAAAATTCATTTGCTGAAGTTGCTTTGTTTTGAATTATAAATTACTTTGTTTATACTAAGGTTTTATTGCCTAACCATCACAAGAAAAAGTAAACTAACCCATTCATAAATGTAAGATAACCTATTTGTAAAGTAAAATGCCTTTGATTAATGGCCTCTCATGTGGTAACAAAAACCACCATTAATATCATTATTTTTAAGAAATTCCTTCATAGTTATTAGTCCCTGAATTCTAATTTTTTTAAATCTCTGAAATTAAAATTTAAAACTCTAGCTTTTGTACACTGAAAGTAATGTAACTGAAGTGTGAATATGTTGAAAACCCACATATTTCAGGAAGCAGTTTTGTGTCTATGCTTAAAATGTTTCACATGTGGACTTGATGAAAAATTAATTTAATAAAGGAATACACTGACTAGAATATGGAACCACAATTCTTTTTGAAATCAACATTTCTATGTTGTATTTGCATAACTAGGTTTATGTATTTATTTAGTAAAGAAGGATTGCTAAAGCTACAAGAAGAAATTACCCAAGAGTTGGTATGCTAAAGACGTACCCTTTTTCTCCTGACATCCAGAAGAAAGCATTGGAATATCAAAGACAAACGATGTGCTATAAAATGCCACTGTTCAGGTTTGCAAAGGCTCAATGAAACTGGAATTTTTCATTGACTTATTTATGGCAATCTTATTTGTGAAGACCTTCACTGTAGATCTACTGCCCCTACTCTGTGGTGTATGTGTGTGGGAGGGTCTGCATGAACATGTGGGCACAAGATCATGCACATCTGTGTGCCTGTGTTATATATGTATTCAGTTTCATGGTCCTAACTACTATTTACAAAAACAGGAAATAGTGATTAAGAAGGAATTTAGGAGGCTGGAGAGATGGCTCAGTGGTTAAGAGCACTGGCTATTCTTCCAGAGGACTCTGATTTGATTGGCAGCCTACAACTGACTGTAGCTCCAGTTCCAGGGCATCTGACACCCTCACACAGACATGCGTACAGGCAAAATACCAATATACATAAAATAAAATTAAAATTAAAATAAATCTTTTACAAAAAGAAGGAATTTAGTAGGAAACTCAGTGAAATATATTTTATTCATTATTTTTGATAATTCTTCCCAATGAAGTAAAATAAATAATTCATTAAATTATAAACCCTGTTTTAGTTTCAGGAATTTAAGCAAAAATATACCAGCCATCAAAGTAAATGAACGATGACAGCTATTAAATGAATTTCATGTTAATGACTACATGTAATAAGTAATCACTATGAACTCTACGGGTTGTCTCAATATACCTGTACATGACAAAATTCTAGCTTAATAGAAAAAAGTTAAGACAGAAAAAATACAGAATCCGAATAGTGTCCCCTTTTCTGTTTTATTTTACAGTGTGTGTGTGGGAGGGTAAGAGGACAGCTGTGAGGACCAAGTTCTCTCCTTCTATTGTTTGAGATTCTGGAAGAGAACTCAGATTTTTGGAGCTTGGTGGAAAGAACCTTTACCCACTGAGCCATTTTGCTGGCCCTCTCTTTTTGAAAGAGCGCTTTGTAATCTTCTTTGCTTTTGTGTTGTTATAGCTCAGTGGTGCAGCTTCTTTAACAAGGGTGTAAGCATTTCTACCACTTTGCTGTTTCACCCCACTTGCAGGCGCTCGTGAAAACTGAGTATCATCTTTTAACCCCTCTAAAAATAGAAACAAGAAATACTCTATTTCAGGGCATCGTTTCTCCCCTTGTTTTCTTGCAATTGAACTATGAAGTACTTTAAGGGCAAAATCCGTTTGTAAGAAATGTGCCACATCAATAAAGAAAGATTCGTGTTCCTCTGGAATGGTTTCTCTATTTACTATGTGGGTTTGCTAATTGTGCCTTCCCAACTCCCCAGTGTCATTCACACAGCAGCTGGAGAGTGAGGTGGCAAACTCTCCTAAACAGGCTTTCTTCCCACGCAGCAGCAGCTGGGCCCTTGCCTGTCTGTTTCTGGCTTTCTTCCTGGTGGCACTGTAGACTGCCAGGAAAAGTTGAGGGCCACAGCTGCCTGTTTTCCTTCAAATTCTCCATGAGTCCTTGTTATTCACAAATATTTCTTGGGGTAGGGAACCCACAGAGTATCCAGTGGCCCACAGGCTCTTGTGTTGCACAGACTCCACACCCCGCTGAGGAGTCCTGAGCCGGAGTGATAGCTTTGCAACCAGCTGTCACAGGGCTGAGCAAGAGGCTTTACCATCTTGTCGCTATTTTCCGTGGGATTGGACTCTGGAATTGAGCCGGAAACACACTGCTCATGCAAGTTTTAGACACTGAGGCTTCTGTCTGTTAGTATCTATTTGTGTTTAATAGGAACTACATGACATAATCTGAGCACCGTGAATATACAGTTAAAAGAATAAAGAATCATTCTCTGTGCTCTTAACGTTGATATTCTACAACCCCATTAATGCCGATACTACAGAGCAAAATGCAAAATCCTTATAGGTTTTAATCTACAACTCAGGGTGAACACTTGGGCAATCCCCGTGTGTTAGGTGAGGAAAGCCACAAAATCCCCCGGTGGTGTGCATGCTGAGGTTTCTTTTTGCTTCACCATTCTGTGATTTTGTTCACCGAAAACACTGGGCACTTTCAGGAAAGGCAGATATTTTGGTTCTCCAGAAATGAAAAGACTTTCAAAGCCATGGTAAATGTTTTGATTTTGTATTTTAAGTTTTTTTTGTGAAATTATTTTGTAGCTTCTAAATCAAGGCACGGTGCACAGTTTAAGAATGGTGGAGCAGCTTCTCCTGCTAGAGAAGTTTGCTATTTAGGCCAGCAGTATGCTTTTATTTATATATCTTACTTGCTGTTGCTTTGTTTTGTCAATATATGCCAATAGTTCCATAAAAAGTCTTAAGATAATTGTAATCACACTTACTTAAAGTACTAAACGTAGATATATCTAAAACGAATTCTTCGATGTGAAATCTCCAATTTAAACCATGCACTATTTCTCCACTCACTGCCCTATTGGCTGCATGTGGTGGGCACCTCTTGTTCACTGTTTAGGGTTGGCACACAGCAGGAGCTCAACAAGTAATAAATACATGGACTAGTAAATGATCAAAATAATCAGTTGCTTGTTAAGCTTCTTCTAATTTATTTTTCTTCTTTATCAAAACTGTTTTTCTTTTCTAAAATGAGATATGTAGAAAAAGAACCAACATTTCTTTGCCAATCTTCTTTCCCCTTCCAAGATTACTTTCAAAAACCAGTATTTTCCAATAGAAATGAAGGCGAGCTATAGAAATCAATAAAATCTGTCTAGTGGACACAATCAAAAGGAAAAATCAGAGAAAACAGTTGAGAGAGCGAGGTCGTGTTCTGCAGCCCAGGCTGGTCTTACACACACAATCCTGCCTTAGCCTCATTTGTGCTGCAGTGCAGCAAAATGCCTTTTGATAATTTGCAGTTATTTAAATTGTCAATGAGATAAATTAAATTCATTTTTGTGTGTGCATGTGTGCGTCTGTGTGTGTATGTATGTGTGTGTATTTTTTAAATGCGTGATTATTTAAAAAAGAATTCAAGCTAGTCACACTTGAAGTGATTCAAGTAGTACTTTTGGGACTACTTCAAACCCAGAAAGTCCTTCAGTCTTCAAAGGATGAATTGGTGCGCTTATCTATAGGCAAAGTCAGGACCAATGCATCATGTGAGTTCCTTTCTGAACTAAAAGTGGCACTGTTTCTATAATCTTTGCCATTGCCATTTTTATTTTATTTTTATATTTACCTTATCCCTTTGTTAGACTACTTTCTCTCTGGAAGATCTGCAGTATCTTCAGCAGGTTAAGGTACTCGTAGGTTGCACTTTCCCATTAAAAACAAAACTCCAGTATTTGGAACTAGAGAGATGGCTGAATAGTTAGAGGGCTTGATACTCTTGCAGGAAAACTGATTTTAATTCCCTGCACCTATGTTAAGCACCTCACAACTGGGTGTGATTCTAGCTAAGGAGATGTAACCCCCCCTTCTAGTACATACGCACCTACACACACACACACACACACACACACACACACACATGAGATGAATGCACATAAGCACTCATACCCATAAAATTCCAACATTTTAAAATCATATAGTCTATTTCTTAGAGTTGTGCTATGTCTTGAGTTTCCATCAATTTCTTCTTAATGCAAACCTACACAGTAGTCAAATGTGAAGTATTGCTTAAGTATGCCAAGAAAATTCAACAAAGTGTCCAGAATGATTTTTTGAAGCTTACTAATTACATTATTTCAGTTCAGATATTAATAGATTATTTTCCTCATGTTGGGGGCAAGACTGAGGATGTATCAAGGTGGTAGAATTCATGCCTGGCATATGTAAGGGCCCAGATCCAATCCTCCCATACAAGAAATCTCTAGTTTGCATAATTTTTGTTATATAATGATGTTTTCTTTGTCCAACCTTGGATTTAATTTTATGCATTATTCTTGTCAACTTTGACTTTTCTATTCTTTATTTTTAGTAAAAAATATCATAAATCACAAAATGTATGCCTGGAAATATTCAGCAATAATTAAATTTAAGGAGGAATCTTGGACAAGTGGCTCATTCCAAAAAGGTATCAGTTTGATCAAAACTTGTGAAAAATTTTAAGGTGCATTTTTATGTATTTGTCTCTATCAGATTGTTTGAAAACAATACACTGCATTTAAAATAATGTTAAAGCACATGTAGATATGACAGATTTTGATCAAAATCGAAATGTTTTAGCAAATAACAATAAAGCCAGATAGATACTCAAAGTATACGCTAACCATATAAAACTCAAAGAAAATGCTCAGTCTCAAATCTGCAGAGGGTGACGGAGGATTGTAGGTGAGACATTATTGAGAACGAGGCTATGCGCCAGGCTGAACAGAAGGATGGGGTTCCTGTGTGTGAAGACAAAGATGTAAGCCCATGGATTCGCTTGTCTGACCACAGTTTAGGGAGTGATGGCTTGCTTTATCACCTCATTTCCTTCCTACAAACAAGAAGTTTAAAAACTAATTCCAAGTAAACATCATGTAATGATGTATGCCCACAGATTATATTAAGGCTGGTACATATTTTCTGCAGAAATAAAACACATAGATAGCAGGCTAAGTAAGCCCTTGTTATCATTACTCAAATTGGAAAAATAACAAAAACAAAAACTACATAAATAGACACACATTTGGGCAATGGTTTTGGCATGGTTAATTAATTCTTTAACCTTTTGAATTCTTTTTGATAACTCTACGTTGAGGAATCTCTTGTATGGACGTAGTGTATGTCTTAACATATACATCACACTACACTTTTACTTACAGCCAATGAAGAAAAACCGTTAGAGGAGAAGGGCAGTAAGCAGTACCGCCCAGTGGTTAAAGGTTTGACTTTTTGACTTCTATGGTATTCCAGCAGATTATCAGTGTATAAACCTGACTTTTTTTTAAAAAAAAAAAAATAAAAGGTTTGACTTCTGAAGTTGGAGCATCTGCACTCAAATTCTCACTCTGTCACAGAGTGAATGAGGGATGTTAAGTAAATTATCTAAGATTCATGCCTCAGCTTCCTTACGTCTAAGATGAATATCATCCTAGGCCATAGTCCTTCATTAGGACTAAACGAGGCAATGGGGGGGGACTATATGCCTTCATCATATATGCTCATGAAAGGGCTAATTACAAAAGGAAGGAATGGTGAGAGTGTTTTGGGGAGAGGTGTTCTAAAGTGGGAGATTAGTTGTGTGAGTTTCGACTCATGGACATAGTTGCTACATTTAGTCTGTGATACAGGAAGTAAACTATTTACTGAATTTGAGGTTTCACTATACAATATACAGCAATATACATTAGGCAATACTTTGGACATCATTGAACTTTGAATAAATTGCTAAAAATAAATCTATTTTTCTATAATCAGTGAAAACAATTTGTCACAGTTTAATTGATAATGTGACACTTATTTAATGAAATCTCTCGTTGACAAACTAATGGTCCCTAAAGACCATTGGGCCAGTTCCATGTTGTGAACTGGAAATTCCATCAGTGTTACCTTCTATGGATGGCCCAAGATACACTTCACATCATGGGATGGAGAGGTTGTTCTAGTCAAGTGGGTCAAATGGAATCACCAAGGGCTTTAAAGGATGCAACAAGGTCAGAGTTAGCTGTGATGTCTGAAACAGACCATGGAATGATAGAAAGAGAGGCCAGGAGCCAAGGAAAACAGACTTTAGAAGTTAAAAGTAGCTGGGAGAAGATTTTCCCTGGAGAATTAGGATGACCTAACCCTGACAATTCCTTGATGTGGTGAGACTAACTTTGAAGTTCTGACCTTCTGCTCTGTGAGATAATTTCTGTACTGCTTTAGGCCACTAGGTTTATAGTCATGAGTTTAAGTATCTACAGTATCTACATGTTAGTATATGACATATTAAATCGTGAAATGAAGCTTTTTTGATTTTTTTTATTTCTAGGTGTGTATTAGCTTCTTCTGCTTTCTGTGTCATTTTGGTGCATAACTCAGCCCATATATAAATAGCTACTGAGTGGCTTTTAAAAGGAATAATTGATAGCTCTCCAAAGAGGTAATAATAAGATAGAAAGATGGCATTAAACCTGAGTATCAATTTGTATTGCAGTAAAGTTGCAATGTCATTAAGTGGTTAAATATCAAGTTATATAACGAAGACTTCCAAAAAGATTGATTAAAATATTAATGATATTATTTCTGTGTCCTTTTCTTTTTTTGTCTTCCCACTGTCCTAATTTTCTGCAAGTAGTTTCACTTTCATGATGGCAAAGAACATCAACATTTTCTTTATAAAGAGATAGCATTTTACAATGAAACATGGAATGTAATATAAGTAGCATCACTATATTCAATCACAGGTGCAAAAATACCAATCTAATGAATAATTAAACATTTTCAGAATCACAGATCTGTATGTTCCATGTTGTGTGGTCATCACGGGTGACTTGTTAAAAAGCACTGGCTAGCTTTAATAATGATACTGCTACAAACATCCACTGAGCAGTTACTGTGAAATGCATGACCAGAACAGCAGGTGACTTGGAGATAATGGGTTTTAGCAGCTTCTGGCAATCAGTTCAACAAAAAAGCCAGAAGACTGATTCGTCTTCCATTTTATATGGAAAAATGAGTTATTTCTGAAACTATGGCTGTTTGTTGTTGGAAAAGTCATTCCAGCTTCTTTAGCCTCATTCTTTCTCTGTTAGATATGAGAGTATAGGATTAAGTTGACCATAATATTCCCCATAGCCCTATTAGTCTATAAATGTGTGACTATAGAACACTGCATACACAATTAGGATTATAGCCTCAGAATATTAACCAAGGAGACTAATTCAAAAAGACAAATTTAAAAAAAAAAATCTCTTGGGTTTTTCTGTCTCATTTTGCCATCATATAGGTGCAGCCGTGGCCATGAGTGAGCTTCAACCACGTCCATTGCAGTGACACCGTGAAACATGCTGCTAATGCCCTCAGCATCAGTTGCTTCACGGCATCTGCTTTTTGACAACATCAGAAACTAAACTGCAGTGTACTAAAAGATACAAACACGTGTTGGCTTCAGGCTGTGGTGGCCTGATGCCGGGCTGGTCAGCTGAGACTTGCAGCTTGTCACTTGTCAGCTCTTTAAGGAATGTATTCAGAACCTCGGGTAAGAGGTCCACATTCTTCTAGGAAAATCAGACATATTAAAGCAACTTAACAGCTTTCCAAGTAAACAAAAGGCCTGATGCATGCCCAATAGCTATGGGGTGAAATGAGGATACAATGTCTGGAGTCTGCCTTAAATGAAATTTCACTCTAACTTTGAAATGTCCATAGATATTTACTATGCATTTTTTATTTTTTATTTTAGGAAATATTGATAACATGCCTGTTCTTTGAAAAAGATTTCAGTTACTTAACTTAGATTTTAAGGAATTTATGAGTCTTGTAGGGTATAATAATCACACACAGACTGAGTGCTAATACAAACCAGAAAGATAAATGTCAAAGAAAGACAGGAGTGAGAGAAGAATCAAGTCCACATGTTCTGTCATGGAGATGCATGAAGAAAGATTACATGGTGCATGTCACTGAAGGCTGCTGGACACCCAAAGATAAGAACCAAGGTGGAAGGAGACAGATTTGTTGATGGAAGAAACAGAATGAATGCTTTTTTTGCAGGGATAGGGTTTGGGACATTCAGGGTATATCTGGAGAAGATAAGAATAAAATATGGTAATTCCCACTCCAGGCTGGAGAGCCATGGCAGAAAGATGGACACAATGGGTAAAATCTGGATCTCAAATGCTTTGAATAGCCACATAAGGAGACCACACTTTATTCTATAGATAAAAGAGAGCCATTTGGGACTTTGACACAATTATCTAATTGATCTACACTCAGCCATCCCTATTATAGGCGCCAATGGTAATTCTCATCCTGTTATTGTGAAAGCATTATAATTTCTCACTCGACAATAGAATGAGAGTCCAGACTGTTTTCCCACATATTGTGCAGTGAATTCAAATTCAACTCTCACATGTCTGAAAATCTGCAAAGAAGGTTCTCTGTGTCCTCTGCACTTCAGTATTGTCCACTGTTGGAAGAGGAATCTTCCTGTAAGATGCTACCATGGAAGGTGCAGCTAAGAGGGACTGATTGTATCTAGTGGTTTTGAGGCTCCCCTGGTCCAGCCTTCTAGACCCCCATGTTTGTCCATGGGCCCTGTGCATACTCCATGTTTCTTATGGCATTGGAGTTAAGCCTAAATTCTGTGTAGGACAGAATAGCATCCAATCAATCTTACTGTGGATATATGGGTGCGCATTTATGCAGAAATGAATAAATACATGTTATACGCCATGGTAGTATCACATTGTAGCTCAATTTTATACCTATCATTTTGCAGCGGAAGCTGTATTTTCTCTTTATTTTACAAGCATTTTGAGAACAGACCTACTTTATTGTCTTGTATACACAGCCAATTTTCAATGAATATTTATTTATCAATTTATTCAAGTCCTCCTGTTTCCAGATTAGGCTGGATTTCCCCCAGGGTAGGAGAACAGCTGGTTAACATATTTGGTATAAGAGGACTGGAAAGTGTGGTTTTTATTTTCCCTTAGGTCTCTAAAGGGAAGATGGCTTGTTTGTTTAAGAGCTTCAGAGATAAGAGGTCTGACCTCATCATCTGAAAGTAATCTATCAGTGTGGACGTGAGTGGGTGCAATGCGTGTGACATCAGCCAGCCTGACACTGACAAATCATGTGCCAAACATTAAAGCCAGGTGGTGTTTGCTAGTTCACACAGCCCATCCTCCAGTACGGCTTTCATGGCCGAATCTGGTACTCACCTCAATGAAGAAGATGCTGGCTGCTGATGTTGGGTGGTGATACATATAAACTGTCACCAGAATGGCTGCTGCTATAATGAGGATCAGGATCAGGATTCCAACAATGAGGCCGGCGTGAAGGCTTCCTCCTTTCTTCTCAGCTGCACTGTCGTCTGTAGAGGCTGAAAGAAGATTCCAGTTGTCAGGTCCGTCATATGTGTGCCCTTAAACTCAATTTTCTTTTGTGGAAAATTTGTGTATGCAAGCAAGTAACACTGAATATTTATCATGTTAGTTCAGGCTTGTGTGTGTGTCCAAACAACTTATGTCTGAAGTTATTTAAGCAACAAAACCCTTAATATTAATGGCTAAAATAAATTTAATGTTTTCAGTGATGCTGGTAATCGAACCCATAAACTTGTGCATGTTAGGCAAGCACCCTACTGTTTAGCTACATCATCCCTATAGTAGAATATCAATTTCTAGTTTAATAAACACAACTAGTAGCCTTTTAGGTATGTGTGTATATGTTTATTTGTGTGCATGTATGTATGTAGATGTATATGATCTTGTATGCTTATAGATGTGGGGGCAGGCAACTTCTTTAATTGCTCTCAGCACTGCTTTCGAGAAAACTTTAACTGAAGCAGGCTAGTTGGCTAGACGGTCTGGGTATGTCAGGACTACAATCACAGGCTTATCTCTACATGAGGGATGGGGATCTGAATATCCTGACTAAACCTTCTCATGAAGCCCTATTTGATTAGTCATTTATACCCACCCAAACTGTGAGAAAAATCTCAGATTCTGTTTAACTTACAGTAATTTAACCCCAGCTCTCTGTCTCTCCAAACTGACACTGCTGTTGCTCCAAACTGAGTGCCTTTCAAAATCTCTCTCATATTCTGTATGGAATTTTCCATAGATGAGCATTACTTTTTTCCAGTTGGCAACTCAGACATTTCCACAGAGTCTATGCATGTACCTCAAAGCACAATTCTCAAAATCTGTTTTAAATGGAAAAGCTTTTTAGAAGCATAACAGGTGGAGGCAAAATGACACTTGAAGAGTTTTATTACTTTCTAAAGGGGAAACTACAGCACATGAAAAGATTCCAGTATGCCACCGCCTGGTATCATTTTCTCTAAATTTAATAAGGTATGTGCCTCTGTAATACCAGCTTTCTGAGTTCATGGATAGAAGAATTTAATTTCCAATGTAATGATAATGCAAGCAAAAGTCAATCAACCACATAAAATTATCTAGAAAGGGTTTAAGATTCTGCAGCATTGCTGGCAGCTCAGGCATTTGGAGATCATCCTCCATTATGTGTTGCAGGTAAGTGCATGCTAGTATATAATGTGATTGGTAGTTTTGAGTCATTAGCTAATTCACAAGATGGACAGATATTCTGGAATACTGGGTCATAACCTTTATATTGGCAGGCCTTCTCTGTGTTATTAATTACCCCTTGCTGCTATGTTTAAGTGTCTTCCTATTAAATGACTTAATTGAGATTTTTAGTTTGCTTGTTTTAACTTTAAGAATTTGTTAGTAAAATCAGATATGGTTTTCTATCAGGATAAGTGGGTGATCTGAACTTACAGAATTCTAGATAAAATTCTCATAAAATCCTTCACACTCTCTTTAGTTTCCTTCCTTCCTCCATTATTCCTTCCCCCTTATCTTATTCCTTCTCAGTCTCTCTCTCCTTTCCTTCTTCTGCTTTTCTCTTTAACCTTCTCTTTTTCCTTTCTTCTTCTCTTCCTCCCTCCTCCTTCTTTCTTCAGCAGTAGGTCCTAAAATCAGAACTTGACCTTAGATCTCCATTCATTTCCCATCATCATCATTTGCTCTTTGCTTGACTTTTGGTATCTGTGAACCTCCTCTAAATCCTAATATTCAAAATTTTAGAGTTCTTTTCCTACTGTTACATAAATTAACTAGAAAAGAATATTAAATTTAAAGAGTAATTCATTGTAGAAAGTTTCTTTGCAATATACATACATACTTTATCTATGTTGTATATATCTAATCTTCAACTCTAAGACATAAGCATCATTATTTCCACCTTTTAATGGCTGAGGTAACTGAGACACCAGGAAATTAAGAAATGTATTAAAGTTGCAAACAGCTTTTCTCAAACAGGGCAGGCTGCTGGTAAACCCCAGCTCTGACCATCATTTCCTCAGCTAACACTGAGCTCTTACCACTTCTTTTCCTTCTTATTTGGCATCATGAGTCTGGCACAAAATTCTGGAAAAAATCTGGTAATTTTAAGTAAAGGAAAAATAATTTAAAAGACAGTTCAAAAAATAGTTTCGTGCCAATAACAAATGTGGAGGTTGTGCCTCTCCTGTGACTTCTCCTAGGCTTTGCCAGTATCTCTCCTGCGACTTCTCCTAGCCTTAGCCAGTATCGCTTCTGTGACTTCTCCTAGGCTTAGCCAGTATCGCTCCTGTGACTTCTCCTGGGTCTCAGGACAGTGTTGCCATCAGAAGCACGTTCTCAAGTTTAGGGAAACAGCAAGTTGGGAGTGACTAAGGAAGAAAAATGAATGCGTAATAAAGGCCACTGAAAAAGGTGACAGCCGGTGGAAAGACATTTCCATGAAAGCAGAATATGGCTTTAGTAAGTGAGCTCATCTCCCTTGCTCGCAGTTGCCCAGTCTGCACTATGACATCAATGACAGTATTACTCCACAGAGTTCCTGGAAGAACTCAGCATCTACATACATAGGTCTTAAGGGGAGCATCTGGCATGTAGTAAGCACTTATCTATTGCTAAGCTGTAATATTATTACTTTATTTGTTAGATGAGGCAGATTGAGGGAAATTCCTAACACCATAAAACTATATATTTGGCTCCTTTACTAAGCATGCATTTATGACTGCATCTTATGAGCTAGGCACATATTTTTCCAAGATTATGACATATTACTTTCATAATAAAACAGGATTGATTTAAAATGTTACTTTGTGGCAAAATATAGTAAAATTGGATACTTGAGTCATATAAAAAGTCTTTAATGTTTCTATGAACCTCATGTGTAATACAACCTTTTGCTCCCACCATTGCTTGCAGCAACCCTTCCTCGTTCTTCTCTTTTCTTGACTCCTCTGTCTCTGCACCCTCCCATTTCTCTCCCCATTCCTCTACTGATGCTTTATTTCTTCCTTTTCTATTGAGTCACCAGACAGTAAGCACATGTCCTGTTGAATTTCTGTGGGGTTCACAGTCTCATATACACAGCACCAAGTTTCAGCCTTATATGTCTGATGTGTGAAGGGAATCAAAGGAGATATGAAGCACTGAGTGGACGTCAAGGCTATGGCTTCTCGAGGGAACCAGAGGACGGATGGACCTGTTGCAGGGGCAAGGGGCTTTCATGCAAGGAGGGAGTGAGCAGAGGATATGTTCTATTTAGTAAGATTCTAATCATAACTAAAACAATTACTGAATTTTAGGACCTAAATTCCCAATTTTTGGAATATAAAATAAGACAAAATTTGCATATTCAGGATCGTAATTCTTATTTAGTCCCCTTCTTAAGGCAAAATGTCAACTCTCACCATCATTTCCCAGCTGTGTTAGACATACCGATTGGTTATGTTATCACCCTCTGAAGTATATATACATTTACATGTTTCTTTAAATAGTTAGACTTTTAGTGATGGATAATATTCTTTGTGTAGAGCCTGATTTGTTGCTAGGTAAATGATAATTTCACAATTTCTCAGATGATGATGATTGTTAATAAAATAAGTGATTTCCATAGTTTCTCAAACACTGGTAACCATAGACATATATTTACTGACCTATGAATGTCAAGTGACCCTGATGTGATAAATAGTGTGTTGTCATAAGAACAAACAATTTAAGGGTATATATAACACTAAATTCCAAAATATTACAAAACATGGTGATGTTAATTCAAAATGATTTCCAGTTAATCATCTATCATGAGAGAAAAAAGGCTCTCATCATTTTTTTATAATGTATTTTTCTCCTCCCACATTGTAGAAAGTTAAGGCCTACCAGGCCAAAAGGAGCCGAGCTGGAGTCTGCCTGGTGCTGTCAGAGGTCCTTACTGTGTCTACTCAATAAGGAGCAACCAAGCAGTGTTACCTGAGTGCCTAGCAACAGACTCTGTCAGAGGTCCTGATCATTCGTAGCCATAGGGATGAGGGATGAGCATGAAATGTCAACGGTCAATGAATCAGAATGCCTGGGTGATGAGAGGGTGTATATATATTTCCTATTCTCAAATAAACAAGTCTGCTATAAGCCTTTCTATCCAACTCCTGGTGTCTGTGTTCACTGACGTCGTGCCTTTTCACCCGCTCGCCCGAGGAAGATATTAGGGTTCAGCAACACCCTGTAATTTACCCAATCTTATTTCTTCGCACATGATTCTACAAATACTGTGAAAAGATCCTTTATTCCAGATGTTTTCAAAGGACTTTACAGATCAGAAAGCAAAATGTTATTGGGATGTTAAAGGTTGCTGAATTGAAACATCTGCATTGATACGACTGATATGTTGGATTCTAAATTCTCTATTTCGTTTCCAATTTATCATCATTTCCCAAACACTACAATACGTTACATGTGTGGTTATCTCTTTATCTCTGGACCACATACAGGGGTCATGTCTGTCCAAAATTATGGGCATCTCATTTTTAGATTTCTGAACGGAAATGAAAAAAAAAAACAGTGAAAGCACATCCTGGGTGGGCATCACCTGTCTGTCATTGGGAATTAATTCATGCACCTTAAAGGAAGACCCTCAAATTAATTGATCTCATACTCCCTCAGAAAAGACAATAAAAAAAACATATCAACTTTGGAAAACAATCAGTGCTGATCTTTTAAATTGGCAGAGAGAAGCGTGCCAAAGACAACACATGCACAGTTCTACACAGCCTCAGGTATAGCCTTCTTATGCTGCTTCTTAGAGTCTATACAGGGGGATGTTCATGCACAGTCACAGGAGTCTGGTCATGAGATAAGAATCTGTCTGCTTTTCTTTGAAACATCATAGGCTATTTTATTAATATCCCAAACAAAAGAAAACAAAACAACTATCAATTCAATATTATACACCAAATAACTCAAATCTTCATTTGTGTCTTTAGCTTTCATTTGAGTACCAAACTAAAGGGATTGATGATGAAAAGGAGTGAGGGAACATAGAAAGAGATCAGACCAAAGTGAATATTAGAAATAAACACCGTAAAGTCCACACAATAAAAGTATTTTTGTAATATGCTTGAGACATGATTTAAAACATGAGTGGAGCAAAGAAAATCAATACTATCAAAGATGACCCACTCTCATCTGGTGCTTTGTATGACCCAGAGAGGGTTTGTGGCTTTTTAGGAGTTCATAGAATCCTAGAATAGTAATCAGCACTCAGATGAAGACAAGACTAACAACTGTCCCATCTGTCAAAACGATGAGTTATTACTGGCTGAGCTTTTCTCACCACAGCAGCGAACAGAACAGATTCCCAAATGTAGAAAATTTCCAAGACCTTAAGTGAGTTGATTCCTTTGCTCTGCTTCATGGAACATTTATGACTAAGTGAACTGATAGGAGAAAAAGCAGAAGAAATAAAGAGATGGGAAAAAGACAGAAGAGTGAAAGGACAAAATTTTTAAAGTTTCTTCAAAGTAGAGTGGTGGATTTTAAAACTCTGTCTCCTAATACTTTATATGATTTCTCTCAGAATTTATGTGTGCATGACATTGATATTATGCATTTTGATTTAGGCATCTGTAATATGATAAAATATTCCAAAACATTGCTAAAGAGACTTGTGCCTATTATCACTAGTCTTAAAGTATGAAAATAAAGGAAAACTAAAAATTCTCGTCTAAAATTGTATCCTCTTTAGAACTAACTTTTCAGCCTATAAATTCCATACTATAGTAATATCTTTTGGGGATTTAAGGCCTGATGGATTGGACAAAGTCTTGTACAGATTTCTTCAAAAACCATAAATCTTACATGAACATTGCCAAAATGTTGTTTTTTAATGCTTTGGAATGAAGTTGAACTAAAAATGCCTTAAATATCAGTGTTCCATGTTTTGATTAAAAACACACAGGCTCACGGCTTTCCTCGTGGAATATCTCACCCATTTATATGCTAAAGCAAGTACTGGAAAATCAGGTGATGAATTTTTTAACAAAATTGATTGGAAGTTTTCCTTGTAACTTCTCTGATTTTGTAGCTTGTTTTTAGTTTTACTGATAATTTCAAAATGTTTATGGTGTGTGTTCACACATGTGCTTTCATACACGCATGCACTGTGTGTGTGTGTATGTGTGTGTGTGTGTGTGTGTGTGTGTGTGTGTGTGTGTGTGATGTTGTGCATGCCAGTCAGAGTCCATCATTATAGATTGGGGTCTCTCTTTTTACCTTTATGTGGTGGGTTCTAGAGATTAAACTCAGGCCATAAGGCTTGTAATGAAGGATCTTTTACTTATTGAGCCATATCGCTAGCCCAAAAAGTTTTCATGGATGACAGTGACCTGAAGTAGTTCATAACATATATTCAATTTCCACACTCCAATGATGCATATTGTAACACTGTCATTTATGGGGTTTGGTAAATTCTCTGAAAAGAAATGAAGAAAGGTACACATACAATATAGAAAATGTATAGCATACGGTAAAACAGCACTGGCAAAGGCAGCAGACTAGCCTCACTTTTTCTAACCTTTCCTACAAGGTGACTTTGAAATTTCATTAGTAGATGCATTTGAAATGTTTTGAGATGAGTGAGCCTAGAGTATGAAAATCCTATTTCAAAATCAATAATATGTCACTTCTTATCTTTGAAACTGAAGGTAAGTAAAATAACTTGAAACTATAATATAAGAAATAATTGATTTAATCAAACTGAAGGATTGGGACAGACATCTACATAATGAGTTTGTGTGTAGACATACTGATTTATTAGCACTCTTACTAATAACTAGTAAGTAGAGTATGTGGAATCTTCTCAGAGTGCATTGATGACATTTATAGCTGCTACAGGGCACCAAATGCAACTTTTTT
This sequence comes from Alexandromys fortis, assembly GCF_014885135.2. NCBI lineage: Eukaryota > Metazoa > Chordata > Mammalia > Rodentia > Cricetidae > Alexandromys > Alexandromys fortis. The sequence goes on along the minus strand of NW_026067958.1, from coordinate 908,783 downwards.
CCATTCTTACTTTTACATATGCTACGTCATCATTGACAAGCTCTTAAATATTTACTTTGATCATTACCTTTAGCTTTAAGACTTTAAATGATTCCTAATGTTAGCTTTCTATATCAAATTATCTTCATTATTTAAAATGTATTTATACCATTCTTGTTCTTTTTTTCCTTTTAAAAAATTATTTGACAATTTCAAACATGGATCTATTAGTTATAAGCATACTCACACCCCACTCCCTCCTCTCATCCTATCCTCTCCCCTTCTTCTACCCCATAAGTCCCATCATGCTTTTATGAACTTTCTTTTGACCCACTGAGTTTAATTATGCTTATCTGAATGTGCTAGAGTGGGGGTTTTCATGACTGGAACACAGGCACCTTGTTATATGTGACGACACCACTAAATCCCTCTTCCCCAACATCCATAAATCGGGGGGTGGGGGAATCCACATTAGAAGAAAAATCTTACAGCTTAAGTTTTCAGCTAAGTATAAAATTAAAGAATTTTGTGAAATTTTTCCTCATAGAAATCCCTCCTAAAGACTTGCCTGGTTAAGATAGTGGGATTTTTAATTATAGTAAAAGTTAGCAATAATTTGCTAAAGAATGTGCTCATTATGAAACACCAAAAGTGTGCTGAACAAAGTAATATCAAGGTTCAGTAAATCGGAAAAATGCAGTTCTTTTCAAACCCATCTTACTGTACTAAAGTCATAAATATTAAAATAGCATTCGTACAATAATCTTTTTATGAAAAAATGTTTACTATGCTATTAAATGAATCACCTATTGTGAACATAGACAAGAACTCTCTTCGGTGCTAGGCATATAGCTCAGTAGTACAGTGCTCATTAAGAATGTGGAAGGCCCTGCCCTTCATCCCCAATGCCAGAAAAAGATCTGATAGGAAAATAGAAACATTTCTAAAGCACTAAGCTGATACACAGCCTTCAGGCTGCCAAGAATAGGAGAAGCTCACAGTGTCTAACCAAAAGGACAAGTGTGTCTCTTTCATCCTGCATCCTCTTCAAAAAATGAGCATAATAGTGCTGTCTGTCACATGATGGCTAAGAAGACACTGAGTGAGGCTTATAATGTGGTTGGCATTGGTCTTCACATATGGTGAGTATTTAGGGAAATGTCAGCGGCTACTACTGCTCAGAATAATTGCCATCCTACACTTTATCAATCACTTTAATATTATTGTTAGGGTTGTTATTGAAATAAGTATACCATAGAGTTTTACCAGACCTTTAAAGAACTAAACTGAAGTATCTCAAACTGTTCTACACAATAGAAAATGAAAGAATACTTTCAAATTTACGAAGCCAGAATTATACTGATAACTAATGCTAATAATAAAGACAATGAAAAATTATAGACCCATCTTCTTAATGAACATAGATTAAAAATTCTCAGCAAAATACTCACAAATGTGTGGGATACCTCTCTGTATGCTGTGAATACCATTGGTTAATAAAGAAACTGTCTGTGCCTGTGATAGGGCAAATGAATAGAGTTAGGTGAGGAAAACTAAACTGAATGCTGGGAGAAGGAAGGTGGAGTTTAGAAAGGTCATGGAGCCACTGCCATGGACAGACATGCAAAAACTGCCAGCAAGCCACTGCCACATGGCAATACACAGATTAATAGAAAGAAGGGTGGAGTCAGAGAGAAGCCATGGAGCTGCCGCTGGAGACAGACATCCAGAGACTCATGGTAAAATATAAAATAATAGAAATGGGTTAAATTAATAGGTGAGAGCTAGCCAAAAAGAAGATGGAGCTAATAGGCCAAGCAGTGATTTAATTAATATAGTTTCTGTGTGATTATTTCAGGAGTCTGGGCTGAATGTTAAAAAGCTGGAAACATTTCTATTACCATCAGGAATAAGACAAGGATGATCAATATCCACCTTTCTTTTCTATATAACACTTGAGCTCTTAGATAAAGCAATACAACAACAGAAAGGGAAGAAGAGACACAAATATGAAAGAAAGAAGTAAAAGTATTCCCTTTTAAATTATTTCCTCAAATTTTTTGAGATATAATTCATTATTTCCCCTTCCTTTCCTCTTTAAGTTCCCAGAACCCATTCTGGGTAACTCTAACTGCCTACAACCCCAGCTCCAGATGAATTCCAAAGCCTCTGGCTTCAGCCTTCAGTGACAACTGGAATCATCTGCACACATCTCCACACAGACACATAATTAATAAATAGTAACAATTAAATGTACTGAATAATTCGGCTTCCTCTTTCAGTCTTCATCATTCTTAACCCACAGGCAAGGGCTGAACTGATTTGTAGTATTGTAAATTAACTTTGCTTTTCCATGAATCTCATATAAACTGAGTCATATTACAAGTGCTCTGACGTGTCTGGCTCGTCTCTTCACCTCACTGCAAGATGTCATTATTTTATTTTATTTCATCATCATTTCTTTGAGTATTATTAATATTTTGTTATTTTTCTTTATTTTTCAGACATTACTCAGTATTATCAACTTGCTACATATTTGGGCATAATACAGATTATTGTGTTTTCTCCCTAACTCCCCTTTAAAATTTATTTTATTGTTATTATGCAGGGTTATATAAGTGCACACCCCATACCTTTTTCTCCTATTCATCCCCTTTATATCCCAGTTTTTCTCCTTTCATATCATTGCCTCTTATATAACTTTTATGAGACTATAAAGTCTAAGACTCACAAATAAGAGAAAATGTTTTGTATTTCCCAGACCAAACTAGCCTAATTGTCAACAGAGAGCCTTTATCCAGTATCTGATGAAAACAGATGCAGAGATCTGTAGCCAAGCACTGGGCCAAACTCGGGAACCTTGTTGAGGAAAGGGAAGAAGGATCGTATAGCCAGGGAGGTGAAGGTCATCACAAGCGAACCCACAGAAACAAATAAGCTGGGTTAATAGGAGCTCATAGAGTCTTGACCAAAAGCTAGGGAGCCTACATGAGACTGATCTTGGCCCTCCACATATGTGACATTTGAGTAGCTTGGTTTATTGTGGGATTCCTATTGCGGGTATTAGGGTCTGTCTCTATTACTTGAGCTGGTTTTGGGGAATCTGTTCCCCATACTGGAATGTCTCAATATGAAGGGAAGAGCTTAGTTCTACTTCAGCTTGATATGCCGTGCTTTGCTGACATACATGGGAGGCCTGCTCCTTTCTGAAGTGGATGGTGGGGCAGAAGGGAGGCAGGGATTGAGGGAACAGAAGGAAAGGAGGGAGGGGAAACTGAGGTCAGGATGTAAAATAAATTAAAAAAACAATTGATTAGTAAAAATTAATTCACTTAATGAGACTAAAATGTATATATTTGTGCTGATGTTTTATTGCTCATACTAATAGATTTCAATCTATACATGCATAACTTCTTACTGAGAAAATTTAAAATCTTCTGTCTTTGTTAATAGACAGTATCTTTTTACTGATCCTCATTTGACTTATTTTTACAATTTACATAATTAATTTGTGTGAATGTGCCTACATGAGTGTGTGTGTGTGTGTGTGTGTGTGTGTGTGCACAGGTGAACACTCATGTCCAGGTCCTGAGGCCAGAAGGGGGCATAGGATTCCTCAGAGCTGAAGTTACGGCCATTTGCTGGAATGCCTGACTTGTAATGTGGGTACTTGATCCAAACCCCAGTCCTCATGATTGCACAGTGTGTGCTCTTAACCAGCAAGCTAAATCTACTCATAGTCGATCAGATCCAAGTTGGTTGATAGTTTGGTTCAAATTACAGCATTCGTTTATCCTCTATTTTTTAAACTAATTCTCTTTCTTTCTTTCTTTCTTTCTTTCTTTCTTTCTTTCTTTCTTTCTTTCTTTCTTTCTTTCTTTCTTATGTATACAATATTCTGTCTGTGTGTATGCCTGAAAGCCAGAAGAGGGCACCAGACCTCATTACAGATGGTAGTGAGCCACCATGTGGTTGCTGGGAATTGAACTCAGGACCTTTGGAAGAGCAAGGAATGTTCTTAACCACTGAGCCATCTCTCCAGCCCCCTTTTAAACTAATTTTTAAAAATTGTAATGTTTTTCCTGATGAACTGGTTCTCTTTCATGCTCATATTTTCTTGCTCACCTCCGTGTGTTTAAGTTTAGTTTGACACATCCAGGTTTTACACGTTGTGCTAATGGTGTACATATTTCCCATGATTTCAGCTTGGAGCTCCTTATATTCGTAAACCTTTGTTTTGCTGGCACCTTAATTATACACTGCACATAGCTGGTCTTAATTATACACTGCACGTAGCTGGTCTTGATTTGTGCTTTCTGTGATGCCACACATTGAACCCAGGGCCTCACGTGTGCTGGGGAAACACTCTTGTCACTTAGCCTTGCCTCTGATTATGCATCTTGCTGTTGAATAATAATCTGGTAAGCAATGCCTGATTATTATTTTCAGTCAGACAACTATCATTGTTGGCACACATCTGCCCTTTTATTGTTTTGTCTGTCTGGTGGTATTTGCCTGCTCTGTGCTCCACCTCGCTTTTTCTCCTGCTTCCTTTAGGCCCAACAAATACATTTTACCCTTCTATTTAGCTGTCTTCAAGATTTTCAGCTTTGTATTTTAAATGATTTCCCCTGCTTTCCTGTATTTTAAATGACTAATGGTTGCAGAACATTAATACTATCATGCAGTAAAAATACTTCTGCCTAGACTTTATGCGGCAAGTTGATATTCATTGCTGCAGCTGAAATACTAACATTTGACCAGAGTTAGCTTACAACACCTAAGAATTAGTGTTAAGTAATTAGCCCTTGTCTTTACTGGCCAAGACATATTTAAATTTTTGCATGGTGTTATTTAAACACCAAAGAAGAAAACTAAAGTAGAAATTAGTATTAATGGAACATCAACCTGTTATAAGAGATTAGTGGTTTTGAGCATTGTGATTTTTTTAAAGTTAATCACTGTATTATAGGATAAGCAAGCACTGTTTGTTCACACACAAATGAACAGAATCTGCTGCTTAACTCTACAGCCTGGAGGATAGTTTCCTCTCTCTGTGTCCTCTTTCCTTCTTCCTTTCCCTCCTCCTTCCTCCCCTCCCAATCCCTATCCCCTCCCCAACCCACACACAGTGTTTTTGAGACAGGGTCTCTTGTAGCTCAGGCTAATCTTGAACCTACTATGTAGCTGAAGATAACCTCCAACTCCTGTTCCTCCTACTTTCATCTCCCAGTTGCTGGGATTACAGATGTACCACACCTGCTGTTTCTTACTTTTCCATTGCTGTGAGAGACATCATGCATAAGGCAAATTATAGAAGAAACAGTTTATTGGGGACTGGCCGTCTCAGAGTGTTAGTGTCCATTACTACCATGGTTGGGAGCATGGGAACGGGCAGAGGAATGACACTGGATAGGAGTTGAGAGCTCACAAGCAGATGCACAAGTTGGAGACAGAGGGTGCTACCAGAGAATGGTATGGATTTCTGAACCTCAAAGCCCATCCCCAGTGACACATCTCCTCCAACAAGGCCACACCTCCTAATCCTTCCCAAACAGTTCAACCATCCAGAGAGGAAGCATTTAAATGTAGGAGCCCATGGGTGTGAGGGTGGGATTCTCATTCAAACCAGCCCATCTGGTTCTTTTCTAGTCTGAGAATAAGGTAGATAGATACAAAATTGGACACAAAGAGAATGTAGTTGTTGATCAGATGGGCATGGTAGGGCATTTGCAAGCAACTAAAGGGAAATATATTTGCAGTAACTTGAAGGGTACATGTACCTTTTCCCAGAGACTCTGTAACAATATTTTATTCTATGTTCTACTAGCAGCAAAAATTGTGATTACAAATCCCATCTACACATTATAACATTACCATAGACTATATAGGGATATCGCAATTTGAGTTTTTTTTTTTTCCTTTCCCTGTGCTGGATAACAATTTTTCAAGCTATTAGGCGAAACAATGAAATTAAAACTTTTAAGGTAAAAATAATTGTAAAACAGCAATTTGATTTAGTTCAGTAAAGCAGAAAGCATAACCATGTTTGCTAAAACAAATAAACTTGCCAATATCTAAAATGGACTGATTCTTATGCACTACCTTCAGAGGGTTACAAGAGCAGCAGAGATGATGCTTTCAGGACACCTGCACCTACGATCATGTGGAAGTGGAGTCAGTTTCTCCTTGCCAACAATGAAAGTGCTTCAGGATAGCCATAGTGTAGAGACAAAGGAGTGGATTCAGAGATACACGAACCACTCTTGTTCTAAGAATTGGGCGTGGAGAAATCAAACACTCTCAACTCTTGATAATCAAGTGTATTCTGAGAAGGGGTAGCAATGCCGTTAGTCCAGAGTTGGTTAGAAATACAGTGGAATTTTTAGGGTATCTGAAGTAGAGTCTCTGAATTTGATTGGTTAATTGTAGTAAATTGAACTAAGGTCTTATATTTTCCCAGCAAGCATTATGTCTCTGATCTATAACCTCAGTCTTTTTTCTGCTTTTTATGTCCATGCAGGTCATCACTAGTTTGTCCAGGCTGTCCTTGAGCCCACTCTGTAACTCAGGTAGGCCCTGGTATGTGAGTCATTCTATCTCCTGCTCTTGGTTAGCTGAGGCTACAGTTCTGTTCTTCCAACGTCTTGCTAAAATGCACATATTTGAACAAGATTCCCTAGCCTAATGCTTCTGATGTTCAATAATATTGATGAAGTTTAGATCAAACTACTTTTTACTAGAACTGTTAGGATTATTGATCCCTGAGACCTAAGCCCAAAGGTTAAAATTGAGTTGGTTTAGGACAGTCACAAGTTAGAATATATTTGTAAGCCAGAATAATAAAATTAGCAAACAACCACACAAGCTCATTATAAAGAAAGGGGTGAGAACCACAAACTCTTTAAAATAGTTGAGGAGAGAAATCCTCAATCCTGGGGCAGACCTAAAACATTCAAAGCTTAAGAAGTCTTCACTGTTACACTAGATATGTGCTCAGAATCCAGTTAGGGCTAGCATGAAAAGTAGCCAAACAAAGCCAGAGATAAAACAAAATGCCAAGATATTTTACAGTGTTTCAAACAGAAGGTGATAGATATTCAATAGCCTGTCAAAAGCAAATAACAGCCTCCCTTTGCTCTGAGACTGTGATCTACACAAAGGAAGTAGATGAAAAAACACAACAAGGCTGCACAAACACAGCAGAAGACATGCTGCTTTGATGATTTATGTATGAGAGACAAAAAATAATTCGACTGAAGGATAAATGTAACAGTAGACATCTGATCTGCCACAAGGCTAAACAAAAACCAGCACCTCAGAAGCAGTTTTGTGAAAGTCAGGATCCTGCTCTAACATTTCTTTCCAGAAAAAAACGTCTTAGGATTAAGGTAGACATAGGAAACTGAGCACAACAGAACCTGAGCTTGAGCCACGAAAACCTCAGAGTCATCTCTGTTGGTTTTTCACAATCATCCACTCTCGAGACATTCACTCGAGAGTTAACCTAACATGCTGCGATGCAGTGATTGCATCATCTCTTAGGGCAGACAGCACCCTCTGACTTAGAAAAGCCAGGCTTCTGTGTTCCAGGTTTAGTAGGTTTCTATCAATAAGAAGAAATGGCAGACTTGGCCTTGTATTCTATACCAGGATTGTTTGCAGGGCTGACTTTAAATATTGGCAATTAAAAATGTATGCTCAAACTTTTTTTTTTTTTAAAGAAACTCAAATCAATCAAGAGGAAAAACCTTTAAGGCAATCAGTAAAGAATACAATTTGGGTACTTTCAGAGATCTGATGATAAATTTAAAATAATGAAATCTGTTCAAGGTTATGGAGCTTGAAATAATTTTCACAATTGCAGAGTACCAGAAAAGCACAGTTAGGTTAGCTAAATTGAGTTGAATTCTAGTTGAAAATTGTGTTTCATTAAAATGCTTGCTCTTGATTCAGCCGGCAGACCTCTCCTGAGTCAGGGATAACTGTCTTCAGTTTGTATCCTGGAGACACTTACTTTTCTAATTAGGTGGTGAGTGGCATTTGAAGTTAACCTATTCAAATGTCAGAAAGGCTGTTAGTAGTCATGCCTGCTAATAAATACAGTTCAGACATTCTTAAAAGTTATAATTCAGTTCAAGGCCAACCTGGTCTACAAAGTGAGTCCCAGGACAGCCAGGGATATTATACAGAGAAAACCTGTCTCAAAAAACCCAAAAATCAACCCCCATCCTCCCCCAAAAAAGTTATAATTCTTCTAATAAACGATCCCTGGGATCTGAAAATCCAAAAGAGACTTTGTTTCAAGTGCATATAGCAATTATCCACATATTTATGAGTTCCAAGAACATGATCTAGGTTCCCTTTCCAGGTTAGTTAAAGGAGAATTTCTAGAAAAGCCAAGAACTTTAAATTAAATTAGGCTGAAAGAACTTGAAATTAAATTTTGAACGTAAGCTACAGGATATGCCTGGGTTTTGGAGACTGAAGGCCACTGGTTATGATGCAATTGGGTTACAGAGGAACATTAAAGCATACTGCTTTTAACAGAACAGATGAAATGGAAACCAATGTGTGATTATGTAAAAAATGAAATATTATTAAGTATAATAAATTATTATAGTAAAGAAATAAAATGCTGTGGGTATAAGTAAACAGCTTACCATTGGCATTTCTTATGTTCAAATCAAACATAAGTGCCTTCTATTGTGAAGAAGAATCAATTTTATAAAGCCATCAATGAAAGGGAGTCTCCTACATCAATTCCCATTGCTACTTTTACCCCATTGAACTTGAGTAACCATTTTGTTTGTTTGTTTTCATTCTGTTTCTAGTTTCCTTTTTGTGAGTATTGAAACTGGGGTCTCTATTTATGCTAGCCATTCTAACCTCCTGTATTACTTTAAAGATTTTTATGCTATTATTTTTAATTATGCATATAAATGTATGGGTTTCCAAAGTGACCAGAGGTAGCAGATACCCTGGAGCTGGCTTTAAAAACAGTTTTGAGTCTGCTGAGGTGAGTTCTAGGAACTAAATTCTGAACTTCCTAAGTGCTTTTTGTTGATTTGTTGTGCTAGGGCTCAAACCCAAGGCTTTTAGAAAGCCTATCAAGCTCTGTCTGCAGCCAAACATTCTTAGAAGTGAATTCTTGATTAAGCTTGAATTCATCTATGATAACTGTACCTGAAACAATCAAAGGCATGGAAAATGTTCATACTTTTGTGATAGTTTGGATTCTGATGGCTCCCTTTTTATCAATTATCTATATACAATCGGAAACTGCAGCAACTCATTGTCAAGTGTACTTCAAATTTTTTATTATGTGGTTTAATAAAATTATGTGGTCCACCCCACCATCACAATCTATTGCATAATCATAATGCATAGCTTAAGAATGTATTTTGTTGTGTGATTCTTCGATGCTTTAAACAAAACTAAGATGTTGCTGGGAAGAATTTGTAACACATTAGAGATCTCCTTTCAATGTGCATTGTACAAAATATTAATTATGTGAGAGACTATTTGTAAGACAGTTTTGTAGTCGAATACTGGAGAAATGCCAGACAGAATATCTTCCCTCATTTTGAAGATCCTTTGGAGGGCATATTCACCGAAGTAAAGAAGTTGCTTAACAATCGCCCACTACTGTCAGCTGCAGGCCTGCAGCAAGACTTCACATAGCGAGCAGCCAGAAGAAATGAGTGAATGGATGCGTGAGTGAACCAAGGTTGTAAACAATTCTTCACTGAAGAAACTTTAATGATTGTCCACTCAGAGAATCTTATACCAATTAATGAAAGATTACAGTAATCCTTTTTTTCCTATTAGCAAACAAGCAGAAAAATGAAGGAAGAAAAATAAAACAAACATGAAAATTCTACTTATGTTAAGAATTTTGTTATCACAAATATAAGAGAAAATCCAGAAGTTTCTTGGGAATGCCTCCCCCCCCCCTTTTTTTTGGATTTTTTTTTTTTTCGAGACAGGCTTTCTCTGCAGCTTTTGGTTCCTGTCCTGGAACTAGCTCTTGTAGACCAGGCTGGCCTCGAACTCACAGAGATCCACCTGCCTCTGCCTCCTGAGTGCTGGGATTAAAGGCGTGTGCCACCACCGCCTGACACCCCCCCTTTTTTAAAGTTAAGAATTCTTTTAATACAATCTTTTCTCATTTTATATAGCATATCTCCATTTCCACTCCTACCTCTCCTCCTGTTCCTCCCTTCCTCTCTCCCGAACCCCCCATCCACTCCTCAGAAAGAATAAGACATCCCATGAGAGTTAACAAAGTCTGACTCTCCACTTGGAGGCCAGGCCAAGGCCCTCCCCCCAGCCCAAGAGAGGGAGGAATGATAATATGAGCAAAGAGGTCAAGACCACAATGGTGATACTCACAGAAACAGCTGACTAGAGCTAGCGAGAGCTCACTGACTCTGGAGTGATAGAGAGGGAACCTGCATAGGACCAAGCTAAGCTCACTGAATGTGGGGGACAGTTGTGAGACTTGGGCAGTCTGTGAGGTCACTGGCAGTGGGACCAAAATTTATCCAAAGTGCTTGAACTGGAGTCTTGGATTTCCTTCTTTACATAGAGAAGATTTCAGAAGCAGTGTGAATGAACACCCCACTTCATAGAATACAGTGTCTCCTCATTCTCAACATTAGGACTTAGGATCAAAAGATACTTATCAGCAACCCTCTCTGGAAAATCTTGTATTGGAGAATTGCTAATATCTTTTGAAATCTATGATTTTAGTTTTTACAGCTGGAATTCACATGGCCATTTGTAAATGTTTCCATTTACTGATTTAGTGCAATAACGTATAAGAAATTATTGTATCAAAACACTAGGCAAATATGAAAGAGTGGACAGCTGGTATAAAAACACTTACAGAAAAATCAACCTATTTTTCTTTTACATGGACTGGTGTAAATTCCAGAGATGTGCACATTAATCCGAGAATGCACAGACTGTTATTTAATGCTGATTGAGTAACAACTATTTTCAACAATTACAAGTGAAAGAGCCTCAAATATATCACCTATCTATCAACTATTTTTCTTCCCACCCCGTCACTTTTTGTTGTTGTTATTTTGAGACAAGCTCGTCTTACTTATCAGAGACTGATCTTTAACTCATGATCATACTACTTCAGTCTCATGAGTGAGTTTCAGCTAGTAAACCATATGAAAATACAGAAGTAACCCATACATAGACCATGATACTGTCAAAGATTTTTCATGTCTTAGACACTGCTAGCAAGTTGCAATCCTTTCTTGAATGAAACAGAGAATTTCTCACTAATTTTTTATTAATACCTAGCATAAACATGAGTAAATATAATTTAATAAAATATATTTTAAAACATAATTAATATTTTTTCATTGTATTATCTAAAAACTCTTTTCTTTAAAATTCCAAGTACCAGTATAGATATTTCTAAGTTTTCTTAGAAAAACTTTGTTACTGTTACGATGTTCTTTTGAATATTTAAATTTTGTCCTTTGCATCACAGAACAGATGAAAAGATCTAGCATAATATATTTGCATGCTTACCGACCTACTTTTTAATTATATATGAAAAGCAACCAACCATAAATTTCAGAGAAAAAAAAAACCTTGCGCAGATAACTACACACACTGCCCTAAGGGAAAGGGCAAGAAAATGCACCAATACCTGTGGCTGACGTCTGACCTCATAGAGTGGTGAGGCCATGCACTTGGATAGACAAACACAAGGATTAGGATTTCCTTTTATTTCTTTACTCAACCACTGAATTCTTCACATGTTAAACACCAATCAGAATGAAATCTAACCCTCTTTTGTCTTTGGATTCCCACATGCCCTTTTAGCCTATTAAAATGAGTACAATGAATTGGGGTCTACGAGTATCTCCAGAGGAAAGGGATGCACTCCTACCTCCGTTATCCTTGAGATGCAGTGCTATCTTCGTGTCATCTGAAAGAGAAGGTGACCGTTATCACAGCAGAAAAAGATTTCAACGGTGCACAAATCTCTTACTTGGCAACTGTCTTACTCAAACACTTGGATTTTATACTTTAGAGACTAATTTCTAGCTCAGTGGGAAAACAGGATCCAACTTTACATGATACAGCAATAAAATTTATCTCAGAGATGGTTTAGGCTAAAATATTAGTAGCACATCTGACCCTCGATTCTGTGAGAATGATAAAAAAAATGTAGCTATAGCATGAAATAGATTTTTAACTTTCAAAAACAACTTACAATAGGACTTTATTTGAAATCAAGACTGAGATTATTACAAAGTAAAAGGAATAATTAGGATTTATCAATAGTTAAAGGTTTATCTTAATTTGTATCAGTAATGAATAAATTTATATCTGAATGGCTAAACAGGGGGCATAATGTTCCATTTCAAAAGTTATATTTTATTATGAAAGATAGAGTTTCAATTAAAGCACGTTTTTCACAATCTTTAGAATAATGACCCCAAATAATTTGAATTTAAGTATATGTTTCTTTTAAGAGAAACACAATGCAGTTGGCATTTGCCCTCCACCTCTATGTGTTCCACTTTATAATACCCACTTAAATTTCAATCAAGAGCTAAGGCTTAAAATTTTACTTCTTATTCCAAAGAAAGCAACATTTATGACAATAAGACATGAAACTATGCTCTTCCCTAAAGAAATATTCTGCCCCCTACTCCTTATTATACCATATAGAATAGAAAGTTATCAAATAATGACTATTATAGTTTTTCCACACATGAATTTTACCTAGGCATTAGCACTTTAGTAGTTCCTTCTTCTCCATAAAAGGAGGTTCAAGAACAACTTTGTTCAGTGTCTCTGTGACTGACTGCATTCAGGAAACACCACTGCATAACTGTATGTGAGTAAAATGATCTATTGTTCAGAATTTCATAACAATAGTCACTTATGTGCATATTTCTTTTGATTAATGTATCAAGATTGTAGTTTGATGACTATAAATTTAGCCACATGAAAAGAAGTGAATTTTTCTTTTCTAAGGGGAAAAAAAGAAGCCAGATTATGGATAATCACTAAGGCTTAACAAGAGGAACAGTATATATAAAGAATGCAGTGTGCTTTCTGCCCATGGTAACTCTGAATCTGAAAAATTTTTCGAGCATTTAATTAGCCAAACAATATTCTTTTTCTCCAGTAAGCAGGTGTTACCCAGCAATCTTTTCTTTCCTATAAAAACAAGCAAACAATCTTGTGGGCACCTTCCGTGGGCAGGCTGGTGGGCAGCTGGGATGTCACGGCTCTCCTGGTGGTGGTCAGGACCCTGAACTGCGTGGTGGTTGTGTGTGAGGTTGTGGTGGTTTGAGAACTCTCCGCTGGCTCTGCTCTCTCACACATCTTCTCCTTTGACTGAAAGGAGACAAAGAAGTGAAAATCAGCAGGCTGAACACATTTTGTCTTTTAAACTTACATCAAAGAAATCATACTTAAACTACAAAACAGCTCAAATTGATGTCAAGAGTAAATTATTTTTGTGTCAGACTCTTCATAGATTTTGCTAATTTATGAAGTATATAAGATAAGAGAGGAGGAGGATGCAACAAATTACACACATCTGCAGATATTTGGAGTCACAATTTCACCTGTGTTTAACCTTCTGTACCATTCTTTATCTTACCTTTTTTAATTTTATAGAAATATCTATGAAATATGTAACATCAAAAGGCGAAATAAGTTAAAGTTAGAAGAAAAGCGTGTACCTATAGAAAAGGTTTCACACCTCTTTGGGTCTACAAAGCGACAATGTTATATCTTAGGCATTCCCTCTTTGCTCTAGGCTATTGTACAACCTCAAAATTAATCTTTTCCAGGTTGAAGAGAAATTTTAAATTTTGTTTTCTCTCATGAAATATCCAAAACCACATAGATAAATCTTTCATTTAAACCCAGTCTAATTCTTCTTAGCAGGGCTCTACAGAAGATACCAGAAGAAACACACTTCATTTTTTTTTTAAAATTTATAACCTACAAAAATAAATCCCAGTTTTCACTAGTAAGGACTCTTATTCTAGAGCTAGAAGTTGATGTTGTGAACATCCTCTTTGTGCTTCAAAGATTTCATTGCTCTGATAAAAGGTGGCTGCTCTAAATATGGGCAGTACTCATGACATATTTGGAAACTTTTAGTAAGTAACTGTCTTGTCATGAATGGAGAATGAAGAATCTTTTCACAGTGAATGAAGAGTTTTTGTAAAGATGCTTTATCATTAGTCAGATATACTATAGGTTTAGGTTTATTCTCTGCTCAGATTACTGCATTATCTCAGCTTCAAAGATTCCTTTAGCTCTGACTCCTCCCCAGCTATAATCCACAATGTCTGATATTCAGATAGAAATCTCTAGAACTGTTCTCAAAGCTCGTGTATCTTACTTCTTTCCATATGTACTTTACACTGAGATTCTTCTCCCTTGAATATACAATAATTGCTCTGTTTTAATGTCCTTTCATCTACCACCGCCACCTAACTTTTCAGTACCTTTAGGTATCACATATTTTAAGCACCTTTTTGGAAAATACCCTATTCTGCACAAAGCAAAAGTACTTCCTTAGCCTTGCACATGACAAAGGCAGGCAGGACAGAACAGTCATCCCCAAACTCCACAAACTAATCAGCATTCTCACTCCGAAAATCAACAGTGCCTGGAAATGGTTTCGCATATGGATAATCATATGTTCAAAGGCCGTGGTACCAGCTCACTCTACTTAACAACAACAATCCCAGAGTAATTCTCCCTGTTATGCCCTGGGTTCACCTTTCATTTCCTTGATGAAAGAGGCCATCAGTAGGATTTCTTTACAAATCAAACTTGTTTCTGCCTGAGCATATCCCCCTTCCTTCTATTCTAGAGGACAGCTATCATGCCTCATATTTTTTCCAGCTGCATTCAATTCAGTTCACTCCCTTGGGTTTTGTGAACTTGGTATTTGGATATTGTTTTTTTCTTTTCAACATCAGTCATGTGTAATTCTCTGATGACTTGTTACTGCTAACAATCTAACATAAGGTAAGTATGCCTAATCTTTCACTCTATCTAGACCCCCACTGCTCCACCATACATCCTGGCACTGAATTATTCTACTTTTCCATCTAGTCATATTCAGACTTCCTAGGAGTTTGGTTTACCTGGATCATCTCAAACTCTCAGTTTCTCCACTTAATTACAATTTTACTGCTCCATGTCTAACTCGGAATTTTTCCTATCATGTTTCTGTATATCTCCATATTTACTAACTCTCCCAAAGGAAACCTATGGGTAATCCACATTAGTGAACACAGAGGCCCACTCTCGGTTTCTGTGATGCTCATCTTCTGACTCCTCTCTTACAGCTCCCTTGCTTCCTTCTTATTCTACCTCCCTTTAGCTTTGCAACTTTTGTGTATATTTCTTGACCTTCACTTTCACTCTGTGTTTTCTTATGCACTTCCATCTCTATGTCCAGAGTTTCATTTAACATCTTGATATTGAATGTTTACAAATCTGCATCTCAAGTTGACCTTCTTCTCTTGAAAGCCAAGCTCAAACATTCATCTGTTGAAAAGACATATGCAGGTGGATGTCCCAGACATCTTAAAATAAAGAAGTCTAGGATTGAATTTGCTGTCTATTGCTCTTACTGAGTTAATAAACAATCCTGTGTTTAAGGTAAAATCTTGGATTTGGTTTGCTTTTGCATTTACAAAAGAAGAAGGCTGTGTATATAATGTAAATTTCAAAAGAGTATTAGAAATTTCACAAAATAAAGAAAATCTCTAAACATGCTTCTTTATTACCTTTCCATCATTCCTCCCCAGATAAAACCCTATCTGCTCAAAGGGAACAAAATACATTAAGTAACACTGAAAACTCAAATATAAAAGCAGAGTTGGCCCAGAGGAACAAATGACAATACCAATGTTGCTTAAAGGAGACCAACCTTGCATCAACAGTAGATAGGATGAGCTGGATTTGGTGAACTTGTGTACTTAACTGTGAGGAAAGGACTGCTTACCACACAAAGTTAGTGATGTGGATAATTTAATTGTAGAAAAGAGGAACCATGGATTATTACAGAATGCATCAGATTCTGACCTTTAGTACCCACAGTCTAGAAAGCATGGTAAATTATCCACCACTGTACCCAGGAGACTTTTCTCTGCCTTGTAAGGCTTCTGGAGCAAGAAAGCTAAAATATCTGGATCATATTCTGAACTTTTACACAATTATGAACATTAATTTCAAGTATCTTTTTGAGGAAACTGTGGTTACATGAATGTGTCTTATACCAGCTTGGCACACAAGCTAGAGTTATCTGAAAGGAGGGAACCTCAGTTGAGAAAATGCCTTTATAAGATCTGCTGTAGGGCATTTTCTTATTTATGAGTGGTGATAGGTGGGAGAGGGTCCAGACCGTTGCAGGTGATGCCATTCCTGGACTGGTAATCTTGGGTTCTATAAGAAAGTAGGTTGAGCATGCCATAGGGTAAAAGCCAGTAAGCAGGACCCTTCCACAGCCTGTGTATCAGCTCCTGCCTTCAGGTTCCTGCCCTGTTTCTGCTATGGAAATGTAAGTCAAATAAAGCTTTTCCTCCCTCCTCAGCTTGCTTTTTGGTCATTGTGTATCACTACAGCACCAGAAACCCTAACAAAGACAATGAGCAAAACAAGGGTCTGAAAACACAACTGGATTTGTCAATGTGTTCTATGGAAATGTGTCATAGAACTGAGATAATTGAGATAGATGATGGTTCATGTAAAATGCTCTAATTCCCCAAGTGAATAACAAAATCCAGATTAAAGCATCCACAGTAATAGTGCTTTTAAAAGCAAGCTCAGCAATGTTGGTCAGTTTGTTGGTTGAGATTTTACACGGGGTTTCACCATGTTTCTTAGGTTAGCCTCAAATTCATATCCTACTGCTTGTTAGATTACATGTATATCATGTTGACTTTCAAGAGTGTTACTTTTGTTTATTTATCTTAAATTTTATTTTATAATATTGGGATCTGACTGAGGGCCTCACATGCTGAGGTGCATTTTGGGCCGCAGAATGTTCTCAAAAGAGCATTTCTCAAGACCTCTATGAGCTATCCAAACTCAAGTGTATTTTCACAATGCTCCTAGTAACCCACGATATTCCTAGTGGTTCCTTTTTTATCACTGGGGTTTGACTAGAGTCACTAGATGAGAAAATTTGTATGTTATTGTTAATTGCCATTAAAATTTATATTTTAAAATTCAATGAAAGAGGGATCTGGAGAGATGACTCAGTGGTAAAGAATGCACACTGTCCTTAAATAAAGCTGAAGCTTCAATCCCATCACCCACAGCAGAAGGTTCACTACTTCCTGCAACTCTCTCTTAATGGAGGTACCTGCTGCCCTCTTCTGGCCAATGTGAGCATAACATGCATGTAGTGCACATATATTCATACAGATACTCACATTTAATAGGGACAAGAAATACTTAATGCACATATAAAACTTAGGGAACTCTGAAATGACTAACAGTAAGATTCGGGAAAACTTTAGTCAAGTTAAAATTGCTTTTTCATGTAAAAAAACTAATAATCACATTACCCACGTCTTGCTTATTACAGCATAGCAAGTTCACTACAATCAATCTTTCCCTCAAACCATTACTTTGCTATGATATTAAAAGAGGAGCAATGACTACTTAAAAGATAAAAAAGAGGAAATATTTAGAAAATCTGCTTTTTTGTGCATATATATTCAATCCTGGATCTCCAGATCCCTATATCGGTACCTAGTGCTGGAAGCTCTCATGAAACACTCCAATCCCCTATTCCTTCATCCTTCTTTTCTTCATGACAATAACAGTATGTCTTGAAAGGAGGGTAAGAATAGAGTGTGGTGATACATGCAAGCCATTAGCCCTGATGATTGGCATATATTAAGGATTCACTTTCAGTGTTTTGAGTTTTATTAAAGAACCCCATTAGACACCACCCTAATAAGTGGCAATGTCATGAGCTATGTAAAACTGGTGCCAGTGATTTACGGCAGAACACACCTGTACTTCTTCCGGACATCCACTGTCCACCCAGTCCTGCCGGTGGCGATCGAATCCACTGGAGCATCTTCAAAGACCCATTGTTGGAGAGAGGAAGCATAGCATGTAGGGAGGGGAACAGAAAGAAAAAGACTGGTAAATAGACAGTTATCAGATTTCTAGCCTTGTATAGCCTCAATGTACCATTCACCGAGTGACTTCACTCACTGAATCCCTGCTCCAGGGTCAGCATCTCACAGAGCAAGCCATCACTCCCAACTCCTCCCACACTACACAACGCTGGTGTAACCCTAAGCAAAATAAACAAATCGCTATTACATAATGTTGGATTGCTTTCCCTCGTTTTCCCAGTTATTCACTAAAATAAATGCATAGAAATCATTTGTAGTCATCATTTTAAAAATATTTCTTATTCATTTATTTATGTATCCCCATCTCATAAACACTCGATTGTGTAGTAAACTCAAAGGTTTAAAGTCTTCAAACAGCTTCCATGGGATAACCTTTAAACTAATGATTCTCAACCATCCTAATGTTGCAACCCTTTAATACAGTTCCTCATGTCATGGTGACCCCCAATCATATAATTATTTCCATGGCTACTTCATAACTGTAATTTAGCTATGGTTATGAGTCTTAATGTAAATATCTGGTATGCAGGATATCTGATATGCTACTTTTGTAAAGGGCCATTTGGCCACAAAGGGGTTGTAAGTCACAGTTTGAGAACCAACACGTTATTCCCTGGTATAACCTGCTCGATTAAAAGGTGATCTTAACTCTTGACTGTACAAGAGAGACTATGCTGATAATGTGACGTGTTAGGAATGTCAGTTAGTTCCAGGATAGATTCCTGGTCTGTTCTGAATAGGTTGAGTTCTGGAGACCTTGAGCCTGAGATACAAATGAGATTTAAGGCAGCCATTCATCCCTGCCGGACTGATCCTCAAGGCGAACCCTAGACATCAAAGCAGGGCGAGCTTCTTATGTTGTCACACATTGCTGTCAAGAGAACAACTGGAAGCTACTCCTAGTCTCACAAGGTTTGCTGGGCTATGTCCTATGAATCTTTTCCCAATCCTACTTCTAATTCATTTTCTTTCCCTATAATAAGTGGCAACCTTATTATAACAACTTTTCTGTGCCATGTAAGTCTCTCCAGTGATCTTGAGTGTGTTTGAAGGAAATGTTCAGCTATGCATGATTAGGTCACTCCAAAGATGTCTGATTTGGCAAGTATCACATCAATAAAATCGTGTTCAGAGTCTTTCCCTCAATGGGAATACTTTTCTGTCTGTTTTATCTGGCCTTTACAGCACATTCGTTGTTAAGACCCAGCAGTTTCAACCCAGAGCATGACCCAAAGAAGCTTCGTAAAGTGCTGTGACCAACTGTTTTACTCTTCTTCTTCCCTCATAAAACAGTTCATTTACCTTTACCTTTTTAAATAATAATTTTGGTGTGTTATGTGTATATGTGTGTGTGTCTGTGTGTGGTATATATGTGTAGTATGTGTTTATGCGTGCTTGTGGGTGTGCAGGCCTGGGACACACAGGGGCTAGAAGAGGATGACAGGTGTCCTGTTCTGTCATTCAAACAAACTTTCTCACTGAACCAGTAATGAGGCTGGTGGCCATCAACCCCCAGAAATCTGTAGAGGTAGCTCCAACCTCCCAAAGCACTAAGGTTACAGGTGCATAAGTGACTCCACTCAGTTTTTGTCAAGAATTTGTGGGATTTGAACTCAGAGCCTTAAATCTGTATAATAGTGTTCTTACCACTGATTCATCAACCCAGTTCCCAGTTACTCATGACTTAATGGCTAAATTTGATTGAGATCATTTTAAATTGAAGTCAGACTATCATACTGATTATATCTAATATATCTGACTCTTAAAATCTTTTTGCATAGAAATTTAAATTAGTTTTGTCAGTCTATTGGTATTAAGGATATTTATACTCCCCTTAATTTTAATAATTGAATATATATTTATAGTTAAGAATGTGGTGCTGTATTTTAATCTAAACGGAATTTATTTACTTAGCAAAATAAATGTCATCCAATTCTTACTTAATATTTATTATGGTTTTAATTTGCAACTGTTCTTTTGGTCTTTGTTTTGAAATAAGTTCACATTACGGCTTTTTCTAAGAATCCTCACCAGAGACAAGGTTCTGCCCAAGAGAGCATAATTCAATTCAATGGAATGTGAAAACAACCTTTCTGTCAGCAAGACAGACCATATTTATCATTCTCTCCAGACTGACCCATTGAAAGATCAACCCATTGGATTCTGTGTTATACCAAACACCTGCATTGAACAAGCTCAAGGGTGGCATAAAGGTCCATGTGAGCGTTGGCATCCTGATGCTGCGGATCTTTATGTGGCTGTAGCTTTTTTTTTCCTTTTTTGTTTTGAGCTCTACCTTTTCCTCTGCTCACCTCCCTACCTCTCCCCTCCCCTTCAACACTCTCCTAAAGTCCCCATGCTCCCAATTTAATCAGGAGATCTTGTCTTTTTCTACTTCCCATGTAGATTAAATCTATGTATGTCTCTCTTAGGGTCCTCGCTGTTGTCTAGGTTCTCTGGGATGGTGATTCATGGGCTGCTTTCCTTTGCTTTATGTTGCTGTTGCTCAATGACACTGTGGGATGTGGTGTTTATTTATTTCTGGGTTAGTGAGATGGCTGCTGTACCTTCTTATCTGTCACCTGTTTAAATATTAAAGAATGTGTTAATACTTACTTTTGGAAGCTATGAATATAGCAATTTTTTGAAAAAAGAAAAAGTCCTTAAGAGTTGCTTGATCACTAGTATTTACAGATAATTTTAAAATGTAGTTTGTTTTAATATACTCTTACTTAAAAGTTTCACTTGGATATACTAATTTAACTTATAATAAACTTGTACCAAATCTTAACAATTGTGACACAGGCTAATTTCTTAACTTAGAAAAAATAGTCATTTCATTTGCTAAATTTACCAGGGAAAAAAACAGAATACACAGTTTCCTTGATTTATTAAACAATCCTCAAGTTATAGTGTGTGAAATTAAGTTCTGTGTGAAGTCAATTAAGTAACTCATTTTGTTTATTTATTCACAGTTCATTTCCTAATAATTTTTCTGTAGTTTATGAAAATTGGGAAGGACTGAGGATTTGCTTTGGAAATGGCCAAAACTAGGACCAGGTAGGCTGCTCAATGAGGTAAGGGCTTTCCAATCAAGTGTGAAGATCTGAGTTGAGGTACCCAGCACTTAGGAAACAGTGGGTGATGTAGGCTGGGTCCCCAGTCACAGTGCCAGGAAAGTACAGATTGGGTTAGACTGGCCCATGCACAGCTGGAGAAAACATGTTGAAAATGAAGGATATGAGCTAGACTTCATCTTAGCAACATTTTTGTTGCTTTTAAATGCTCGATTATATTGTGACAAATTGGAATTCAATTTCCTTCAGTTGTCTGTATTGCTGTGTGTCCACTCAAAAGCTATTACTTCAGTACTAAAAACATTTCCCTGAGGCTTGATGGCTGGCTTGTCTAGTTGAATCTGTTAGGCGATGATTCAGACAGGAAAAGAGTGATTAAGGAAGACATTCAACACTGACCTCTGGTATCTACATTCATGTGTGCAATCAGGTGCACATGTGCCTGCATGCACATGATACATATGTACCTACAGACATACCTACATGGAAACTGGTAAAACTGAGGTCTTCTTTTCTGATTTTACTTTATATTTACTGATATAAATAGTATCCAACAGCAATCGGTACATGTATGCTATGTAAATTTAAATGATTTCTAAACTGTATGAAAATAAAAGGAAAGCACTCTGGGGAAGACTTTCCCGTCTCCATTGAGACACTTTTTAGCCTTCTCTGTCTCTTCAACACAGTCCTACAAAGAGTGACCCTGGCCGTGGCGTGTCTTCTTAGTATGTAGATTTTCCAACATTTTAACAGTGTTAATCTGCAATGCCTGCTAACTGAGTGAACTGAGCAAGATTCTCTGGCAACCGGAACTCAGTCGTTTCCACTGTAAGCAAGCATTTCCCTTCGTTACTCATTTCAAACAGACATTCAGAAATTACTGTTTTCCTGTAGGCTGTGACCAGGACCAATGACCACTTCTCCAGTCCACCTATTGCAACCCACCCTTGTCTGTGCCCATCACAGCCAACAGAAGCAAACGGCTTGCCTTTGGCTGCTATTGCTATGTTCTTTCACACTGCAGAAGTCTGGAATACCCAATTAGTCGATCCAAAATGCAAGCCTTCTCTCCGCTCAGAGAGATACCCTTCTCCCATCAACTTTGTCAGCACATCCTGCTCCGAGGGCCTCAATACGGAGTACAAGTATCAATGTTACAATTGGCTGTGCTCGATTGATCCTGCCAGGCTTTCAAGAAAGCATGATTCAAAGTAAGGTGTTTGAATTAGAACTTTTTCTAAGGTGTGTTTTCCTCTCTATTCTTTTCAGATTTGTCTGTGTGTGTGTGTGCAGGCAGGCATGACTGTGCATGCACATTTGGCGAATGTATGTGCCTGTGGAGGTCAGAGATATCAAATCCCCCTGGAGCTGAAGCTGGAATTGCAAACGATTCTGAGCTTCCTGGCTGAGATGCTGGGAACAGAACTTGGATCCTCCCTAGAGCAGCAAGCACTCTTAACCACTGAGCCATTTCACCACCCCACAATTTCCCTTACTTAACAACAACAACAAAAAGATTCTATTGTATTGTGACAACTGGAATTTGTTTTTGTTTTTGTTTTCTTTCAATTGTCAGCTTTGTCTGCTGCATTTCCACTACCAAGATATTACATAGGTAGCAAAGATAAGTAAGATATTCCACATTGCTATGGTAAAGCAGGCATTCACACACACACACACACACTTATATATTTATTTGAAATAAAGTGATATCACAATATGGGTTAATTCAATTAAATTCATTAACATATTTATCTACCACCTCAAATAGTTTAATTTTAGACTGAAAAATTTGAAATTTTATCTTTTCTAATGATTTAAAAACTATGCAATAGTCTATTACTTTAGTAGTAGCTTATACAACAAACACCCCAGTATTGTCTTCCCATCTGATTGGAATTTTGCTATTTTTCTTTTCTAAGTTTATTTCCCCATCTATAAAAGAAGCAGGAGACATGGCATAATCATGAGAAGCAAAAGCAAAGGACTTGCTTTTATGGTAATGATCTAGAAAACGCTGTTTTTAATACTTGAATGATAGCAATATAGTAGGCATGCAGGAAATCAGACACCCGTGAAGAGAATTTCCTCTTACCGGCAAAATTGATAAAATATTTAAGAATTTGTCCTATGTATCATATTACTGTCGAATGCACATCTTATAAAGTATATAGTTAATAGTATAAAATCCTTATCACATGGGAGAATTGGCACCACAGACTCTTAAGAGAGAGATCAAAGCTTTTCCACCTAGACCCAATGAAATAGAGGCTACACAGTTTGGAAAATATTCCCCAAATATTCTTTTTTTTTTTTTGGTTTTTCAAGACAGGGTTTCTCTGTGGCTTTGGAGCCTGTCCTGGAACTAGCTCTGTAGACCAGGCTGGTCTCGAACTCACAGAGATCCACCTGCCTCTGCCTCCCGAGTGCTGAGATTAAAGGCGTGCGCCACCACCGCCCGGCTCAAATATTCATTTTTAGGAACCTTGAACAACTGTTCCCAGTTTTAGTATTTCCAAGTTACTCTCTTCTTAGCCCCACGTAGTTCTGAGCTCCTAGAGAGCTACATTTCAAAGCCCTCCCTGCTTTCATTCAGTATCAATGATGTGTTGATTTAAGTGGTTCTTCCAAGACATGATAAAGGAACTCCACTAGCAAGGTGACCCGGAAAACAAGGTTCTTCTTACCTACAGCATCTATCAAATCAAGAGATCAGGTATAAACCTCATCATACTTCTGTTTATTTCACTAAGAAATAGTTTCAGAAATAGGATTACTTTTGCAAGGAGAGTCTATATTGTTGGTGGAAATCAACTATTAATGCACACATTAGGGAAGCTAAAGGAGTTTAGATAACTCAAATCACAGCAATTTTGTTTCTAAAAGCTCTCACACAGACACACGATAAACAGAATGATTTGGTTCAAAACTAATGTGAAATATTATTTTTTGAAATCTTAGAGGGTGTAAGCTTAGAAAGTAGATCATAAAGTTTAAAATGTCAATCTTTATCATTAATACTTTTAATTTAGAAAAATGAATGATGTGCCATTTTTACTATGCGGTATTTCTGTTTTCTTAGTTGGCTTAAGTGTAGTATTAAAATTTTATCCCCAAAATATCTTAATTCAACAAACGTGATGTTTAAAGTTCTCATGGCACACATTTCTGGGAGAGACAGGATTACAGAAGAATCTATCAGGAAGTTAGTCAGCAGACAATATTGCAAGACAAATTGTGGAATTTTACCTTGATACATAAGAATGTGACTTATTCTTTTAATGCATTGTTAATTGTATAGAACCAGGTTTGTTACATTCTCATACATGTATTTAAGGTACTGTGACCATATTCAGATTCCCTATTGCTCTTTCTTATCATTTTCCTCTCTTCTCTCCTCCTCTTCCCACTCTAAAGCCTTATATGTTTTCTTTGAATTAAGTTCTTGATGTTAACTATAGCTTACAGTCATAGTTCAATGTAAATAAACATAGTTCCCTGCAGAATTCAGGAAAGTTTCTCTGAGTGAGAATTTTAGTGGAAAATAGGGATGAAATCACCTGGTATTGGATAGCAGGGGATAGCAGGTGCCATTCATATATGGAATGGAGCATACACACACACTCACACACACACACACAGAGAGAGAGAGAGAGAGAGAGAGAGAGAGAGAGAGAGAGAGAGAGAGAGAGAGAGAGAGAGAGAAACTGATCATACAGTAGTAAAGGCTCAATCTTTTTCCATGTCTTGAATATACAGTAACTTTAATATATATTTGTCAAACATAACATGAGGTATTCACCCTTCCTATTCTGCTATGTCAGAAATCCCCACTATTCATGTCCTCCAAAGAATGGTTAAAGAAACCTGCCTCTTGTTAATTCACCATTCACTGATATGTTTTTTCCACAAGGAAAGAAAAAAATATTTTCACAATCGACTTTTCATGCTGGAGTTCTCCTTGCCATGTCCCCCACTAAGGCCTAGACTGCTCTGAGCTTCACAGCAGGCAAGAAGCAACACCAGGAGTGACCAACACTCAGGCTTATTGGTATTAGCTTAACCCTTTCAGAAACCGTTCTGGTTAAAGGCCACTGCTCATGTTGGCAAAATGATCTCAATTTCGAGTTTTCAGAGCCTTGAGAGAGTGATGACCATGTGAGAGCTGATTGAAATGTGCTTCAAATCGCGATGCAGGGAAACAATGTAAGTTTTACACACAGCAGTTCACTAAGCCCAGATGAGGGAAAAGGACTCAGATGTTAACTTCTGGTATGTTTACATCAAAGTAATTGGGATTATTTGATTTAGGATATTTATTAAATTAAATTATTTGGTATATCTCATCATTAAGTACTGCTCAGGAAATATACAAGATTAAAATATTTCTTCATTAGGAAATAGTAAAAATCTATTTGAAGAAAATAATCTGAGAAAAAGACTGCGATACATTTTTGTTGATAATTTTAATATGCACCTCTGTTCTCCACTGAACTGAACTGAAAAGCGCTGCTTCTCCCGGTGAAACAGCTGCTTAGTGGGTAAATGATGCAAGTTTGACTTTTGTAATGAGTGCAAGGATCCTTCATTACAAAGCATCCTGTCTTCCATAATTTTATAAGTCCAAGCCCCTTGCATAAATATTGACTTTACTTTTTGTTTTTCCTTTCTTTTTAAACCAGTAGAGAAATAGTGAAGAATGTCTCAGTGGATTTCAGGCAGGTAGTCAATTGCATAAGAATGTGTTACAAATGTAAAGCAAGGACTTCGAGAAATTTTCATTCCTGTCAAAATGGATTACTCCAAGGAGGTTGGGGACAGAGACCGGCAGAGCTCCTGTGCTCACTGCTTAGCCAGTCTAGCTGAACAGTGAACTCCAGGCCAGTCTAGCTGAGAAGTGAACTCCAATCTAGTCTAGCTAAGCAGTGAACTCTAGTTTCAGATTATATCCCTGTTTCTAAACACAAGGTGGAAAACCATTGAGGAAAATGTCTGGTATAAACCTGTGGTATGTACACATAGAATGCCCAACACAGAAGGCTCAAATGCTTTTTAAAATATTATTTGAGAAATATGCTTAAAATAATTTTCTGTATATTCTGAAACTAAGCTTTTTGTGATTTTTCTGTTTTATTTTATTTCCGAAGATCCACATGATACATAAACACACTTTCTGTTCCATTTTTTTTCTTTTTAACATTCTTGTTGCAATCTACTGCATAGTTGGCATCATGTTCTCCACCCCATGATTAAGACCCTCAGCTTTAAAACACTGTCCAATAAGTATGTTAAAATATAAATGAATCTATTCCTTCATAGTCATTCCATGAATTCTTTTTGACTAGCCATTTTATTAGAAATTTACAGAAAATGGGGGGTTTGTGTGGTCACACAGGCCTTTAATCCCAGCACCGTGGAAGCAGAGGCAGAAGGGTCCTTCTGAATTCTATGCTAACCTTGTTTATATAGAAAGTTACAGGACAGCCGGAGGTATACAAATTGAGACTCTGTCAACAAACAAACATAAAAAACAAAAACAAAATAAACAACATAAATTTACAGACAAGAGGCACCAGGAGAGACATCACTGGGGTGAGTGAGTTTCTGACCGCAGCAGCAGCCCCGGACATGGAACTCAGACACCCCTCCTACACTTCCTGGTCATCCTCAGGGGCTACTCTGCCCAATACCTCCTCTCTCTTCCTATCCCACCCAGCTTGCACCCACAACCCTCTCCACCCCCTCCGTCTGACCCCCTTCCCTCTTTGACCACATAACATCTCCCAGCCCAGCCTGTTCGGGCTCTAGGACCGAATCCGAATCAGCAGGGCAAACGGGAGGGTGCTAGCTCCTTTGTCCCCACTAGCCTGCCTGCAGCAAGCTAGGTAGGTCCTTTGTTCACGAGACACCTAGCAGCAAGGAGTTCCGTCCGGTCCAGGCACCAGGAGAGACAACACTGGGGTGAGTGAATTTCTGACAGCGGCAGCAGCCCAGGACAGGGAACTCAGACACCCCTCCTACACTTCCTGGTCATCCTCAGGGGCTACTCTGCCCGATACCTCCTCTCTCTTCCTATCCCACCCAGCTTGCATCCACAACCCTCTCCGCCCGCTCCGTCTGACCCCCTTCCCTCTTTGACCACATAACATCTCCCAGCCCAGCCTGTTCGGGCTCTAGGACC
>NW_026067958.1:871640-875025 GCF_014885135.2 Alexandromys fortis | reverse complement strand
TCTGGCTTGGTAGGAGCCTAGCCAGTTTGGACGTTCACCTTCCTAGACATGGACATAGGGGGGAGGACCTTGGACTTTCCACAGGGCAGGGAACCATGACTGCTCTTTGGATAGGAGAGGGGGGGGTGAAAGGAGTGGGGGGAGGGGGAGAAGAGAGGGGGGGAGGGGGAGAAGATTGGGGGGAGGGGGAGGGAAATGGGAGGCTGGGAGGAGGCGGAAACTTTTTTTTCTTATTCTCAATAAAAAAAAAAGAAGAAAAAAAAATAAGGAAACTACAAAAAAAAAATAAATTTACAGACAAGATAACACGGAGCATGTCTCAACACTAATGTAGCTAATTTTGTACTCAGTCTTTAAAGCATATTTATTTTATCTATGTAGTAATCAAAGTGTTATCTCTTTTCTACATGTAACAATTTAGGCATTGTTTTCATGTCTACAATGATCCCTTAAGAAATAATAGTTAATAACAGGTAAACGTCATTCTATGACTTCATAAAATTATTCCAAGTATATATGAAAATATCTGTCATAGTTTTTATTTTTGATTTGTTTCCTGTTTGTTTGTTTTAAAAATTTTGCAAACTGACCTAGCTACATGCAAGCTTAACTTAGTACTTAACTGAGTAATATTCCAGTCTCTATGGAATTGTGACATTATAAATACATACTGTATTCTTTTTCATTTAGGTTAAATGCTATATGTCATGTGACTGCATACTCATCTACTATTTTCCCCATTTTGTTAATCATTTTTGTTTTAGTACAAGCCATGACTTTCAAACTGTTATGTATTTCACCTGTCTATATTTTGCTATTTAATACAAAATACAAATTCCATAAAGCAATATATAATTTTCTATACTAACTATCTCAATTTTTTAATTCTTTGGCATAGTTTATGTCTCTATACCCCTTTTGAGTTTACTTTTGCATGTAACAGGAAATAAGACCTGCATTTTAAAAGTATATATTCCTTTAAAGCAGATAAGACAGATGCCTAGGGCTACACACAGAGCATGCTTAGTGCTTACATTTTCGAATACTGATCTTATTTTCTTGAACCGTCTCATTTCTTCTTCTCTGTGATTTTTATAATCACCCTTTGGTGTTCCAAATAATAGACTCTTTGAGCATTTGACAGGATTGATGTGGAAATAATTGAAGTCTTAATACATTCCAGCTTTTCAGACATTAGAGTGTTTTCAAGGTCTGGTCTAAGCACCTCATCAAAGATTGAGAGTTTCCCTTATGTAGATTCTATTTTATCTATTTTTGCTGTTATTTAGGTTTAAGTGTTGCATTGTCTCAATGGTTATTTCTAATACAGGGAGTTATTGATTTGTGTAATTGCTTTGTAAATGGATCCTTTATTTACAAATTACAGTTTGTTCTCTTTCTAATAACCATATCCCTTGTTTATGTGCTTTTTTGCCATACATTACCTACAAATGTCATATAATATTGGGGCTCACAGTCTTGGTTCATTCCCTGTTTTAATGGCAATGCCACTGGGGCTCCAACAGTGTATTTTATAATGAGCAATAGTATTTGTTGGCACATTTAATTAGTATTCTACTTCAGTTGTGTATTATTTTTTTTAATTTATCATGGAACAAGCTAATTTTTCCCCAAAAATTTCCTCCAGATTTCAAGACATCAAATTATCTTCATTACCAGCACTATGCATTTAATTAAATATTTCCTCTCTTTTCCTCTTTAGAGACAGAGTTTTGCTTCTGTATCCCAAGCTGACCTTCAACTTGTAACCATCCACCTTAGCCTTCCTAAGTGCTGTGATTGCAGGCATCAGCCACCATGCCTATCACATTTATTGATTTGTTATAGTAATGTAGTCATGTGGTAAATATATTGTTTTACTATGTTTTAATTTTAACTTTTAGCTGGATTTGAGTTTTAACAATTGAGGTATGAAAATTCAATACTAATAGAAAAATTAGTGATCTATGTGCAACTAATAGCTAATGTCATACATTAGGAGGAAAGTTGAATTTGATGGTCAAAACCAAGACCAAACAGCAGCTCACTGCTGTCCATCTGTGTAGAATGGTACTGATTTGTAAAGGTAAGGAGAAAACAGAACTCAAGAAAGTCAATATTTTGGAACACTCAAATCGTTGATTGCTTCATGCCCTGTGGTCTTCTTTTATGAGTACAAAGTAAAATACATCAACTCTCAGCTGGCTGGTTAAAAACAAACAAACACAAAGCACATTGAAATTGCACTCTACCTTCCTTTTGGATATGCACACACATGCAGCAGCACCCACCCACAGGCATGTACGTTCCTGTCCACACAGACACAAAGCCCAAGGTCAGGAACAAACTTAAGCAGCCATGAAGGTTAAATGTGCAGAAGTAGGTGGTGTACTTTTTTTTTTTTTTTTTTTTTTTTTTTTTTTTTTTTTTTTTGGTTTTTCGAGACAGGGTTTCTCTGTGGCTTTGGAGCCTGTTCCTGGAACTAGCTCTGTAGACCAGGCTGGTCTCGAACTCACAGAGATCCGCCTGTCTCTGCCTCCCGAGTGCTGGGATTAAAGGCGTGTGCCACCATCGCCCTGCGGGTGGTGTACTTTTGAGTAGGATATGAGTATAAGTTATTATGCTGATGAAATAAAAGTTGCATGTATTCATAGTTTTAAAACTCAAGAACTAGTATCTATCACTAAATGAGAGCAAACATTTAAAGGATAACACATTTGTCAATATAGTTATCTCCAAAAGTAACCAGGTTCAGGGTTTCTAGGAAAGCATTTGTTGGAATTAGATGAGACTTGAAACTTTAAAATACCCTTCACTACAATAAATGGCATTTTCATTGAACTCTTCCATTGTCTCTTGTAAACTTCCTTCCAGTTTCCTGTAAGACCTAGACCACTTTGGTTGTTCACCTTCTCCTCTGAGGTACCACCACATACTACTTTCACCTCCTATGAGAGCTTACAAGTTCCTCTCCCAAGAAGAAAGCTCCTGGATCATAGAGCATCCTTCACTCTACTCCAGTTTCTATTCATGGTTACAGCACACAGCTGGAGAATATCAAATTGATTACCTAATGAGAATTTTTAAATTAGAAATAATAACATAAAGTTTGAGTTTACTAGGATTGATCAACATTTAGAATCAATTGTGTATACCAGTATTATAAAGAAAAGATTTCTTTGACAATTGATCTAAAATTTGGCTTTTCAAGTACCCGAGTCAGGTTGGAAATGTGTTTTAACAATTTGAGTCATTATTTGTGAATTATTTTAATTTAGGGGAACTACTTTAGCTTTTCATGGGTAAATGATAATCAGAAGCTGAAATACGTTTATTGAGAAATATGTTATGTTATTTAAAAGCTTTATTTCTTTTCTTCAGATAT
>NW_026067958.1:848952-871531 GCF_014885135.2 Alexandromys fortis | reverse complement strand
TATTGTATATTGTTACCTAATATTTGCAAGTGTATATGAATCCAGATGTGCACACATGTGTACTCAGGACAGTGGAGGGCAGAGAACAACCTTAGATATTGTTCCTCTGGAGCTGTCTACTTTGTTTTTTGAGAAAAAGACTCTCACTAACCTGGAGCTTGTCAAGTAGGCTGGGCTGGCTAGTTCAGCAAGTCTCAGAGATCTACCTGTATCTTCCATCTAAGTGCTAGAATTAGAAGTGTACACTACCATGCTTGGACTTTTATGTGGTTTGGGGAAAACTCAGGTCCTTATGCTTGCCAAAGAGCACTCTATTGACTGAATTATTTCCTCATCACAAATAATACATATTTTTACTTTAGAAAGAATCATACTTAAAAGTAAAGCTATCACATTTGAAGCTTTAAGGACAAATGATTACACAAATTATGAATATAATATATATAAATATATAAAATATTTACTTAAAGAATACTTCTATTTTTCTACTTAACTAAATAGACAACTTATCAAATCCTGCCTAATAGCAGCATGCTAGGATAACCTGAAGAAATGAAGTAGAGTGGAAAGCATTCTATCAGAAAAAGTATTCTACCAACTAACCTAGGCTCATAGGGGCTCACAGAGACTGAGTTGACAACCAGAGAGGCAGCATGGCACTGACCTAAGCACTACATGAATGTTGCAGTCGGGTAGCTTGGTCCTCCCGTGGGACTTCTAGCAGTGGGAACAGGGTCTGTCTCTGACTCTTTTACTGGATATTGAGAACCTTCTCCTCATATTGGGTCACCTTGCTCAGTCGTAACACATGGGAGATGCTTCGTCTTACTGCAGCTTTATATGCCATGTTCTGTGGATGCTCATGGGAGACCTGCCCTTTCCTAAACAGAAATGGAGAAGTGGATTGGGGTGTGGGAACAGAGAAGAGTGGGGGAGAGAATGGGGGAAGAGGAGGGAGGGCAAACTGCTGGCCAAGATGCAAAATAAATAAATAATAAATAATAAATAAATTCATTTGAAAAAGAAAGAGCACCAATATAGAATATCAAAATAAAAATCTTTGATTAACATAGAGTATCAATACAGAAAAATATTCTATATTGCATAGTTTATTCTTCTTCCAAGATTAAGCAGCCAAAGTCTCTTGAGTCAATGAGCCATGAGTTAATAATTAGCAATTTGATTAACAGTTTTAAAATAACTTCAGGGGGAAAATAGTGCCTTATTCTCTGTGACTTTCACAGGGAGAAGAAAGGGAAGAGTGGAGGTCTCTGACACCTGTTTGAACGTGTGTTAGAATCCTGGTTTAAACTCCAATCAATGATTATCCATTGTAGAATTCTCCCCGTCAATACTTTTCACAGTTATACATTAGTAAATAAGTTAGTCTTATTTGACTATTGTAAAAACTCAAGACTACACCACTTAATGGAAGACTTGGAGTTTTAAAATTGCATACATGAGGGATTAAATGGTTAAAAGCACTTACTACACTTGAGAGATGCCCTGGATTTGGTTCCTAGAACCCTTGTGGTAGTTAATAACCATCTGTTACTCAAGTTCTGAGGGATCAAATCCCCTTCTCTGGCAAACACAGCTTTTGCATGCTCACGCTATACAGTCATACATGCAAGACACTCATACACATAAAGTAATAAATTTTAAAATTGTCCTCACAAGTTTGGGATCAGTTTTTGGCTCTGCTAGCTATGGTGATCTCTAAACGTTAACATAGTTAACACAGAGATATAGTTTTGTGAAAATGGAGACTCTAAAATCTATCTTGGGTGGGCTCTTGTGAGGAATAAATGAGATAATGTAGGTGAAGAACTGGCTTAGCACATTACATAGTAGGTTTACAATAAATATGCTATTTAATATCTCTACCTTTCTTCAAAAGTGCCTGTTAAATGATGAAACACAATCCATAAAGAAAAATCCACCCAGTGTTACACAAGACCTAAGACTCCAGCTTCTTTCCTCAGTAAAAGCCAGAGTGACAGAAGCGAGAGAAGAAATCCTCGCTTTTGAGTGACCAAGTGTTTGTTCTGGAATCAAGAATTTCTTTGCTAGAATTTAACTCTAGTATATTGGCGTTACACAAAGAAAAACTGAGTTTTAAGAAAGGAAATAGTTCTGAACCCCTTGGCTGAGGGCCATGGAGCCAGACACTGAAGAACAGTAAACTTCTGGATGTTTCAGGATTCTATTTCTGACATTCCTTCTTAAAAATTCCTGACTTTAATCCAAATGTCCCACAGTAAGTTTTGCATCTCGTTGCATGAGAATGACAGAAAAGAACTCGCGTGGCATTTGCCTTGTCAATGGTTCTGAAAAGGGAATGTAAAATATTGGAAGTTTAAGTTTGCCGTGCCTAATAAAACACTCGCCTCGTTTATAAAATTTGATTCAGCAATGCTTAGCTTCTCTTGGGCAATCTGCATTCCTCAGAAGCAGCAACAGTGTGTGAGTCAACTCACCATCAGCCTGTCAAGAACAAAGCTGAACACAAGCAATGTCTACAAGATCCCTCCTCAAAGAAAAAATAGCTCATCCTAATTTATTATTTTACTATAAGCAAAGTCTCAGAATTTCCCTTGGGAGGTGAAATTGGCAGAAAATAGGGACAGGCTGCATGTCCAGTTTCTCGGAACTCTAGCCTGAATTTGAGTCCCATTTTTAGCCAATGGGGGAAAGATCTATTTGGGGATAATAGAAAGTTCCAAATGTCATTGCACTCTCCCGACTCTCCATTACTAATAGAGACACAGCACTGGGAATCCTGAGTGTCTTAGATTCTGAGAGATCAGAAAAAACTGTGTAGCTTTGGATGTGTTTTTACCAGGAAAGCATGAATTTATCACCAACTTTCTACCACTGCCAGAGTTCAGGATATATTTTCTCAAGGACTTCAGTAGTTGGGAGCTAAAGCAAAAAAAAAAAAAAAAANAAAAAAAAAAAAAAAAAAAAAAAAAAAAAAAAAAAAAAAAAAAAAAAAAAAAAAAAAAAAAAAAGGCTTGGCTATGAGCCCCCATTAAGCTGTACTCAAGACAGTGTAGTTTTGTCTGCTATGTGTCTGGAACTCTACTTTTAAAGTGTTTCTCCTACTTAAGAAGAGCAAGTTTGAAAACCATGTTAGGGATTCTCTTGCACACTTCACTCATTAATACAGGTTCCTTATCATTATATTTTATAGTGTCATTAAATCTTTCAGACAAACAATATGAGCTCATTTGATATATGATAACAGTGAGGGAATAAGAAAAAGCAGCTGTATGTAATGCTAGATAATCATAGCTATGTAAATCATAATTATTAGAAAATACAAACTCTTGTGTTGTGAGGTGCCTCAATAGCCAAATACACTTGTTTTAAAGTCTGATGGTGTACCTAGGTTCAATCTCTGAAGCCCAGGGTGTAAGGAGAGACTAGACTACCAAACGTTGTCTTGTGATGTTTACTCGTATCTCTCTCTCTCACACATACACACACAATAATGTTAATAATAATATTTTAAATATTTCTGAAAGGACACTCTTTTAGAATTTCAATATTAAGATTGTATATATCTGAGATAAGTGTTTTAATATTTCTGTTAAGTTAAAGTTCTTTTATAAGTTTATATCATAGTCAATATACGGTTACACTAACCTTTCAGTATGAAAATAGTCATCTTTCAATATTACTAACTAATTTGGATCAAAAGACTTTGTTCCCCCACTCACATTTACTATAAAATGGCCAATTTAAGTTTTAAAGAGATATTAATACAAGCATAAATAAACTAAATT
The DNA here is from genome assembly GCF_014885135.2 of Alexandromys fortis. Classification (NCBI taxonomy): domain Eukaryota; kingdom Metazoa; phylum Chordata; class Mammalia; order Rodentia; family Cricetidae; genus Alexandromys; species Alexandromys fortis. The sequence goes on along the minus strand of NW_026067958.1, from coordinate 867,740 downwards.
TTATGGAAACATTTTTCTAATACATATTAGAAACTGATGCAATGTTACCAATTTATTTTCTTATTAAGAAGTACCTGAGAAATTTGAATTACATATCTAGGTACATTTGAATATCAGATATTACATTGCATATGTTTTTGTGTCCCTGTGTGTGAGTGTAAAATTCAATTCATCTCTTGAGGTTTAAGTTGTAGTTTCAACACTTAGAATGTGAGAAGGTGGGGACTGAGGGCATCCCTCCGTGGTAGAATGCTTGCTCAGCATATACAAGGTCTTGAGTTTGATCCCTGCTGCAAAGTAAAGAAGAATAATTTTTCTTTTTGTGTTTTATACACACACACACACACAAATTTGTGTAATTTGCATGAGTGCATGCATGTTTTCATGTATGTTAACTCTCATAAGTGTATGTGCCTATAGACGTCTGAAATTTTAAAGTTGATGTTGGGTACTCTGCTCGGTCACCCTCCATTTTATTTTCTGAGAGAGGATATCTTGCTGACTCCATAGCTCAATTTTGACAACCCAGCTAGGGAACTCACTTCAGACAATCCCTACTCGTGCCTCCAGGTCCTAGGTCTGCAGGCATGTTGCCACCCTCGCCGGGTTCTACAGAGGTTTGGGATCTGCACTCGGTTCCTCATGCAGCAACCACACACTTCACCCCCACTTGTTTTCCAAGACCCTTCATATGTGATTTTAGAACATAGAAAAGTTGGTTTTCCTTTGGAATCTTTGTTCTGATCTCTTCATTATCCATCTGTGAACTCATCTAAAAGGTTTTGAAGGTTTCTAACAATCCACAAGACTGATTCTTAGCAGATAGATGACCCACAATGCACTGCACATTCCTCCTATATTAAGAAATAATTTTGGTCATAGAGGAGTGTGTTCTTCCATATTTCCTAACTTTATTCTACATCAGTCTGGTTGGGCATATAGAGCATCAAATTATTAAATGCTAATTCTATTTGAGTTTCATGCAACTCATGTTTTCCAATATTCTATGTTTTATTAAAGCTAGTAAAAAGAAGATTTTTAAGAATTTGAGTGTGAAGCAATTTTCCACTTCATAAAATAGCCAATGTCACCTTGTGTTAACATGAATATTCGTAGCTGAGCAGTTACTCTTCAGCTTTGTTTTTTTATTATTGTTTTAAGTTAGCATGCTAGCATACACAGTAATGACTTTCTTTATCGCTTTACATAATTTTTATTTATTTTTACTTGTTCCCCTCTCTATAGAACTCTTCTCGAACCCTTCTTTCCACTAAATCGTCACTGTTTTCACTTATGTCACATGAATTATATTCTGTTACTTTTTCTTCCCTGCCCTTCCCACATCCCCTGAAGACCTCATTTTCCTCAATGACCTGCTTTATGTTTCTGACATCTTTGCATACTTCAGCAAGCTTATCAAAAGCAGATTCAACTTTTCTTTCCAAATTTGGTGTGAACAGACATTATATGTATCAACCAACTTGTTGATTAAATATCTTTTATTTATTTTCAAGATGTCTGTCATAAAAAGTCAGAAAGCAATCTGTTTAGCTGTGTGGGCCATGTAGTCTTTCCCACACGTAAGGTAAATGTGTTGAAACATTGAGTACTGCCTAAATTCTGAGTGCACCAAACATAGAAAACTCAGACAACAGCAAAGAGTGGAGAAGTCAGTCAGAATGTCATTTGGTAGGATGACCATACAATTTATTCTAGGCAAATATTCCAGGTCTGGGACAGAAAGGAAAAAATGGGCGAACAGCAAGAGGGACAAGCTTCAGCCTGGCTTGCTCTGGAAAACCCAGAATGTCTCTTTTGAGAGACAGATATGTGTGATTCTCTCCGTTTGTACAGTGCACTGTCCTCTTGCCTGCAGAGGCCATTTTGTTCGCAATTTCAACAAGCCTAGTTAGCCAAATTTTCTATAAGAAAGCCATCTCTGAATTTACATACATTCTTGGTATCCTTATGACTTTGGGTAGCTCAGCTCATGATTACACAGTACTGATGTCTTCGCCATAGGATTTTGTCCCCCCCAACACTTCATGTGCACAGACTGCATGCTTCAGTTTGTGAGCAGAGGCTGTGGCAAACTGATGCTCCACATCCTGATAAACGTGAAGAAAATGAATCATAGTAAAGTGTAATAGGCATAACTCTCCCCACAAAATGAAGTTTCCATACACTGTTTTTGCAGCATAGGGTTTAAATTGATTATTTCCAAATCCTGTTTTTTCCCCATGAGAATACTATGTGCTTGCTATTTTTACTACTTTGCTTCATCTATGATATTTGTTTTTTACTAAAACTCCTTTTTTGTAACTTCTGCATTTTTCCCAACTATAGTTGAAACAACAACTCTGTGTATTCTCAAAATGCTTTACAATGAGCATGCATCCCAATATGTTTTGGATTATGGCTAGTGTCAGTAGGGTAACAATATCTTCCTCTGAGATTAGGAGGGCACTTAGTCCTCTGTTTGGGATTGCATGAAGAACCTATGCACATACTTGGCGATGTTGTAGGTGCTAAAATTTTAACCCTAGTGTTTATTTGCTTTTCATCTCCCCAAATGTGCACCCTATATTTATTTTTTTAAAATCCCTGCTCTATCAAATACTATTTTTGTGACCTAGGTTCAACTCCTTAATTCTCATTTTCTTAATTTATCAAACAAGTTCTAAGATTGTTCTGTATAGTTCTGAAGACTGAATGGAATAATTAAACTGATAGACAGTAACGACAGGAGGGTTTCAGAAGGTATGTGATTAAGAATACACATAGAGCAAAAGGAAGTTATTATAATTGCTTTAAAATTTTTCTATGTATATGGCATACCTACTCTTCAACCTCCCTGTCCTCTCTGTAGTTTAGCAGGAATAGCAGCAGCAGAAGAAAATCTGAACAATACACAAATAAACCCATGCGCTACTAGAGTGCAGAAGAGGGCTAGATAAATTCTGATTGGGGCACAGGACAGTTCTGAGGTCTTCTCTGCAGGATCACAGGGCACTATATTAGGAATATAAACCTGTGTGCTTCTAAGAGACGGAATCTTCAGAAACTGTTACAGTCGAGGATATGATTTATGGAGAGAATAAAAAGTTCTCTCTTGGCCATGAATTGTCACAGAAAAGAGAAATCAAGAGCTGGAGCCATAGAAGGAAAAGTAGCTTTCTAGAAAAGAGAGAGAAAAAATGAGCCTCATGAATCTCCAGGGTCTCCCAGTCATTTCTGTAAAACTCTAGAAAGGGTACAGAAGAATGCTAATATTTAGTGAACTATTAAACTTCATGTTTTCCCTAAACTGGATTGTAGATTGCTGTGAAATTTCATGAAGATATATACCTTTAAATGAATATCTAGAAGTTTCTAGAGCTACCCGAACTACACCCCACCTCCCCCCCAAAAAACAGAAAACAGTGAAATTTTACATGCCTTGATGAATTGCTAAATTTCATGAAAGTGGGAAGTACTACTCCCTGGCTTGGATTCTCAAAAGAAAGGGAATGAATGCTCCTCACACATGCATTTGTTTGTCTCCACTCTTCACTACAAAAGTGACATGACCAACTGTCTCAGGTCCCTGCTGCTGCGCCTTCTGGTGATGGTCCAGAAACTGCAAGTGTAAGATGAAATAAGCCTGCACTCCCCTGTGTTTTTGCCATTACAACAACAAAAATGGAATAAGGGTTTTGTTACTTTCAAGGATTATAAAATTATCATATTTTAGTTTTGCTGGAGGATACATTTTAATGAAATGTAAAAAAAATTAGAAAATATTATCATTCTTATATTTTATTTAAATATTGAAATATCATCCTGTTCTGTTGCAAATGTCCTTCTACAATGCAACATGAGATTTCCAGCAAAACAAGCACACTGTCAGCAATTCTTGCTACTGTTTTGTTAAGCATCACATCACCCTTTTCAAGAGAACATTGTCAACTTAAGTTTCCTTAGTATTCAATGCTCATGTCTGCTGGTTTAACAGTTGACAGCCACAAACTTTTCTTCAAAACAATGTTTGTCTCCTTGTTCTTTAAAGATTACATTCTTATTCTCATAATTGTTTGGCACCTAGTGTTTATAAAATTAGACACACATAATTTCATTCTTAGACAATTAACTTTGAATTATTCCAGGGGAACTTATTATTTTATTAATGCCAACAAGCTAACAGACTAGAATTTAAATTTATCATTAAAATGTTCTATTTTAAGAAATTCCTTAACTGTTAATTAGGTTGAATTTATTGTAGTATAGTCATCTCAATCATAAACCCATGGGATGTAGCTGCCACAGTTGGTTAACATAAGCAAGACTTTCAAATCATTGGACAGTCTTGAAAAAAAGCTCTTACAAACACACATGATGCTAAATAGCAGTACAGAGTAGAGATTTTTCTCTGTGGTTAGCCAAATGGTGCTCAGATGGAGAGCAAACACAGTGTTTGTCGATTGGAAAATCAAAAACAATTTAAGAGAGTGCCTTGGCATTTTCAGGTGGTACTTGAATATCATCAGATGTCACTCAAGTATCTATTTAAGTCCTAGAAAAAAGGAAATTTTTTTTTCTGTACTCATACCTTTCCCTGCTTCAGACAGAGAAACAATGATCAGAGAAGACAGAAACCAAAATCTACAATATATGCTGGGCATATACAAACACACATTTTTCAACATTACATTTTTTTTTTACTTTAAAGAAGAGAAAATAATCACATACATTATATATCTGAAAGGCTGGCAAATCTAATAGACTCTTCCTAGAAAAAAAAAGATGTAGATGTATAGTCAGAATTAACCTTTTACTTAAGAAATTTAGACTTTTGGAAATAACGTCCTAATACATTTGCATATGCTGTTTTCGCTCAGCCTTGGAAAGATTTGCTGTGTTTCTTGATGGATTCACATGTTACATATACAGTAAAGACTTAAAGTTTGCAAAAAGAAATACAGCGAAATGAATGGTGGTATTTGATGGACTACTACAACCTCTTTCCACAAAGAGAAGTCCTATTACTAGAATGTTAAATATTTTTCTTTTATTTTCTCTGTTCTTGATGATACTTCAAAATGTTTTCATGGAAAATGCCAGCCCCACTGCACTTCTATATCAGCTCATGTTACAGATACCCTCTGGTGAGAGCCTGGTTTAGAAGATATGGAAGACCAGATGAGGCTGTGACTTTCTTGCTTAAAACACAATTCTGTTTAAGACCAATTCACATCAGAATTTATCTGCTCCTCCCCTTCTTTTGCACACACCGATTAACACACTCCTGAGCCCTTGTTCCAATGGCAATGATCTCTCACCTAGGAAGTGAGTTTATACACCCTCTTCTCCAGTCCTTTGCCTGCCTTCTGCCCAGAAAACAAAAGTTATGGTTGTAGGCTTGAACCATGAGCCTCCCTTCATCCTTAGCCATATAAAAAGTATAAAACAAGAGCCCATTCTGACAAGTGAGTTTTCATTCCTCTCTTCTCGTATTCCCATACCCCACCATGCTTGTCTGTTCCTGGTATTGGAGTCTGGACTCTGCTTGTAGCTCACACCAAAATGCTGCCTCTCCATCTGTGTCTGTAAATTGCATTAATAACTTTAAAATAAACTCCTTACTTCCCAGTAATCCATCTCAGTGTCTCTCTTGAACACAACACGCATTGAAACCCTTTACTAAGATTCTTTAAAAACAATTTTTATAAAGCTAAAATAAAATAAAAATTCAATTTAGTACCTATAGGTATTGTCACATTTTATCATGGTTATAATACATTTCTACAAGTACAATGATTCCCTTGGAAAAATGGATGGCCACTTTAGCAGTAATAATTCTGTCACAGTTCAGAACTAAATATGTCCCAATGATTTTTAACTGATTTATTTATTATATGCAAGGTTTGTCCAGAAGAGCTTCTTCCTCTGTTTTGAAATCAAGCTCTTCTTCAAGAACTGCTAATATATATTTTAAAAATTTTTTATTTTTATTTTGCTGTTGCTTGACGGTTTTTTGGTTGAGGCTGTGTCCCATTATGGAGATAGAACAACCTCCCACTCCAGATCTTGTCTCAGTCTCTCAACAACTGGGAATATTAGTGATTGCTATAGTATAGGTTGTTTTCTTATAAAACAGCCTGACAAAAGGCAACTTATGGGTAAAAGGTTAATTTTTGCTCATGATTATAGGTCTGCCACTGTGGGAATTTTAAGGTGGCTGTTACTTGAAGCCACTAGCTGCATCCACAGTCGAGAATATGAATGAGTGGACACAGGCATGCCTCCAGGGGTTAGTTTACCTTTTCTGCTCTTACACAGTTCAGTACCTCAAGCCGAGGGAGTAGTGTCTCTGGCATGTTCTGGGCTTTCCCATATCAGTTAACACAATCAAGACAATCCCACACAGACCTGATCTAGAAAATCCATCATGGAGACTTCTCCCCAGTTGATTATGGATTGTTTCTAGTTGACACCTGGCTAGCAGCAAATAGTCTTGTTTACATAATTTGTTTCTGTAGAAAGGCCTCACTTTCAACTCAGGAATCACTGTTTCATATAACTTTGTAAAGCCATTAAGGTACAGAGAAATGTAATTATATTCTAAAATCAAAAATAAAGTTTGAAAAAACTTAGAAGATTCCTAGTACAAATATATGAAACAAGCATTTCTATCATGGTTTTCTCATACCTCAGGACACCTAAAGATGTTGATTACAAAAGCAGAATCCTTGGGTGTGGACACCCAAAATGTGAGCCTATTTCCACCTTGTCTGAAGGTCAAAGAATTTGAGGTTGCTCCAAATTGTTGACAACTATCAGTGCTACACTCCTGACCCAGAATGTGCTTATTTGGTTCTTTTGACATTAAGAGAACACTTAGAGGTAGATCCACTCCACCCTGAGGAATGGTCAGGAAGTGCTAGAGCTACATTTTAGGAGGTTTGACCTTCGGAGTGACTGCCTTATTTGATCTAGGGTAGCTTCAATGCCTAAACAACAGAATGTTAATGACTTGATATCTCTAAGTGTTGAAGCAGAAACTGTTTTAGTTGTCCTTTGTGTCATGCTAAAGAAGTCTTTTTATTTTTTATTCATCAGTATCTACTCTATACTTTGGATAAAACAAGTCTCTAAAAATCCTCCTGCCCAGTTTTTTCTTTTTCTTAAGAAAACAATCTCTTTTTTTCATTCTACCTACCAATCCCAATTCCCACTCCCTTCCCTCCTCCCATTCTCTCCACCTACCCCACCACCCCACCCTCTCCATCCACTCCTCAGAGACAACAAGGCACATTGCTTTGGGGAAGGTCCGTGTTGCCTTCTTCCCCCTTTTGTATTGGGGTATAATAGTGTATGGAAAATTGAACACGGGCAATTTCGGTATTCACTGGAACTCCCTCCTGATACTATCCTACGTTTCTGTTTTGTTATTTTTATTTGCATTTCTGTATTCTTTACTAACATTTCTGACTTCCAAACCCCTACCGCAGTAAGTCGTATTTTTGTCGAAGCTGGTCTCTGACACTTAGGCTGCAGCCTGGACCACTGAATGTGAACTCCTTACTGGGCAGCACATGGTCCTGCATTTCAACAGCCTCCTGTAGCTATGCTTCTCTAACACTCAGTTGATAAAGGCTGAAAATTGGGGTCATCTGGATTTAATGCATACTAGTATCAAACATAATCTTGGTGACACATTAATTTTACCTTTTTGACTGAAGATTAAAAAGCTTTACTGCTTTGTCCATAATTGTTAATTGTCTGTGTCACTATGCACCCATCCTGACAGTCTAACTTCTTCAAGGCCACACTACACGGCCCCATTCCAGCAGTGCGACGGGTATTTTTTACTCTTTTGGAGAACTCTGAAGTGCTCCCTTCTGGGCTGCCCCTGAAATTTGCCTGGATTAACAGGTACCCTCTGATGTATTATAAAGGCCAGTGCATTTCATAGTGAATACACTACAATTTCGGTCTGTACTGTGTCTCCTGCGGTCTCTAATTGTAGTCATATGAGGAACTTACACATTGTTGTCTACATGTCATTTAAGCTTCATGTGTCTTTGATGCCTTCAATAAAAAGAGACATCAGTTCTTTCCTTTGTGTTCATGTCGACCAAGCAAAGCTTACAATGGGACATTGTGACTGGTGTTTCTTTAAATGCTTTGTTGTATATAATACTCCAGTGAATACATAGCTAAATCATCTTAATGATTCAGTCTACCCATATGCATGGGCGTCTGCATCAGACTTGAGTGTGTGCGGCACTGTGGGGGACCCTGCAACCAGCAGGTCGTGCTCCGCAAAGAGGCTCACATTAGCAGAGTTATTCTTTACTGTTTCCTCTTGCCCTCAATTACAAATAGCAAGAGTTCAACTCATGAATCCAAATAAAAACATCCATACACGATAATGGCTCCCCTCTACAGGAGAGCCTCTTCAGTGACAGATATTGTTGCTAGATTTTCTCTCAGAAGGTTTGTAAGCTCTGCCTCTTTCTTTTCAGCATAACTCACTCTACAAACAACTGAGAAAATGTTTTATTTGAACTTCCAGAGCTATATTTATAAACCATAATAAAACCACTCCTCTCCTTTTCCTTAACTTTTAAAACTCAAAGGATTTTTGTTAGCCTGAGGTACAACCACCACTATACCAAGCCCTCTCTAATATTCTGTGACTACTTTCTCTCCATAACCAGCTCATAATGTTGCCCCTCATTTGGCTTCATTTCCTCAACAATCAGGTTTGAAGCCAGTGTAGACCCTTGCAAGAGCATTTTCTATGAGGTACACTTGGCCTTGGTGCTGCAGCTGGCTCCTGTCAAAGCAAGTTCATTACCCATGGGAAGCCTGCATGGTTCTGAACAGAAGCAGAGGAGGAGTCGAATTGGGTAGGGGAGGGAATGGCAGGAAGGGAGGGGAAGATTCAGTCGGAACGTAAAAAAAAGAAAAAAAAAAACATAACTTAAGTAAAGAAAAAAAAAAGATTAATTCAAGTTCTGTCAATTCACAGAGAGGAAATAAGAAGGAATTTACCTAGAAACCGAGGGCCAAGTGTTTTCATTACATCTTTTCAATCATGAAACTTCTTATGTATACTTGTAATACAAATACTCTTAGACCCTGGGCCAGTCATGGTACACATTTTGTCTTAGTTTTTGCTCCCTCAAAATGGGAATTGATGAAAATAAACAAATCAATTAAAATTATCTTTCTCTCCTTTTTATTAGCAAACTCAATTTGAGAGTTGAGTAATTACTCGCAGCTGTTTATTAGTCTAGGCTAAATGAGTACATGCAAGAAGGAATGGTGGGTTTAAAAAAATCAGGGTGCTATTTGTGTTACTTAATCTAACATGTCTCTTATTTTGTGATTTTCTTTTCATACAAACACTAAAGTCTGGGAAAATAATGCTGAGCAGTAAAGCAATGTTTGGAACTTTACAGGTCTAAGGAGAAAATAATAAAATGTAATGGGGAGATTAACTCAAATAAAAGTACAATGAACCATAGTTAAACCAATTCATGAAACAAATTTTGTTATGGATTTCCCAAAATTGAAACTGAATCTGATATTTTAAATCTGTGCTCCATAATCAACAGAGCAAAAGATAATAACATGCAAAAACACATGCTTGTCAGCGAAGAATACCCTGAATCATACTTCACATTTACAATGCTGTCATCAATATGTAGGAGGTTTTGGAATATTGTGACTCTCCTCTATGCTTTGGTATACCATTTTGAAAAATCTTTTTTTTTCTTGCAGCATCAACTATGCACCCGTTTAAAATTAGCTTGCGTAGCACACCCACCTGTGATGTACAAAGCAGAGTTGATATATTAGCCAGACCCAAAGCTGGAAGTCACACAGATTCAAATTCAGGTTCCAAACTTATCAGAAAGCTAGAAACCCTGAGGAAGTACTTAACCCAAGGACCCTAGCTTCCTCTGCTGCAAATATTCTCTTAATATAATTTATAAACTCTTCAGCATGCATCCTACCTGGCTGAGAAATCTCTTTATAAACGCTAAGAGTAGAAGCATATTTCAACATGTGCATATGGTTTGACTGAAATATTGCTTTTTTGCAAAGTCAGAACATGCATTTCTGCATTGTAAAAAAGTGGTTAATATTAGGTATGCTTCTAGATGAGTCTTCAAAAACCTTCATTTACTTGGATATTGTTTGAGGCAGAAATTCTAATTATCCAGAAATGGTCCGTGCCTGTCATCCTAGTATCTAGAAAGCTGAGGCAGAAGGATGGAGTATTCTAGGCTACCCTGGATTACAGAGCGAGACCCTATTTCAAATAACAAACGAAAAAAAACCCTATCATATACTGATAAGAGCCATCAACTTGTGCTGGTTTCCATCAGATCTTCTGGCTTCAGCACTTGACAGTCTCTTATCCCGAATACTCTTTAATCCCAGAAAAGCCTATACATGATTTAGTCACCCAGAAACTAATCATAATTTATCAATTAGATAATATAATATCAGGGTATTCCTAGGCAATGAAGGTAAAGGAAAATATTATAAATGGTCATTGCCTTTAACACCCCTGCAAAGAATATGAAAAAAATGAAAAAAAAAGCCTTACTCTAATCGTGATGGCTCAGAATGATATTCAACAAACTTGATCTTGTGCTCTGAAGGTGGCTGATCAGTATCTCTCACTAAATTGCTTTGAGCACTTTTCATTTCAGATTTCAGTATCTAAACAGATTTTAATGACTTCTGATATGCATGTGATTGTTACAAAATCTTATCAAAATACACATATAACCACCATTCCTTGATTTACAGCACTCTGAATAAGGAACTCACTTAAAATATGATTTGAAAAATGCTAATGGCCTGCTTGCTTTTTCATTGTTTGAAATTCATTTCCCAAAGGAAGTGGCTGGCACAGCATGTTCAGTTGAGAACAAAACTCTGGTTCTCAATAAACAAGCTAGTTCCAGCTGCAGTACCGCAGTGGTTACTCCAAAGTTAGCCAGTTCGAAATGTTTCCTAAGATTGTCATGAAAATTTTTGCGTTCTCTCTTTACACCTTCAACAACATTGAAGAAGTCCCTTAGCGTGCCCTTAGCAAGACAGAAGTGCTGCAGCAGGGAGCCAGGGAGCCGGCATCTGTCCTCTATGGTAACAAGCCACCGAGGAACACCAGCTGGAGGGAAAAGATGTCTTTCCATAGACTCTGGATGCTTGAGGCTGTAACTCCACCTGGGTGCAAGAATCCTGCTCCTGTTCTTCACTGCAGTGCTGCAGGCACCTTGCATGTACACGATGTGCACAGTGGTTCAGCAAATGACAGTCACTGGCAGAGTGACTTCTTAAGAGTGTTCCACATTTTAGAGCTATGCTCCCTGGGATAGGCACTCTTGATTGCCAATTTCATTGGGTCTAGAACCAACAAACAGACATGCCTCTGGGCTGGCGAGAAAACAGAGGGGTGTTTCCTTTCAGGTTTTGTGGTGAGGTATAGATCCCAGTGTTATTCCTGATGTCACCACCTAACCCAAGCTTCTTTGGCCTTCCATCATAAATAAAGGGCAACTGCTTTTCAGAAACTTTCCAACCTTCAAAATCACACTGGGACTACTGGGCATTCTGTTTTGGGGTCAAGACAACAACTGGCCTCAGATCTTTCAGCATTTAGACAGCCATAGCTGAGCTACCTAGAGCTATACTGTGTAAGCCAATCTAATTTATTCTTTTTTATGATATCAAACAATTCAATCCACCCTCTTCTTCTAGAGAAACCTAATGCATTCTGCTTTGTTCCAGAACCAGGAGGTATTCATTGAACTGATTTCTCCTTGAGTCAGCTCAGTGTCACTAATTCATATAAGATTTTGGTGGAAGTATGTCCAGCCATCATTTCGAGGAACAGCAATCTGCTCTCCAGCCTCACCCTATATCTCTCACCCTGCTCAGTTTCTGTAAAAGTCCTGTGACTGAACAATCTCTTTTACCACTGGAGATAGCCAGTAAATATTTTTGACACCAGTAAAAGTAAGTTTTTAAGTCAATTAGAGCACAAGGTTACCGCCATATACAGGTTCTAATCATAGCAAGGTCAGGCAATGTCAACTTTAGCCTCCATCAGCAACCTTGAGGAAGGACTTTTCAGCTACTGGATAGGAATTATTTTAATAATGTGCATGTGATTACTGAAATACGTTCCAGCTGTGGAAAACATATCTCATGCCATGCTTTCTGTAAAATAGGGGCTGAAATTATCCATTCAAAAGACCCTACAGGGAATTATAAATCTATGTTAGATTTTGGCCTTATAGACGATGGAGGTTCTTAGTCATTTTAAGAATTTGACAAAGAAATATATTGAAATTTCCTTTTCTAAACACAATTGGATTTGCACTTTTGTCTGTCCAACTATGTGTATATGTTCTAAGTTCATATACAACATATACGAACATGCACACACATATTTTCACACCTATACACTCAATACATATATGATCCATACACATGATAAAATTTGTAACTCGGTAGGTATAGGCAACAAGATTTTTTAAAAAATAAAAATCACGTTTATAAATTATTCTTTTACCTTTGAAGTTTACTACACCAACTGCAGTTGAAGCCAATCTGAGAGGATACACAAGGACCACAGCCATTGAACTGCAGACATGCTAAGAAACAGGAGAGAATAGACTCATCAAGACTAGTTGACAGTGTGGAGGGAGAGAGGCTACTTATCCAAAAGTACACCCATCCCTGTACACACCAAGGTCAAAATACGTATGCTTGACAAGCACAATTAAAATTACATACTGAACACAATAATTATAAGCCAACTTACTGTCAAACTTGATGTTTTCCCCCACTTCACTATCTTAAATAACTTACTGGGGAGTGGGGTCATCTCCACAGCTGAAATGTTGGTAATTTTTGACATTTGTAGTTCTACTCGGTGATATTCATAAATTGTTCTTCTTCGAACATCTATAAAAATAACAAGTGAAAGAAAATGAGCTCTGACTACTTCCCCACTTTTCAACAAGAGTATTTTAATAATAAACATAGTAGTGCTACCCATTCCTGAGTCACTTCAGCTTTAATGTAGGATTTCATGTATCAAATCCTTCAAAATATGGAAATCTATCATGAAACCACTAAAGGTGTGTGTGTGTGTGTGTGTGTGTGTGTGTGTGTGTGTGTGTATGTTACAGTTAGCTGGAGGCTTGCTACCTCAGGGAAGTATTTTAAATCTCAACCTACACTTTCCACATCAATGATAACAACATTTCTGGTTCTATATGTACTTGATATAGGGGTTTAGTTTTGTAATTATCAGTCTCTTCGTTGGATGGGCTTTAACTTGAAGCTGTCTTAGGTAAGGAAGCATGTAATTTTCTGTTCATTCTGTCACTTGCTGTTCATGTTAATGAGATTGGAAAATAATCAATAATCAGATTAATTTCTTCTTGTATAATTGATGGAAGCATGCATATTCTCCTTAACGAGTAACAACTGAGGAAGGCAAGCTTCCTTCGTCATTTTAGAAAAACATGATTTCTTGGTATGTTTCCTTGATATAAGGAGTCATAGCATCTTCTTTAGTCTTTAACTTTTGAGAAAAAAGATAATGTCTGCTCATTATTTTCCTCCATCTAAATTGAATAAGTCCTTAATATATTTCTTTCTCATGTGTTTTGCACAATTTAGTTCCAAGAAGTAAAAAAAAAAAACAAAGGTTTAAAATACAAATATTAGGATGAAGGTTCCTAGGTCTTCACAGCAAAGTTTGGAAATGATCCATCATATCAGCTGATTTCTACCATATCACTCCATTGTTCATGTCACATTTTACATTGAAAACCTCAGGCAGTGGAGACGAGTGGGAAGCCCTGGGAGTTAGTTATTGATAGGGTGTATGGACTGATAAACCGTTTTCTATCCCAGTACCCTGGTTCCCTTGATTGCCTAGTGCCCCAACTATTGAGAGGAAATGAATTCAACAAGCCTAAAATAAATGAGAATCATTTTGTTTGGTGACCTGCTGGTTGATGCCAACTTCCAAATGATTGCTTCTGCCGTAATTCAGAGACAACTCTGTTAAACACAAGCCATTAGGAATTTATTCACTGGTTGACCCTGCCAAACCTAGAAGCTTTCATATGGTTTCAGAAATGTATTTAGCTCATATGTCTTCAAGAAAATAAGCCAAATAATGTTAAAATAAATGTTTATTACTTCAATTACTTTCTTATAACTTTTGAAAAACTTAAGAATGACAATAAAACTCATCAGTGAAAGACTGTTATAAATTAGAAAATAAAATAGAATCAACCTTCAGAGAGTAACACCTGGAGAAAAAAGAGATTAAGATGTCCTGGTGATACGATGCAGTGTGCAAATGTTGAACTGTTGGTTTAAGGAATTCTGATCTCCATCAGGTGGGTGAAGAGACTCTGGTCAGCAAGAGCATGATGGCCATGGCTCTGGCAGGCCTTGCTCTTCTCTCCCATTCTCTCTGCATTGCTAAAAACCCTTAAATTATATTCCTAAAGCTAGACACCAAGGTCTATTCCCTTATGTTAGCACTTCCTCCTCCTGAGGCTGACTACCGAGATCCAAGTATTGAGGTCAGCAATTCAAAGCCTCTGTTGGCTCACCTAATTAACATGCTCAACTAAAATGAATGGCACTCATCCTAACATAGGGTTTCCCTTTTCTTTATAAACTGCCATTTTCCTATGGCATAGCTGTCTTCCCTCTATCCAGTGGCAGTCCTTTGTTTTTCTCTGGGGACAAATACCCCTTACCCCTCTCTCTTGTTCCCTTTTCTTCTCCCTAGTCCTCTGTCTCCTGTCTTTGTCTCTTAATCTCTGCCTTCTATCCCTTTTGTGCACATGAATCTTCTTTGTGCCAAGAACTTGGTGTTGGTGTCCCTGAGCCAATACAGGTTCTTTAGTAGGGCCAGTGTGGTCATACAGAACCTCTAAGAATCCTATCCCTCTCCACATCCTCCCTCAGCTGGATTCGCTGGATTCTGCTTCTTTGATAGCCAGTCTTAAAAGCAAATATTCATAAAAGAATATAATGGTAATTGCCTCCATTGTCCTATCCTTGCATTTAATAATATCTTAGTCCATTGAACGGTCAAACATATGCTTTGCTGTCATTTTCTTATTTCTGTTGTCCATGTTTAATGACAGGTTTCAAATGATTATATCTTATTTGTTTTCTAATCCAAATTGGTCCCAGCCCTCAGCACAGGCTACCCAGTACTCTTCAAAGTAAACAGTAGGCTATGCACACCACAAGATTCATTCATTCTCAGCATGAAGATTCAGGGAAAGTAAACAAAAAGTTAAGGAAAAACAGGATACTATTACAGCAGTAACAAGCTTCCCACTCAAAGATGTAGTAACAGACTTAGCTAGTGAGAGTAGCAAACAAAGCATAGAGAAGATCATGTCTTAGCTACAAACCCTTTTTCTAATTCTATTGTAATTCTATGAAACATCAGTCAAATGTTAGCTAAAACAGCAGAAATATGGATGATGATGAAGTGTGTTTACTTTATCTTATGTGCTTCTTTCTAATTCCATCTCTACTTAGCACAAGTTTCCGGACATTGCTCAAGCCTAAAGGTGAGCCTAAGGGTCACATTTCAGCTGTTACTTTCCCATGTGTAAAGAAGATCAGACCAAAGGCTGGCAGGAGGGGGATATAATACTTTCCCCCTCTTCTTTCTCATCGAACTTCCTAGTCTCAATTTGCTTCATTTCCTCAATCCCTTTAGGAATCATCTGCCCAGAGATTTAGAAGCAAGCGTGTAAAAGGAGGACAGAGTGGAGTCTTCACAGACCTGCGACTAACATGGCTCTCCAGGCCCTAGGGTAGCACATCTCCCTACTTCCAAGATTGTGCAATGCACACTTGAAATGCCATTCAATCGAACGCCATGCTATTAAATCTTAAGCCATTAGTTATGTTTTTTTCTTTCAGAGAAAAGAAAAGAAAGCAAAGAAAAAGAAAACAAAAGAAAAGAGAAATAATGGCTTTATTAAGTGGAAATTGGTGGAATGGAGTATGAATTTTTTCTACCTTTAGAATCAAATGTTGAACAAAACAAGCACAGGCCAAAGAGCGGATAATGTTTAGGGATCAGTCATTTAGATGTGTAACTTACACCACAGTGGTACAAACTGTACTGAAAAGGAAGTTTTCAATATCAAAATTCAGTTGGGAGAATTAACATTCTGGCACTATATAAGTGCAGGTGACCAGAACCAGAAAAAACTACAATGCCCCCATAGTAGTAGGAAAGTATAATGAAAACAAATATTTGTTATATAGTACATGAGTTAAGAAATTATTAAAATGAAAGTATAAATTTGAGGCAAATAAAAAAGCAGAAAAGCATAAACAATATAGTATCAGGTCATGATAGCTAAAATAAGTAGTAAAATAATTAAAAAACATAAATTAAAAACAACTCAATTTTAACTGGTGAGCAAACTTGTGCCCATGTTTACGGAGTAAGGCAGCTACAGAGAAGGGTCTGCAAAGAGGAGCTCATTCATTCACTGGCTGAGTGATATAAAAGCATTTTGTGCTGACTCTCACTTGCTTAGATCAATTAATCCTGTCCCAGTGGGCATGCTAGCAAGTGTGCATTGACCAAATGAATGCTCAAATGCCATGCACGTTAATCTTGTGTTAAAGTCCTGACCGTGACTGCTTTGAATAAATATAGAGAATTTAAATAAGTAAAAACTTGTATTTTTTGCATATGTGTGTGGACTCAGATTAAAAGCCAATGAATGTGCAAAAAAATGAAATAGTTTAACCATAATTCTGAAGGAGAATTATCTTCTTTACAGAACCCCTACAAAAGTTCTCAAATGTTTTAAAGTTTGTGAATCAGTGGTTGCTAATAGCCAAAGAATCTTTAGTTTTTCTTTCTCCCTTTTCCTTCCTTCCTTCCTTCCTTCCTTCCTTCCTTCCTTCCTTCCTTCCTTCCTTCCTTCCTTCCTTCCTTCCTTCTGTCTCTTTCTTTCTTTCAATTCACCTCAGCAGAGTATGAGGTGGGTTAGTGCATGAACACTTGCTCAATTCACAAAAGATGAGTTTGAGTCCCCACCACTCAGCAGAAGACTGGGCATTACTCCTAGATAGGCTTGGGGGGTGCGAGGGGGAGGAAGTGGTAAGTGCAGATAGGCAAATCCTCTGAGTTCTGAGTCAACCATCCATTAGAAAATGCAAAGCTTCCTGTTCAGTGTAGACTCTCTCTCAAGGTATTAAATCAGAGAATGACAGAAGACCCTCAAAGCCTTGCACTGTTCTGGTCTCTGTATGAGCACACAGGGATGTGCCACCAGCACACTCTCTTCTACCACAGACACAGAAACACACACATATACAACACATATACACAAACATACACACACAGGCACATGCACACACGGCACAGATAAATATTTTCTCACAAACACATACAATAGAGAGACAGATAGACATGTGCAGACATACACACTCTTTTTCATGCATACATATACACATACATAGATATTCTCTTGCACACACACACTCACACACCACTATCTATACACATTTAAAAAAATCCAGTCAGGAACAACCAAATAAAGTATGTTAATAAGGTATGAATTAAAGTGAAATATAATTTTGCACACTGCTCTTTAATAAGTTGGTATTTTACAAAGAAGCTAATAGTTCTTTATTTATCCTTTCACTGAGCCTGTGGTGAGCTAGTTCAGGCTTGAGAATCAAAACAGCAAGTAAATAGTGCTGTAAAGGGAAGCAATTTTACATTCTGCAGAATGAATAACTTTGAAGGGCTTTGCAGTTAGAGAGGATGGAGATCAGCGTGCACCGTTCACTGGAGATTTCTAGACTGATTTGGCCTAAATGAACGACAGGACTGATGACTCTGAAATAATAAACTAGGCTTGTCTAGAAGCATTGAAATGGATTCTATGAAATAATTTTTAAAAAATTTACATGATTATTTGTGTTTTAATCTCACATTAAAAGTTGTAATTGCTAAATTAGAATGTACCCTACCATCAAATAAAAATTGCAAGTTGCTATTATTATAGTGGTTATATTTCAAATTTACTGTTGAATAAGTGCACTTATGGTGAAATTTATTATTAATCATATTTAACTCTAACAATATTTTAAAAGTACTTGACATTCAACATTTTATTTAAATATATATGTACAACGTCTACTCTTGCCTTGTCTAGTATGGCAGCCAATGGTTACATGCTGTTCTTGAACTTAAAATTAATTAAATGTAGTTTAAAATTTAATGTCTAAGGTTAGGTTGCCACAATAGAAGTGAATCTTTGCCACATTTGGCTAGCAAGGTCATGTTTAAGTGCCACCCTGATGAGCAAGACAGGAATGATCCTAGGTTAGTGTGCTGTTCTGTTATAACTTCTTTGAAAATTAAAGTTACAGCTAATTTTAACATTAAATGAATTTAAGTCCCTTGTGAAAATATATTAAGTCTCATTATTGGGAGAAACCTTGTGTGGAATATGAATCCTTTGCTTTGGTTACTGCTTTTCTCTCTGAGTGTATTTTGAGAATAAATAATTATTAGACCAGGTAATGGGTAATTTCTTTCCTTTCGTAGTTATGTGAATTTTCCCTTCAGTGATTGGTCGTAGATGTTACTTCTCATATTAACATCTGTAATGACATTTGTTTGTTTCTCTCTCCTCCAACTTTAGTAACATAGCTCTGCTTGTGTTTACCAAGGTTGTTTGATTCTT
>NW_026067958.1:844933-848478 GCF_014885135.2 Alexandromys fortis | reverse complement strand
AGTTTCTAGCTCCTATTTGAACTCTGGAAGTCATTTGGACATCTTTTCCCACAAGTCAGTTGAGATTACTTAAGAATCAAACAACCTTGGTAAACACAAGCAGAGCTATGTTACTAAAGTTGGAGGAGAGAGAAACAAACAAATGTCATTACAGATGTTAATATGAGAAGTAACATCTACGACCAATCACTGAAGGGAAAATTCACATAACTACGAAAGGAAAGAAATTACCCATTACCTGGTCTAATAATTATTTATTCTCAAAATACACTCAGAGAGAAAAGCAGTAACCAAAGCAAAGGATTCATATTCCAATAGTGAGACTTCTTAATATAATTTTGCAAGGGACTTAAATATTTACCTACATCCCTGGCACAAGTAACAGTAAATAATGAGTCTCTAGGGATCGTCTCATTTCCTGGAGTTGGAGCGTTGAGGGAGGAATCATACTTTGTATTACACAAGCCTTGGGTTATTCTATTTTCTGTCATTAAAAAGTATGTATTTTTTTCCTTTTCAGCTGATTATTAAAATGGAGCTATGCTTTTCTTACACTGGAGTGATACACTGGTGCACTCTGTGCCATCAGAACAAATTCTTAAAGAGATTAACGTTTTCCTGTTCCTGGAGCGATTTTAAAGTAGAACTTATCTTTTCCAAATGTCTTCCTTCAGCACGGTGTCACGTAGCACCAGGAGGGAAGCATTAGAGACTGCATTTCTTCTTGGCTATTTTCCCCCGAGGGTTGAATAGTGAGGTCGGGGCGAGCAGTGGATACATTGCAAGCATGCAGTTGCATGAGAGCCGCTCGGCTCTAAATTCTGAGCCTGGCTCAGTTCTGTGAAGTGAATACTGAGTCCAAAGAGCATATATAATCTGCTCTCAAGATTCATGTGCATTTATTTATTTATGACCAATTTATTGAATATCATTTATATTTTGGAGAATTCTTTTCCCTAAAATTATCCCTTCACAGCAAGGCTATACTTCCTGAATCTCATTTTAAGACCCTCCAAAAGCACAACTGCACATTCAGGGAAAAACCTAACATAATATTGTATATGAAAAGACTTTTATAGAATATGAGAATTATTTTGTATTTTTGTGGGCTTGTTTTCTAAAGTGCCTTCTTAGCAAGCAGCACATAAACCATCTTCCATGGATGAAAAGGAACAACAAATAAACCAAAGCCAGTGTTCCCTTTTCTCTCGTTGAATAACTGACTCCAGTCATGCCCGATTTAACTCCCCTGAAAGGAAGAATGTGGGAACACCACTCAAACGGAGGCCAACCATGACTCTCCCGGGCTCTGACTCTTATTTAAGGGTTCTGTCAGGAAGCTTTTTTATTTCCTTACACACACTAATGTATCTTTGCTTTGTTCTAAGTACAATTAAGTTTCTGAAAAAAATCTGCCTTAATTTAAAAATTCCCTCGAATATTACCTATTATAGTCTATGTGATAACAAGGAGAAACCCAATGGAGGCTACACACGTTCTTCACTGAGCGGAATTGTCACTTGTAACAAATGCCATCCTATGCCAAGAGAATCCTTGAATGTTAGCAGCCACATTGTTTCTTTGGAGAGTCTAGTTTCCACTTCATTTACTTCTTGCAATTGAGAGATGACACAATTAAACAGAATCATCTCAACTCTGTCCCAAGCAGTGCATGTACGGGATAAATTAAGTTCACCCCTAATGAAATAAAGGAAGAACTTGAAGACGGGAAAGGACATGACCTACTCTCTAAATGTATTTTATTATTACTCCTGGCTTCAAGTAAATATATTTAAAGGAGCAAACAAACAATCTTAGAATCAGAGCCCTGAAGGATTCACCAGGATTATTTTGGCAGTAGAAGAGGTTTAAAAGTCAGAATGCTCAGAAGGTGGTCAGAACAGCACGAAACACAGCCAGCACTTTATCCTTCTCCTTTCTCTTCCTTGCTTAGATGCTGTGATAAATGCAGGGTCTCTGCACATGTGAAGCACATGAAGTAGGTCTAAGTACATCCCCCGCAGCATTGGAATCTGCAAAACTAATTAACAACTTTGCAAATAATGAATGTTCTCGCACTCTACAAAATATAAACAATACCAGCAAAAATAATATAGATGAAAAAGGAGAGACGTGTCTTCTTTGGTAGGTGCAGCTTCACTTTTTTTTTTTTTTTTAATTCTCTGGTTTGATCAAATGTTTCAAGTACAAAATGGCAAAAACTTTATTTCCTCATAAAATTATTTAAAATAAATAAACGTGGGAATTTGTAAGGCTATCAACTAAATAATTCGTCACTGTTTCACATCCATTTTGGGGCTTTTGTTACTGAGCTCTCTCTGTAAAACAGAGCTACTACGCCAAAGAGGCCCCATACAGCAACAGTCAAATGTCCTTGGCCTTTTCTCTTCCCCTACATTTATTAATCCAGGAGTAATGGGGATAAAGAAACCCAAGAGGAGTTATTAATATAAACCAATAGTAGAATTAACAAGCAGCAGTTAGGATAGTTTCTCTGTAGTTCCATGGATAGAAATCACTGTCCTTAGACTTGACCCCAATCAAGGATCAACTTTCGGTTACCCTTTTTCTACCTACTGGGAATTTGCTGGATCCTGTGGACAACGACAAATGCATCAGACAGCCCGACTTTCACTGGATGGTTGGTGGAACTTATCTGTGTGACCAAGACAGGTATCTAGAAAAAGGAAAAGGAGATTTCTTTGTGTTACACATGAATGGCACTTAGGCATAGGGTTGGAGTTATCATGTTTACTGAATAAAATCAGAAAATGGAGATGAGAGGATGGAGAAAAAACATGGAACATCACAGAAAATAAGTAGACAATGCCTTGGAATCACATCAGGTTAGAGTTATATATGAAATAAAGTAACAAAAGCTTCTGGTCAAGCATTTAACAACCCAATATCACAGAAAGAGGCTCTTGCAAATATAGTTGATATTAGAAGCTTTGAAATTATCACACACACAAGTACACCATGACTAGTGGGAGCCATAATTTCTATAACAAAAATTCTTTTTTATTTGTTTTCATACATGACTTTATTCTGTATTTAATTTTATGGATTTTTTTTAAAAAAACTCCTGTTTATAAATGGTCCTGTACACATAAAGACTTATAAAAATAAGCAAATTGCATAACATACATTTAATGACATTATAACCGGTTATTATTTTAGTCACATGATACAAGGCTGGAAAATACTAGAGTTCAGCCAATCAGGTGCAATGCTCATTGTTCTGTGTGGTTGTTCTAATGGAAGCACCTGGGAAACCTATGAGGCTATATGGGATGTCTCAGGGTATCGTACCACAATTACCAAACAACTTGCCATTAGGTTTTATTCTTCTCAAAGTGCTATTACTTCCCAATATAACCATCCTGGTGACCAGTCTATTATGACATGTAGCATCTCCTTTGGGGGACATGTAGCATCCAAATTCCCATGAAATGCCCATGAAAAAAAAAAAAAGATCTATTGATTAATACTGAGCACTGGTGTTTTTTTTTTTTTTTTTTTTT
>NW_026067958.1:819699-844057 GCF_014885135.2 Alexandromys fortis | reverse complement strand
TAAAAATAATATAATATAATAATTTTATTCTATTAGTACCAAAATTTTATCCTAGGTTGTGAAGTGCTAACATAATGTAAAGGGTATTTTATATAGATTCCCAAGTTAAAGAAGACAAAAAAATGCGAAAACATTCAAGAAAAACCTTGTTGCCAATTACATTCTTACCATTTTTCGAATAAAAATTAAAGTTTCATTACTAACACTGGTCACCTGTTTCCAATCTCTAACACCATGAGTTGTAGGATTCTCTTCTTCCTCTCCCATTTTCAGGATGAAACTTACATAACCATCAACTGAAAGACCCTGTTATGCCCTAAGACATACCTTGTATACACAGCTGACCATGTTTTCCAGATCATGTATCTTAGCTCCTGCATCCTTCTGGCAATTTAATTTCCGGACTATACATCCCCACTTTTCTAACTCTTTCCCATTTTGTTTCATTCCCAAGCCTCTTTTGTTTTAATTTTGCTTTCTCCATCCCTCTTCTTTCTTCCTTTATAGTTTATATCTACGCCTACTCTTTTCCTCCAGTGTTTATGCCTGTGGTAGATTAATTATACTCATGGGCTGAATTTAAGTTTCCTCCAGTCTGTATTGATTTCTGACTCTGTAACAGCATTGTACTGTGGGGCTGACAATATGACAAAAACAAACACGAAAAAAAAAGTACTAGTGGACTTTTCATTTTTTTTCTTGATCCTTGTCACTGTCTGGAAAAATGTATATTGTTCTTATGATGTAATCAAGATACAAAAACATTTTATTGTTCTTGTTGTTTGTTTTTCCCTAGAAGAGTTCATCTTTGACTAGTCAACTGCTGGTAAATCTCCCAGATAATAGATGATACACAGGAATTGTGTGTAATGACACATTTGAAAGTAGCATAGCCCAACCCTGATCAGCAGAACCACCAATTAAATCAGTTATCACATGAGTAGTAAGAAAGGGATTGATTTTAGCTTTAAATAGGGTAATCTCTTACATAGCCAACCTGAACAATACATTCTGTATTAGATTAAATAGTTGAGACAAAATTTAATGCTTGTGTCTACATAAGATAAAGTTTCTCTGAAATTCTACTAAAAACATTAGAATCTTCTAGTAAAACATTAAGGACATTTTCAGTCCTCAAATTGTTTTGTGGTGTGTGTGTGTGTCTGTGAGTGTGTTATGCACACCTGTAGGCATATGCATATGTGAAGAACAAAGTAGTGTTTGAGTGTCCTGTTCTAGCACCCTCCACCTTACTTCTTGGAGACAGGTCTCTTATGGAACATGGAGCTGGAACTGGCACAAAGCAAGCCCCCACAATCCTCCTGTCTCCTGCTCCATAGTTCCGTGGCTTCAGGTGCATGAAAAGTCACCCAGAGATTAAATGAGCATTAAGATTTAAACTAAAGTCTTGTGTTGTTCAGCAACTTCTTTTACTATGGAACTATGTCTCCCATAGATACTTTGACTTTTTCAAGTTTCAATAAGTAAAGTAAGTATTAACAGTGATTCAAACAAAATTATAAACTAAACATTCTTTTTTTCTATACAAAGGAAAGTAAAAAAAATCCTCATTTTCAATCAAAAGGCTTATTTAATTTGCCACCAGTCTTGAAATATACATATTCTTGAAGCTTTGATTTTAAGACATTCAGTGTGAAAACCTCTCTCTTCTGTGTATTATCCCATTATGAGTCTTAATGCAATATGGGAACATAGAGTAGAAAATAAACTTCTAAAAATATCTCCTACCCAGAAATTGTTTAATTGAAAAGTTATAATGTTCTTGCTATTTGATAAGGTAAGCCAAGATACATTCATTCATTCATCAGATATAAATTAAGATACAGTGTGTAGCAACGGATTAACCAGAATTACTCAGAGAACACAGCAACGACCTTGTTTTCATGGAGATTTCAACTCACGGGATATAGACTGATACCACAGCAGGCTAAAAAGACAACAACACAGATTACCAGAATGAGCTTGGGTCTCAAGTAGGTGATAAAATAAGGTGACTAAATAGAGAGTAATGGGGGAATGTTGTGAATTATCTGTTTATCCAGGCAAATATGTATTACATTTGTTTATGCTGTATTTGTTATTTGTTTGATAATAAAAAGATGTGTTGATTTTTTTTTAGCTTGCCTGCTTAAGGCACCTGATTGGTCTAATAAAAAACTGAATGACCAGTAGCTAGGCAGGAGAGGGATAGGTGGCACTGCGGGGCAGAGAATATAAATAGGAGAAGAAATACAGGCTTGAAAAGAAAAAGGAGAAATACTGAGAGGAGGAGAGAAAGAGAGACATGTCTGGGGCAAGAAGCCAGGTAGCCATCAGCCAGCCAGACAAAGAGAAAGCAAGAAAGTAAGAAAAGGCAAATTTTCCCAAGGCAAAAAGGTTGATAAAGAGAAACAGATTAGTTTAAGTTAAAAGGACTATCTAGAAATGTGCCTAGGCTAGACTGAGCATTTAAAACTCTGTGTCATGATTTCAGAGCTGCTTGGTGGCTTAAAAGAAAAAGCCTGGTGCACGAGAAGGGGGTGTCTCTGTAAGGAGGAGAGTTGGGGAAGGTGTTTCTAATATGACTTTGCATCAGAAATGAAAATAATAGAAAGATCCTGCCATGTGGAACAGTTCTTGGTAGAATCCATCGGATGTAAATGGCCTGAGGGAGTTTAGTAAGTGAAGTATTATTTTTCCTGCTCTAGCAGAGAAAGGAAGCAAGGGGTGGGAGGCTGAGAGGGGCAAATCACAAAGGGATATTTATCCCTTGGAAGTTATGGCTATGGCACTAGGTTATACTTCAAAAAGTTTGGAAAAAGTAGCTTGGACATGGTAATGCCCACCCGTAAATCCTTCAGTTGAGCAGTCAAATCAGTAGGACTGAGAGTTCCAGACTAGCTTGGGTTTCATAAAATGATCTCCAAATAAAGCAAAACAAACAACAACAACAACAACAATAAAACCAACCAAACAAAATCCACCTCCATAAACTAGTCCAAGTTCAAAAAAAAAAAAGTACATAAGAGAAGATTTTGAGATCTGTATGAAGAAGAGGGGGATTCCTTTACATTTGTACAATGAGAGAGAAGCACAGTGGCTGCCATGGAATCAAGACTGGGCAGGGCAAAGGGAGGAAAAGAAGCTCATCAGGAGGGTATTACAGCTATCTGGGGGAGGGCATGATACCTAGTCTACAGGATGCAAGGGATGCCAAAGGATGTATCCTTGATGGACTGGATCCATACCACTGTCAAGAAGGACTTGACAAGGGAACTGAGAGAAGCGAGATTGAGTTGGTGCCATGAGTTTGGTGTCAATTGCAAGAAAATCAGTTCTGTGTGTCATAAGAGATGTCATGTTGTTCAGCTTCAGGGAGATGGTCATCATGTAGCACAGAAGAAGAGTGTCCCCTGCCCATGCAGAGAACACTGGAAGCCCTGAAGAACTGAAGGGAAAGGTATGGAGGGTGAGGAGTCAAAGAGGAATGGGAGAGGGACAGTCAGTTTACAATATTGCCACTGGCTTCCTAAGATCTCCTTTAAGATGCCATGGGCTCCAAGAGTAAGTTGCTTGAATTCTGATGCTTTGTGCTGATTAAATATTAAAATGAAAATGTACAAGGAGTTTTCAATTTCCGACATTTTCCTAGAAGTCACAGGAGCCTTTTGATGAAATAATTACTATCTAGGTTTTGAAATGCTGCTTTTGCCAATTGAATTAAATACCTAATATCCTTGGAGATTAATGAAGAAAAGATAGAACTAAGCAGCCTTTCTCAGGTGATTCATATTGAAATAAATCTGTATTTCTCTGCTTAGTATTCACATAGCCTTTCTTCTCTGCCTTTTTGGGGGTGTATTTTTTTTTTTTTACCTATAGATACCAAAGACTATGACTTTAACTATGGTCAACGAATACGGCTGAGCTCATTGACAGCAAAAAAGAATGGTGTGTAGTTTCCTTGCTGCCTTGGTGAAGGTTAACCTATTTCACTTATCGTACAAAATTTTCAGGAAAATATATCTTACTGTCACGATACTTTGTAACCTAAACTTAAAATATGAAGTATCTAAGTCAGTAAATCAATGATAAAATAATTTGCCAAAATTCCCAAACTCTTTATAACTTATAGAAAGCTGTATTCCTAACCCTTTCTATATAGAAAGTTTTAGTGATCTATGGGTCAGTCATAATGGGGCAGCAACAAGATACTATGAACCCCTAACCTGAAGTATCTTATATTATACAGAAATGTGTTTCCATTGTCTTTGTGTGTCTAAAACTACTGTTATTTAATGATTGAAACAAACAAAATTGGAAATGGACCTTTGTGTGACATGTAGTATAAATTCCTGAGAAGCAGTTCGCAAGTGCACAGTTCCACACCTAGACAGAAAGGATGTGTTAGTGCCAGACAAAATATGCTTCCATTTCGGCTCGCCCAAGCATCCAAAATCCTCTCTTTTCAACATATTTAATTATTTTCTTAATTTGACAAGTTAAAAAGAGTTTATTATTTGAAACAAGGTTTCCTCTGGATAATATATTGGGGCAAATTAAGAAGGGAAGCAGGCTGACACTCGACAAAGTTATGGCAGAAAAATGAGGACTAAGCAAGGCTGAGGCACAATATTTTGGCCTTAGTAAATGATTCAAAGATAAAATCTATTTTGTTTTCTGTATTATCATGTCATTCTGTGGACACAGAGGCCCCGCACTGTTCTCACAACCTGGGCTTATATTGAGGTCTCAGTATCGAGGAGGTAACACAGGACTCTAGAATTGGAGGTCATGGATTTTTTTCTCCCTGTTCTTTGTTCTGAAACGTTCATTTGTTTTCATTATGGATGCTGCTATCTGTCTAATGGGCTGTGCAGGTCTCAGCCGGAGCTTGACTGAAGAGTGTGTTTGGAAGGGTGACTATCAGAGCTGGGACAAATTACTGGAAACTTCATTTTTATCTGGTCATTTAGTATTAGAGACAACAAAAAAAATGTCCCCAAGAAACCAAAGCTTTTTATTTTAATATTTTATGTGTATGAACCTTTTATCTTTTATCTCATTTTCCTGGGATGATAGACCAAATTTCTCTGTTATTCAATAGGAAATCTAATAAACACACATGCACAACCATGTATCTTCAAACTCTCTTTGCTATTAACAAAATAATATATGAAGTAAAAGGAAATACAATTTGCATACATTTAAAATTCAGAGAATCATCTGTGTTAACATGTCCCTTATAAGTATTTCTTAACAAAGTGTACATCAGCATTTTTTCCTTCCTGGTTTTCCAAGCATTGATCTATATCTCTTCCATACACAAACAGACCATATATATGTATATGTATGAATAGTGTATATATATCTTACATGAAACATATGCATATATCACTTTTCTACTTACTGATTTCTACTTTCTGGTCATATATATGCATGTATATAATATGTATTATATTTGCACAGGTCAGACATTCTTATTCATATAGCAACCAACATAGAAGACACTTACTCTATACATAAATGATGATAGTCTCACTATTGAGCCTTTTTTTTACATCTTCTATCTTGTCCTCATAAATTCTACAATTCAACAACTGCTCATCCTTAAAATTTCTAGGCTATAACCATGTATGAAGTATCATTATAGCTTAACTAAAAGGAATAGTCCTCAAAGAAAAGAATTAACTGAAACCCACGACTGGAGGCTTTCGGCGATTTATTAGCTATGCTCTCCACCAAAGAAGGATTTAATGCCATACTGAGGAATATCACTTTTAAATACTTCAATGGTAGGATAGATCAAAAGTGATTTCACTTGACAAATAGCCACATTTCTCCACAGTGACCCTCCTCTAAGATTTGCTTTTGAAGGAAATTGGTGTGATAGGTCATTTTCTAAGCTGTGTATCTGTTATCTATGATGCTCCTGTACATGTGTGTGGCTTTTTAATTTCATCGCAATAACCCAATGGTCATAATTGTCTCTTAAATGAATTTATCAAATAGAAATAATCAAATTTATATTCATTACAAAGAGTCACTTCCTTTTCTAATGGATGCCTAGAGTATCAGCAGAACACCTTGTTCAAGTGTGGAAAGATGAAGCAGGTGAGAGAAAGAGTATGCTCTAAGCTAAAGTGGTGTATTCGGGGAGGCGGCATCACTGGCTGAGATATCAGACTTTAAAGCTACAGTTTTCATATAATACACCGTTTAGAGGTGTATTCCTTGTTAGATTACCAAGAGACTCCAAATTTCAGTCCGTGCCAGTTGTAATAAGGCAATTCTCGCCTCTCAGAAGCTACTGAAAATAATATACAATTTTGGGGATTTGGGATAATTGCTAGGTATTAGCAGAAAAAGAATTAGATATTTGATTTTTCAATTTTATGCCATCTATGTATTTTTTTACATAGAGGTTCTTCTTGTTGAAAAAATAGTAGTGAATAATAAGATAAATGCTGTGGAAAGGCAAGCCTCCTTTACCTACTTCTCAATGTGACTGATAATGCAAAAACAAACAACCAGAAAAGACAGTTGAGAATAACAAGGTAAGTGAGCCAATAATACTGAGAAAAAAGGAATTTGTAAGGAGACAAGGTAACACTATACTTAGATCTATCATTGTGTTAAAGTTTTGTTTCATAATTCAGGGAAAGTTACTTAGCCTATCAGACTACTTAAGATTTCTTTCCTATCAAAACCAAATAGGTACCTTTTGTTTTTCTGTGGGAGAAATGATATCACTTTAAGCATAGAGGTTAATGCCTAGCATATAGGAACTGCTAAAAATAGGCCAGATTTTTAATTAACTTTGGAATTTTTATTAAAAGTAATTGAGACTGACTCTTACTTCTAGATATGACAAACTTATTCTATGTCATGTCTACTACTAATACCAAACAAGAAAAACAGATTAAATATGAAAAGAAAAAAAACCCAGAAATTTAGAGGTGACCATCAAATCTCATGGCTTGAAAGGTCAAGACCTGGAGACATGGAGAAAAACATTCACAGAGGCAAAACCACTTCTACTTTCCCTGAAGGCACCTGTCAGTCATAGACTTTCCAGACTGAGAGCCTGGAAAGATAATAGAACTTCTGATGAGAAAAAGCGGCTTCCAGTGTCTAAGGCAAAAAGTATACAGATATTTAGGCTCCTTTAGTTATAGCTAAAGGACTACAGCCCTAAAGTCAAGGCTACATAGCAGCCCACTAGCCTCAAATCTGAGTAAGTCTCCACTGAGAGAGTGAAGTATTTGTCCAACCTCAGTGACAAACCAGGAAAGTGCTCTCTAGAGGAAGATAACATTATAATCCTAAACATATCACTCAGTACCATATAAAGAAGGCCAAACATTTGATCAGAAATTACCATGCAAGAAGGCACGACTGATGAGAGAAAATTTAGAGGAAAAAGACTGAGGGATAAATATACAAAGAGATTCATATGATTACAGACAAGAGTGAGTACAAACTGTGAAAGGGATGTTATATTCAGAGACATAGATAGATGTATTGTTAGTAAGGTGTTTGATTTTCTCAGGTAAATCTGTAGTTGGTAAAACGTAAAAAAGTATGTCTAGATTGAACAGTACAGTTCAGCAGCAGTTGGTAACTGAAAAGAAATATATGGGTTTTCCTAATTTGGCTTTACCACAAGTAAATTGTTTTGATGTTAGCTAAAATAAGCAGCCAGATGACTATAAGAACCTGCAATTTAAAGCAGGATTTCAAACCTTTGGTTGAATAATGCAACCTACCACCTCAGAAAAAGGAACTATCTGAAGGAATCTATGCTGCTACTTCAGCTCTCATGAGACAGCTGCAGAGAACAGCTGGGCACTGCTGAAGAAACAGTGAACGCAATGAGCAAATTCATACCCATGCACAGTTTAGGGAGCAGCAGCGATTCCCTAATTCAGTCCTATCAGAAGCAAGATTATTATGGGAGGTGAAAATGGATTTTCTAATTTATTGATCATTCCTTATCTACTCAGCACTGTGAAAAATTAATGCCGTTGAAAATGAATATTCTGGAAGCTTGCAGACATGGAGGCCATGTGAGTGGTTGGCATGCGTGGCACAATTGTCACTAAAAGAATCATATAATGAGAGCAACGGAATTCAATTTTTGCATGAAAAGCATTATTAGATTTAACTTGCAATGGAACTAAGTCCGATACTTGTGAATTTATTCAAGGAAGATTTTTTTCTTCTCCCTTACTCCAAACACAGCACAATCAAACAAAGCTGTCCTCAGCATGTAAAAAGCAAGTAAGGACAGAGGGAATTGTGCTTACTTTTCTCTTTACAATTTCAGTTCTTGATTCAGGGTACATAGAATTTTATTATTTACAACACATCTTGTTTCAATCATGGCTTTACAGACTAACAAAAATAGCTCTAATGACTATCCTTATGTTTGTACAGAGTGGTAGAGCACAATAGAAAGGATTATTAACAGAAACTATTGATAAGGATTTATTGAAAACACAAATAAGTTGGTTTATGAGTTGTTATCATAGTCTTTTGGTGTGTGTGTGGGGGGGGGAGGTCAAGAGGCTGGGAGCACCAAATAAAGAGATCTTATGCTAGACTATACTTTATCTAATTGTGTGTCTTAAGCACATCATTTGATTCTTTTTGATTCAGCTTTGTATGTTATAAATAATGATGTAAGACATAGTTTTATAATCAATCCACAAGCATTCATTGCACACCTTCTCTGATGCTTTGATGAAACAATGAAGTTATATAGTATCCAGGGATCATTGAACGGCTAGATACTACATGTGTAGTTGAACAGCTAGATACTACAACTGTAGGTGAACATTCAGGTGCTACCTGTGCATTTGAACAGCTGGAGACTATATGTGTAGTTGAACAGCCGGCTGCTACATGTGTAGTTAGTTGAACAGCTTATAATACATAGCACTTTGTAAAAGGTGATAAACTTTGTAAAGCACTATTTTTTTTTCTTTTGGTGTCACAAACAT
Organism: Alexandromys fortis; assembly: GCF_014885135.2. Lineage (NCBI taxonomy): Eukaryota > Metazoa > Chordata > Mammalia > Rodentia > Cricetidae > Alexandromys > Alexandromys fortis. Next base: position 835,052 of record NW_026067958.1, on the reverse strand, counting down.
TTTTCTTAAAGTGCAGGGAACATCTAGTTGCTACCCGAAAGGCAGTTTATGTGTGTAGGCACACATATGTGCATGTGTGTGTGAAAGTCAGAGGTCTTCCGCAGATGCCATTCTTAGGGAACAATTCACCTCATTTTTCTAAAGAGGATCTCTCAGTGGCCTGGAGCTTGCCCAACAGTTTAGGCTGGTTGACCAGTGAGACCTAGGAATTTGTCTGTTTCTCCTTCCCTAGTCTTAGACTCATAAATGTATACCACCACACATTTTTTGTTGTTGTTGTTAACACAGGTTCTGGGGAATCAAACTTAGGGCCTCGTGTTTGCATGGAAAGAACGTTATCAACTGAACCATCTCCCTAGCTCTGCAAAGAAACTCTTATTTTGGAAAATTTTACAAAATAAGATTCAGAAACATATTTTTCTTGTGTTTTTGAAGATGGGTCCTAGGACTTTGTTTATGTTAGACAAACATTCCAGCACTGAGCTACATCCCTTTTAACAATATATTTTACACAGAGAAATGTATGACAATTATCAGAAATAAAAGGAAAAAAACTGCTCTCCAAAAAAAGGGTAGAAAGGCAAATAACAGCCAGCAAAGCACTTCTGTGAACTCAGGACAGAGCAGAGATGTGTTGCCCCAGTCCAGTCCAGGAAGTCAAGCAATATCAAACTGCTTGTCAGTATAAAAGTCCCCATGGCAAACCACAAAAACCACAAAAGGAATTTTTCTTTGAATAAAATGGACAAACATGGAAAAAAAATAGAAAAGCCAACTGAGAACAGAGAGGGAACAGAAGAATTAGCTTGAACCCTGCAAAGTGAGACAGGCCTCAAGAAGCATGTGAGTAAGATGGCAACTTAGATTATGACCACAGAAGACAAGGCCAGGATAAGAACACAAGTGTTGACAGGGGGTAGGATGGAAGGCATCAGACTTACTGACCATGATCTCTTCAGAAACAGTTTAAACCAACAGTGATAATTAAAACAATTGAAAACTACCATTCCTGGGTGTTGCACTGACATTCCAGCAAACCCCTGAGGGTACAATAAACCCTGGTATGCATGAGCCCTCTAAGATCTCTTCTCAGACAACTATTCCTATCTTCCAGGGAAGGTGACATAAGACTGCAGTGGGCAATGATATCTAGATCTAGCTCTGGACAAAGCAATTTAGATAAGGACATATCTCATACCATTCTCCATCTGCAGAGTGCCCCAAGGAAATAAAGTTCAGTGTGGAAAATCTTTTCCAGAGAATGAAAATAACCAACATAGTCAGTAACTTTTAAGAAAATTGTTTTAACCAACATAGTCAGTAACTTTTAAGAAAATTGTTTTATTTAATTTTTTTTATAATGTTCACTTTTTGGCATAGATAGATTTCATAGAGATGGCCACAGTGAATCCTGTCTTTATTATCCATAATCTTTTGACAACGAGGGATTCTTTTATCAAAAGAAAAGACAATTCTCAAATTGAAAGGAAGATATAGATCTGTATGACAACTACACATTAACTATGGTTTAACCACACCCACTAATAATTTACATTGTCAGAATTACTCGTGTAACCACCAAGTGCCTTAAATTTACATCCGCTGCCCTTGTTACTTTATTTGTATATCCTTCATCTAGGAGACCTCCATTATACTGTCTGGAGAGTTTGGAATCAAGTGCTTTGTTATTATAGTCTAAACATCCTACAGAGCTTATGGCTACAATTTAGTAAATTCCATTTGTCAGTTTGTTAATATGAAATAAGATACAATTTAAGTTCTCTTGTTCCGTTGGTCAGTAAGGCCCTAATAATTTTAAATCTACTCAAATCTAAATCTATCAGATTTTAATGAACATTAGCCAGAAAAATTATAGGGGTTACTTTCCTGGCACTCTGAATACTACATTACCCATTTTCATGTCAACTAATATTTGGAGATCAGAGTAAAATAAGAATCAACAGGCCAAGCCCAACAAACCTAAAAATATGAATAATTATAGAGAGATAAAAAATTCTTAAAAAGTCAGTTTCTTTTCTTAGATTTTTCTGATAATGCTATAAATATTCAATAATTTCATAAATTTTTGGACCATAATGTCAATAATATCAGAAAATAAAATAAAACAATATCCCAAATTTCAACCTATAATCCTAGGTAAAAAACAAGGTATCTTTATTTAGCAAACGAAACCAGGCAAATTATTTGAAGTTCCTGACAACAATATCTTGACATTTCAAGGATTGATCATGGGCAACAGGAAGAAACATCTTAAACTTGTCACTTACTTCTTTGTATCCAAAGATGATGCGTCCATCCATAAGGAGTGTTGCCTGGAATGTGAAGCTGCCCAGGTTGTAATTATCCTGCAGGTGGACATGGTCCCACTGGACAACAAGTGCTGTGCCTGGAACCCAAAAGAAGAATGGAGTAACTCCAGGAGAAAAACACATGAGCCAATTCTGGAAGAACATCCATAGGCACATTTATCTAGATATCAAATCAGGTCATTATGCCATTTCAATTTTATATGGGCAATTGGGATTTTGTTACACACACACACACACACACACACACACACACACACACACACACACATATATATATATATGTATGCTATTTTTTATGTCTATGGGGCTTCTGCCCAGGATGGTGGAAGATAATTTCACTGATGTTAATGGATGCTATCTGCTTCAATTTCCATTTCCATGAGGAACTTTCTAAACAGCATGGTGAATTGAATGAATTTCAAATACTTTTGACAAATTCTAAGAAAGAACACTTTAGAAAAGCTAAGCACACACATAAAAACATAACAAAGCCTTTTGAAACTCACAAGTTTACTCTTCTACTGAAGGGGTCACTTTTACAGATAATGGGACTTCTCTTTTATATGGATTATGCCTGTGTTTCCTTCCATCTTTGCTGTTTTGCTTTCAGGAGCCTAGAGAGCAATCTACAGGGTCCTGGGCTGATTCCTGAAGCCCCCTTGAAGGACATGGGCTGAAACTGCTCTGGTGTACAACTTACTCTCGGGCATTAATCCTTCTGTCTTTATATAAAACTATTGAGGCAAAATGTGAATTTAAAAGTGTCACCAATGAGAATTCATGCTTTGGTTTCATTGACTTTTAACATTCTTTAAGAATACAATGAACAGCTATGACCTTCACTTAGCTCTAAATGTTGGTTTTTAATCTTTGGTTAAATATGTTACATATAGTATGTTTATAACAAATAAACACACACACACACACCCTGTATCCAAAGCATGCATGGCATTATAGAAACCCTTTACTTAAACACTGTCCGAGTGATGCTTAACATACCCAAATCATCACCAATTCGGGCTTAATTTAAAATACAGATAGTTTTTAAAAAATAACTTAATCATTTATTGATTCTTTGGGAATTCCCCATCCTGCATCCCAATTCAACTCACCTCCCAATCCCTCCATATGTGCCCTAACCACTGCAACATCCCCCAATCCCAGGTTAATTAAAAACAAAAAGCCACCTCACTCCTCCATCTTTGCAACACCTTTTCGTTAATATCTTATTGGCATTGGGAGTTATGGTGTGTTACATAGTATACAATTTTGTCCAATTAACCCTACCCACAAAATGTCCTTTGCAATGAGTTATTGGTCTGGTTCAAGGACTTTGTCACTCTAACATTACTGGACCCTCACCAAAACTTTTCTTGATATCGTGCTATTGTCCCAGAGGCTATTGTTTTGCAAGACCAATACTTTCACATTCTCCAACAGGTCATAGATGGGGTAGATGTTAAGGTTGACCAATCCAAGGACCGGGATGTGGGTCTGGGTGGTAGCTAAGCTGGTAGGTCCTGAGCACTGGGACTGCCCCCTTCAAGATGGGTACAACCAGCTCTCCTAGGCCTGTGTCATCAGGATCAAAGTCAGTCTACCATGCCTGTGGTGAGAAGTGGGGCCATTTTGCAATAGAATGGGCAGCTCTCCCATGAGGGGAAGAACCAGTTCTCTTGGTGCAGTGTCCAGAAAGAGCTAGGACCAACTATTCCAGGGCCAGTGAGGGGTAGGGTTGGCTCAGCACAGCCCTTGGATTTTAACACACATGGTTCCTGTGACCCTCTGTGTGGTACCATGTGCCATGGACATCAACACAGATCTCAGTTGCAGCAGGACCATGGACCTTGACATGGCCCTCAGCAGTACTTGGGACCAGACCTCATCATGCCCCACTTCTGTGGCAGCACAGGCTACCCAGATAAGAATGGCCTCAGTGACAGCATGGCCCTAGGATACCAAATGGTCTCAAGTTGCTGACCAGGCCCTGTGCATCTGCACAGCCCCCAGTGGCAACAGGAACCACAGACATCAATTCAGACTGTGGCTGCTGTAGTATCATGGACACAGACATGGCTATGGGCAGCAGCTCTGACCTGAAAGACACCATAGTCCCACGTGACAGCACAAGCCGCTCAGATCAGCAAGACCCTGTTTTCTAGTCTACAGAGTTCTCTGAAGTGAGGAGATGAAACTGTATCTTTTTTTCCAAAATCACCCTAGAGATTCTGAGGCATATGAAAGTTTTGAGATCCAGGCAAATCCTCGTGGGAGGATAGAAACCCATAGGACTGGTTTCATGAGTCTCAGAACACTTGGCCATTCAACTCCAGAGCATTATTCTAAACCCACAAGTCTGGTTCTACAGCAGTCCCTGTGCTTTCAATTGCAATGGCCAGCTTCCCATTTAGATCCAGGTAGTTATCTCTCTGTCAGTGATTCTAAACAATTTGTATGTTTCCTTGCTGTTTTTAAAGTTTGCTGTGCACTGGAATCACCTGGAGATGTCCCTAGACTGGGACCGGCTGGGACACTTGTCTATGGTTTCTGACTAATGGTTTGGACTAGGGCTGATAGTTTGTTTGGGTCATTTGTTTTTGCAATACTGGGGATTAAGCTTAGGCCATTGCACAAGTTATGCACCCACTCCACTGAGCTAGGTCACTTTTACTTCTTATTTGTGGATAAGGTTTCATTATGTTATTTAGGATAGACTTGAACTCACTCTGTATCACGGGTAGGTCACTATCTCAGTCTCCCCAAAAGGCAGAATTGCAGGCTTGGGTTGCTTGGTAGGTAACTGTTTGTACATCAAGCACATCCCCAGAGGATGCTGAAGCCTTTAAGGACTCAGGACCATAACTCTGTGTCTCTGCTACTATCCCAACCTCCTCTGTCAGACAACCTTATTACTCTGGGTGTCCCGCTAAGCCTCCATTGTCTACTGAGCAGGCTTCTAGGGCTTCTCTCATTCCTCCCACCTAATCCCACAGCCTTGTACTCCACACAGCCCCTAATATGTCTAGCAAAGCCTACAGGCATGGCTGCAAGGGCAGAGATGTGGTAAAGACAGTCATATAGTCAGGAGACTTAGACTTGATAAGATAGGCTACCTAGATACATTGGAGTAGAATAATGAGCAGGAATGGGAACAAGGTGGCAAAGGAACAGACAATAAAGGCCACACATACAATACTTGTCTCTGGGAATGAGGGAAGAAGTGATACTTGAATTAATTACAAGAAAAAAAGTCCCAAAACAAAATTATATGTCATAGAAACCACAAGCTCAGAGATCTGTAGACCAATTGTCTGGGAACAAAGGGGGGTGGTGGTTACAAAATAAAGAATGGGCAACAGTATGAGAATAGTAATCACCTAGTATTGTCATTAGCTTTGGGTACCATTTCCCTTCAAACCACCACATTCCACCCACAAAGCCTTGTAGCTGTATCATAATGGAAAACACAATGCATTCAGGCAACTTCAGAAGTCCTAATACTCTCATATACCAGTCTCAAACTTATTTAAAAGTCTTAAGTTCAAAACCTCTTCTAAGATTCATGCAATCTCTAAACTGTAACCCCCACAAAATCAAAATAAAAAGGCAGATTACGATTACATGCTTCCAACATAAAATGGCACAGGGTATGCATTACCATTCCAAAACATGAGGAAAGAAGCTTAGTGAGGAAATTTTAAAGCAAGACCAGAAACCAACTGGGCAAACTCCAAACTCTGCATCACCATGTATGATGTGGAAACATTCTTCAGATCTCCATCTCCTTTCATCTTGTTGATGGCAACATACTTCTTACTATTGTACTGGTTCCACTCCCTGTGACCAGCTTTCCTCTGCAGGTATCCCATGGCTCTGGCATCTCCAATATCCTGGAGCCTCCAAGACAATTCAGGTTTCAATTCCACAGCTTCACACAATGGCATTTCTAGGTCTCCATTCAGGGACAACTCTGACACATCCCTGGCCTCAACGTCTTTCCTTAATAGCAGAGGCAAATTGCAGAGTCCCTGTCTTCTATTCATAACTCTAAAGCCAGAATCTCATGGCCAGAGTTTCCAAGTTCTACCGTTTGCTGAGGGTGAAACATGTATCACTTGTTCAATTACATCCTCACCTACATTTTGGTTTTGAAGGTAACTTCTCTGCCTAAGCTTGGCTGACCTTTTACTTGCTTTTAGACCAGGATGGCCTCAAACTCAGAGATCCTCTAGCTCTTTTTCCCCAACACTGGGATTAAAGGCAGACATTAGCATACCACGCTGTAGATCTTTAATTCCTCTTTACAAGTTGGAAATTTATCTGGGTGAGATCTTGCCCCGAGATCACCATTCTTTTTGTTCCATTTATTAATCTGTTTATCTCCTTGAACACAGTACTTAGTTCTCTATTTTACTTTCTGATGCTCCTTTTTTTCCCCTTGGATTTTACACTTTATAATTTTCCTTGCTCAGTTTGCTTCTTTTCATTATAAATGTTCATTGAATTACCACTAATAACCACATGATGAAATCTATACTAGATTGTTTTAAGATTTCTTCTGCCAATGAAATTAATCCAAAACACTTCACTTCAGTCTCTGAAAGATAAGGGCAAAAAGCAGCCACATTCTTCAAAGTACCACAATAACAATCTTTGGCCACATATTAATATTCTTCACCCCTGAAACCTCTTGAGCCAGCACCCACAGTTCAACCACACTCAGCACCACTGTCTTCCATGTTTCCACTAGTATGGCCCATTAAGCAGCATTTAAAGAGTTCAACTGCTTTTCTAAGCCACAGTCCTATAATCCATATCCCTTCAAACAAAAGCATGGTCAGGCCTATAACAGTAATACCCTATAGTCCTTGGTACCAACTTTTTCTTAGAGTTTCTATTGCTATGAAGAGACACCATGACCAACCCTTATAAAGGAAGAACATTTAACTGGAGTGACTTACATTTTCGGAGGTTTAGTCTATTACCATCATGGTGTGACATGGTGACATGCAGGCAGACATGATACTGGAGAGACACCTGAGTGTCCCACACCTTGATTTGCAGGAAATTGTCTCACTGGGCATGGACTGAGTATATATGAGGCCTCAAAGTCCACTCCACAGTGACACACTTCCTCCAACAAGACAAAACTTGCTCCAACAAGGCATGCTCCAACACTACCTTCTAATAGTGCCACCCCCTTTCAGGGCCATTTTCTTTTAAATTATCACAACTTGCTACCTTTAATTGCATTGAGGGGCTTCTGCTCTGTTAGTCTAGAGGTTGGAAGCCCACTGAAGGACAGGCCTTTGCTCTGAAGACCAAAGAGAGCCAATTTCATATAAAATTCTGGAGCTAAAAGAATTTGTGTCAAAAGGAAATAGGAATAAATGAGTAAAATATACATATTGACAAAATTTATCTGTTATCTGATCTTTAAAATTTATTGTTGTGTGGTAGAATTAATACTCAGTAGCTGCTTTGGGTATTAGTAATGATTACAGAGCTAGATTTTTTAAAATAGTTTTGTTATTTTAAATATTTTGATTAACTGGTTGCAAACTTTCAAAGGATGTTAAAATATATTTATATTAAGATATAATAGAAATAACACCAAAATATTGTTGAACTTAAGTCTGGAACTTTTAATCACAGTAAATGTTCAGCCCTGACATAGGTGGAGACAAAGACTCTTTTTTGTACAGACATCACTGTGTCTATGGTATCATGTCATAAGACTGGAAAATATGAAAACACACTGCTAATTAAAAATTGTTTTTCATAATTTTATATGTACAAGAGTCTTTCGATCCTGCCCCCGTGTCTACCTCACAAGGGTTTTTAATGTGTATCTCTGCCATTGTCTGTGGTATGGGTAATGATAGACCATTAGCCGTCTCCAAGTCTCTCTAACAGAGACAATTCACCTGCATATAGCTGTTTCTGCTCCTGAAATGTGGGAAGGATACTTATTTCCTTCAAGCGATTTCTGCATTTACAATACAAATAAAATAGCTTCCCATTCTTTGTATAAATGAGAGGTTAACATAAATTGATACTTGAGTGCAATTTTTGGTGAAGATATTTCTAAAAAAAACTATTAGCAATGGGTAAAAACTAGCAATGCATGCCAAAAGCTTTATTTTTTTGGGGTGGCATAGTGGGCCCACATTTGCTTATTTTGTGTTTCTCTATAATACAAATGGAAATACTTTTAGTATATGCTTTTATTAAGTTTTAAAATTTTATTAATATTTCTATTATTTTGCTTGCTGGAGAACCAAGGTTTTAATGTTCAGATTTTGTTCTATGCAGAGGCTGTACACTAAATGGTAGGCAGGTGAATATGGGTGCCTTTTAGAGTGATTTGCCTTCTGCTAGCTGCACTGAACAATGGTGGTACAGAAGTTAAGCAAACTCACCAGTTAAAAAACCCAGTCTATAGTTGAGAGAGCTGAGCGGTCTACCTCCTGTCCTGACCTACCTGACCTGACTTTCTGAAGATAATTCAGCATGCACAGCCACCCACAGGAGTGCTGTAGCAGCCCAGACAGTATCAGAATTCAGCTTCCTGAAACATACTTGAATTACCCAATCATTAATGGAAGCTTTTGATATTCAAAATATAAGCATAACTAGTGTAAAATAATGCTACTGACCAAAGGGCACTGTCAACTTCTGATTCTATGCTTGATCAGATTTCTCAACACTGTTAAGAACTGTACTATCTGATTTGCTATTTATGAACTGTCAAATTATTTTTCTAATAGATGATACTATTTTTATAGAGCCCCTTTTGCACATTATTATCATGCCTCACATAGCAGCTTTCTGGATAGTTGTAACGTTTAGAAGCATCAGCTTGCTTTTAAAGTGGTTGCTTTAATCCTAACAATTTAACTTAAGAAGAATCTGTGTGGCCTGCAACTGTCTCCACAGGGAGGTTTATTCCATCCTGCAGTAGACGTCCGTGATCAATTCAGAAGCTACTTCAGCAAGTTTCTATGACATAAAAAGCTGTACAGTGTTTCAAGTTGCTTCATTTGCTAATAAATTACATAGCAGTAGCAGCTTTCACTATATCTTGGGAATTATATATCCGCTTGGCTATCATACAGAAGCTACATCACTGAGAGAAAATACTTTATTCTTGAGTGGTAACCATTCCAAAATTCTTAGGAATAAAAATTCATCTTAATTACTTATGTTTTTAATTTATTCAGTCATTGAATATTTATTGTGACACATCATGTCCTATGTTCCTATGCTAGGTACTAAAGATAGATTTCTTAGAACAGAGTTGCTATTTGTGTTGAAAACTTAGAGGCCACTTGGAGCAGTTTATATTAACCTTAAACAATAATTTTAAGAAAGGGATAAACAACATGAGAACATATGGGAGAAAAGAGTACTCAATATACTTATGACTTTTTATGTTGGCAACATAAAAACCTGGTTCTTAACATTCTGTCTTTCTCCAATTCCATTGGCAGAGGTGTGGGTAAGTCAGTCCCGAAGTTGTGAGGATGGGAGAGCTGTCCGCATTACTCACCTGTCATGTGGAGGCATGGGAGGGAGCGATGCCCCTGCCCATCAATCCCTGAGGCAGGTAGGAGAGCTGACCCTGAGGTCATAAGGGCAAGAGAGCTGCTCCTACGAACTACCAGGTGCAGCACTTTGGAGAACAGGCCCTGCACCTTGAGAGGGCCGCACAATAGAGCCCACCTCAAGAGCAGAGGTGTGGGGGAACCAGGCCCCAAGTTGTGAGTATGGAGGCCTGTCCCCGCTACTCAACTGTCATGTGGTGGCATGGGCTTGGGAGAGCTGTCTCTGAGACCATAAGGGTGAGAGAGCTGCCCTTGTCTCCCCCACCCCTCCCACTAGATGAAATACTTGGGAGAATAGGCCCTGCACCTTGAGTGGGTAGCACAATAGAGCCAACCCCATGGGTGTAGGTATGGATGAGCCAGGCCCAGAGTTGTGAGCATGGAAGAGCTGTCCCTATTGCCCATCTATCATGTGGAGGCCTAGGTGGGGTAGAAATGCTGCACCCACATCTATCAACACCTGAGGCAGCTGAGAGCTGGCCCTGAAGTCATAAGACTGGGAGAGCTGAGATGGCCCTGTCTCTCATCAGCTGCATCATTTGGGAGAATGTCCCCTACACCATGTCTGGACAACACAGTAGAGTTGGCCCTGGAGGTGAAGGCGTGAGAGATCTGACCCCGAGAACATGAAAGCAGGAGAACTGGCCCTATCTATTGCTCATCACCATAAGGGGTAAACTATGCAGGGAACACACCCTGGTGGTTAGGGCAAGGAAGAGTTACTAGGGTTATGTGTTGATCCACCCCAACATCCAACTCATCTGTGATCTGCTGCAGCATGTGAAAGGACTGATCCCGCAGACCCAAAGTTTCATGATCTCCATAACGCAGGGCAACAGTAGGATAGTTGAAAGGAATTGCAGTGAGCCCCCCAACATCAATAGTGTAACAGAAACCAAAGGCCTCAAACCAGTCCAATGACACTTTACAATGAACACTTGCAAGTAAATATATGTATTATAAAGGGTTTACTGCCTAACTCACTGCATCACACTACAGCTTCCAAGACAAGACTGATATTTTCCTTCTCTTTTTTCTCTTAAATTTTATTTTATTTTATATTTGGGGGGGTTGAAGGGGCAGAGGGAGGACATAAAGGAACAGGGAAATGAATGGGATAGAGGCACATGATATAAAAGACACAAAGAATAAATAAAAAGAAGGAAGAAAAACAAAACAAAACAAAACAAAAAACATCCTGTGCTCCTGGACCATTATCCTTAACAGAATGCACAGGACTTGCATGGTTCTACACCAGAAGAGTTCCTAGAGCTGAACGAAATGGATACACACCCCCATACTTAACCCAGAAGCTATTGCAAATGAAATTTTAGGGTGTTTTCCAATGGAGTTTCACTGGGGGAAATAAACTACTCTGAACGATAGGTTTCATGCTCAGCAATAAATAGCCAAGAGTAGACAAACTATTGTGTCAGAGCTGTTCTTTTTCTTTTTAAAATTCTATCACCTATCCATCTATCTATCTATCTATCTATCTATCTATCTATCTATCTATCATCTATTTTAAAATTCAATGTATATATTAAAATTCTAGAGACACACATATTATAGTTTCCAGATTTGTGTTTTAAGGTTATCCTGAGTGTGCAAACAAATAGATCTCTGTATGTATATGTTTTTTCTGCTTTTCTATCTCATTTCATTCTGTTTGTATGATTTTTAATATTTTTATGTGTTAGCTTTGTATTATCTTTAATACATATAAAATATAATATAATATAATATATATTAAAGATTATAAAATATAATATATATTAAAGATAATACAAAATTCTTAGGGATAACAATATCATATATATGTGATATTGTTATCCCTAAGAATACTGTTTCTTTTCTAATTAGACAAAGAAAAGGAGTGGATCTGGATCAGAAGCAAAGTGGGGAGGAATATGGAGGGTAGGGGAGACAAAACTATGATTAGGATACATTACATGAGAAAGCAATTTATTTTACAAAAAGGAAAACCTTGTCATTTGAGTAAACAAATGGTATTTGATAACTTAAATACTTCACAAAATTCTATTTTAAATGTATTTCTTCTGATATAAATTATTCTTTGCCTATACTTTTATGTCCTTATTCAAAATTACACATTTTAATAAGCTATCAAAGTAAATATTCATTTATCATTCTAAGATCTAGAGTCTTTTATTTGACTTTTAATAATATTTAATGATATATTATTTCCCTTATTACTTTAGTGGTGGTTTGAATAAGGATGAGCTCCCATAGGCTCATATATTTGAATGCTTAGTCACCAAGAAATGCTACTATTTGAAAGGATTAGAAGGATTGGAGGCATGACCTTATTAAAGAAACTGTGTCACTGGGAGTGAGCTTTGAGGTTTCTAATGCCTTTATTAATCACATGCCTTTCTCTCTGACTACAGATCAGGATGTAACTCTCAACTACTTCTCCACTACCATGTCTTCCCTAATGCCCCCATCATAATGATAAAGGACTAAGTCACTGAAACTGTAAGCAAGTCCCCAATTAAATACTTCATCATTTAAGAGTTGCTGTGCTCATGGTGTCTCTTCTCAATAGAACACTGACTGGGGTTGTAGAAGGAGCAGCGGGATGTGTTCCTGCCACCTGGCTCCCAGCCGCCTGGCTAGCTTATGCCCCGAAATAACAATACACAAATTGAATTCATTTAACACTGCTTGGCCCATTAGCCCTAGCCTCTTCTTGGCTAATTCTCATATCTTGATTAACGCATTTTTAATAATCTGCATAGCACCACGAAGTGGTGTCTTTCTTGGAAAGATTCAGTATGTCTGACCTGGCAGCTGGCTCCATGATGTCTGGCTCACTTACCTTCTTCCCAGCATTCTGTTCTGTCTACTCCACCCACCTAAGGGCTGGCCTATCAAATGGGCCAAAGCAGTTTCTTTATTAACCAATGAAATCAACACACACAAAAGACCCTTCCACATACTAGGGTAGAAGTTGGTAACAGGGAGCAGAGTATTGCTGTGATAGACCTAACTATGCTGTTTGTTGAAGAAAAATGGAAGAATTTGAGATTTCTGACTAGAATAGTGATTAGACACTTAAAGTGGGGCTTAATGGGACATTCTTTTAAGAGCATAGAAGACAGTACTGTGCATGATTTTGTACTGTAAAGGCCATCTCAAGAGGATTCAGAGGGGAAGACTACTAGAAAGTGACCTAGAGACCATCTGTTCTTATGACATCCTGGCAAAGAATGTGGTTCCTTTTTGTCCTTGTCTCAAAAAATTGCCTGAGGCTAAATTGTAAAGTTTTAGATGAATGGCGTTGGCAGAGAAGATTCCAAGACAGCCTAGGACTGACTGTGTCATGTGGTTATTCACAATTATTCTTAGGTTGGTTTATAAGAAAAGGAAGCAAGGAGAAGGAAGAGAAATATAAAATGTACAGTCTGAGGTGATAAGGAGCACTTGGAAGTGTAATGGAGGTGTTTGTAGTGCTCAGGGAGACAAAATTTTTAAAGGAAAGCCAAAGGTTCTATCCAATAAGGGACCTCAGGGCAAGTCCTCACCCAGCTGAGTTTCCAACTTGTAAAAAGGAATGAAAGAAAAGCTTAGTAAGTGATGGAAATCATCAACAACAAAAAGCTTGTGCTGATGTCATTGAACAAACTGGTCAGGTTCCAGCCCCATAAAGAAGCAGAACTTAGCATCTTTAGCTATGTGGTTCTGGCTTTTTAGCTAAGTGTACAAGAATGTGGCTAAGAAAAGCCCCTGACACCAAGCCATGTGTCAAAGTTATCCCTACAGGGAGGCGTGAAGATGCTATTGAGTGGAACTGTGAAGGTGAAGCCTGGACTGTGTGGGAAATTCCAAAGTGTTGGAGATACCAGAGTCATGGAATGCCTTCTAAGGAAAGATTCAAACTGGGTTTGGGATGACAGAGAGAGAGAGAGAGAGAGAGAGAGAGAGAGAGAGAGAGAGAGAGAGAGAGAGAGAGAGAGAGAGAGATTTTGGAGGCAACAGAGTTTTATTGAGTTTGAGATCTGAAGATCTCATTTTCATTTGACACAGGGATGCAGAATTTGGAGTTTGACCTATTGGGTTTGGGTCTTACTTAGCACAGTGTTTCCCCCACTATGCTCCCCCTTCTCTCTTTTAGAATAGTGACATATATTCTGTTCTATTGTACTCTGGAGTTCTGTGATCTACTTTTTGATCTTGAGTTTACAGGGGTTACATTGAGCTCAGAAGAGACTTTGGACTTTGAACCTTTTAAGCAGTTGTGAGACCATGAAAAGATTATGGGGACTTCTAAAGTCAGACTGAATGCATTTTTGTAATATGATATGGCTATAAATCTATGAGAGCCAAAAAGTGGAATGTAGTGGTTTGAATAAGACTGTCTCCCTAAAACTACCATATATTTGAAAATTTAGTAACCATTGAGTGACACTATTTGAAAGGGTTAGAAGGATTAGGAGGTGTGACATTGTTGAAGGAAATATGTCACTGGGGATTGACTTTGAGATTTCAAAAGCCCATGCCTAGCCCAGTGTCATTCTCACTGCCCACAGATCAGGATGTAGGGCTCAATTACTTCTCTAGTACCATGGCTGCCATGCCTGCCATGCCTGCCACCAGGCTTTATGCCATGATGATAATGGACTAAGCCTCTGAAACTGTAAGCAAGGCCCCAATTAAATGCTTTCTCTTATAAGATCTCCTGTGGTTGTAGTGTCTCCTCACAAAAACAGAACAGTGACTGCGACATTTTATATGTTCGCAAAAGAAATACAGGCTTTAGATGGCTGTCATTATGTCTGGTACAACTTAAAATGGCCTACTTCGTATTTCAATGCGAAGAACATTTTATCTTCTAAAATAAATTTTAAATACATCTGACATAGTTTATGATGTGTTCAGCATATTGATGCACAAGTTGCAGAAAATATATTGTAGAAACTGAATTTCAAAAAAAGAATATACCACTTGCCTCTACTTAAGGTTCATTAATTTTACACTTATACTTCTTTAGATATTTTTAAGAAAAAGGATTTATTGCAAATGGTGTCAAATACAAGTTTGTTTTATGGGAATCTCTGTCTATAGTCACACATGGATTCTACTGTGCAACAGCTGCAAGTAAACATTTTCTGAATGAGCAAATGAGTGTGTCAACCAGTGAGTGAACAGCTATCTTGTCATGCATTTATTTTGTATCACTTCTAACAGTTTAACCTGTACCAGAGCAAGACAGTACCAAGCAAAGGTGGTGTACTTACACCCCAGGTGTACCAGAAAATGCCAAAAATAATGTTGATAAGAAATTGATGCTTCTATGTATACATAAATATATACATATACATACACATACACACACACACACACACACATACACACACACACACTCACACACACACACACACACACACACACA
>NW_026067958.1:676673-819694 GCF_014885135.2 Alexandromys fortis | reverse complement strand
TATATAATTCGACACAAATTAGGCAATCAATACATACCATTATCAAAGTATCTGACGGTTGAATTTCTGGATACACTAGGATCAAAATTTGCCATTAAAGGTGCTATATACTGTGTGGCTGTTAGCATTCGGTGTACAACTTCTCCAGTGTATATGAAACCTATAATGAGAAGAAGAGGAAAATTTTTTAAGAAAGATTGCCAGATAAAATTATAACCAAAACATCTATGATTCAATTGCAGTCATATTTGTAGGGACATTAAAACAGAAAAAAAAAATACTTTACGTCTTAATGTCTGATTAACAATACGTTTTGTTCTGGATAGAGTAAAAATGCTCATATAATTTGTCAGCATCCTGTAGAACTGCTTGTCAGTGATTCCTAATAGGTACACTTTTAAAAGTGCAGAGTGACTCTTAACCTCAGAGTGAATGTTAGGCTAACGAAGTTCAACACAGTACTACAGAAAACCAAACCTTCCATTTTTATCCTTCTGTATTCTTGACAAAAGCCTAAACTGCTAGATCTCTTACAGGTGAGCTTCTATTCCTTACATTTATTTGTGGGTTTTGTTTTGGGGGCTGTTGGCAGTGATGCAGACCAAACCCAGGACCTCACACACGAGCTTAAGCAAACACTTTAGCACAGAGCTACATCCTCAGTCTTGAGTTTTCCTAAAATGCTATGCCTGCATAAACAACATCAACAACAAAACCCATATTCTAAGTGGCAGTGAATATTTCTATCTTTTTTGTTGTTTTCTTCAAACAAGTTGAAAGGGAGCTAAGTAACTCCATGATATATTGTCCAAATTTTAGTTTCCCAAAGCCTTTCTAATTCTTGATCATATCATGAAGATACAGTCTACATATCTGCAGATAAGATGGTGAAATTCTGAGAATCTACAAGTGCCCCTTCTTTGTGAGTTCTTGACATTAACTTATCTTAGCATGTGCTTGCTGAGAGGTATTTACTGTGGCGGCCTTGAGCTTTGAAGTAACTTTCAGTAGTTCTTGTTTTACACCCCTAAGGTGTTTACAGTTTTTTCACACTGAGATTATCCACACTGGTCTTATCTATTTTGTGAAGGATCCATGACAAATTGCCAATCTCACACTAGCTTTCAGGCTCCTACTGATTCCACCTGAGGGAAGAGTCAGTCCAGGAAATACTTCACAATTTTAAAATTAATCTAAAAAAACAATCAAGAATAAACATGAAAACAAACCTGCACACAATATTATAAAATAAAATTCAAAGCAAATGATACAATTGGAATGTTCACATAATTATGACATCACTAGAGAACTGAAATTACTATAGATCATTTTTTTTACAAGATTAAAGACAGAAGATTCTTTGAAACAAAAATTGTAATATATAAGCCTCAAGTGTCAAATATTTTACCTCAATTATGACCCGAATAAAGATTTCCTTAGGATATTGTGGATTAAATGGTTTCAAATTGCAAATTGTGATTTCTATGTAAGTCATGTCTAAATTAAATTAAATCTGTAGTTATTAGTCTATTCAGTAAGATTTTACTGTTAAAATGATAAACGATTGCTTTCTATTAGAAGAAAGTGTACTGATAGGATCTTTTCTTTTTATCATATTTCCCTCTAGATTTCCACCATTACCTTGGATGCACTTACTCGTAATTTTAAACACAAAGAGCAGCCATTTTTCAGACCTTGTAATTAATTTTTTCTTGCTTTCATCATGATTCATTTATAATTTGATCTTTAGAATAGACACAAAAAGGTCTACAGATGAGACCTTGAAAGCAAATGTTTTAATTAGACCATGAAGGAGTCCTTTCAGAAAGCATGATTCCTAGGTGTTTGCTTCCTGACTCCATATTCTCTGTGTGGGGATGAATGCAATCGCTTAACTGAGAGAAAGGCAAAGGGAGAGGGTCCTAGATCACTATGAAAGCCATTTTCCATATGCACTCTGTGCCACAGCAGAAGCAATTCCTAGACACACGGTTAGAGATCAATGACACTCATGATTTCAGATACTTCATACACTTTTACATCACTGTTGTTTTGACTGACAGGTAGCATCAGTATTATCAACAGGTAGCATTGGTATGAAGTGCACAGTAATATTTTAATTCATGCATGAATTTATAGTAATCAGTGAAAAGATACTGCGTTATTCATTACCTTCAACTTTTGCTTTTTGTTTGTAGTACACTGACTACTCTTCTACTATTAATGTACCTCATTATTGTTGGCGACCACTCTGCTGGTGCAGGCCTCGAGGGTTTGTTTCTATATAACTGCGACATTGAATGAGCCCTCCTCTCTTTACTCTCTCCATAGCTGTCTCTAGTAACTGCTGTTGGGCTCTTATCATCTTCCAGATCAACCCTTTTAGTCTCTACATATGTAACTATTTTTATTCATATTTGAAACAGGGACAATATAAGCACATGTCACTACATATTTTCACAGAAATTTGGCAAGAACTTATTTTCGTTTTATAGCCATACTTTCTCTGGTCAATATTTTTCCCAGACTTTACAAGTTGACATATTTTAAAGAAGTTTCAAATAATTCCCAAAGAATGAAGTAAACACTCAAAAGAATTTGTTTACTGTAAGAAGCAGAGTTGCAATTTCCTCTTCTACAATTATTGCAACATTGAAACGAATCAGAAGGGCAGGCAAGATGACTCAGTGAGAAAAGGTGCTTATTCTCAAGACCAAGGGCCTGAATTCTATCACTTGGAACTAAAGGCATAAAGAAAAAACGACTCCAGATAGTTGATAGTTGTCCCCTACCAATGACATGACATGTACACACACTTGCACTGAGGCACACTCATGCACACACACATAAATGAGTAAATAAATCCATTAATTAAGTAACAGTTATGAAATTAATAATACTTTCAGTTTTGGGTGGCACTTGGCTGTTGCTCCCCCAATGGATGGGCCACTGTCACTGGCTACCACAATCACCATTCAGATCAGCTCCGCAGCAGAAGGGAGGGAAGGCAACACTCTGGCAGACTTTGCTTCCTGATCCAGGAAATACTTTTGAACTTTTCTTGACTATACAGAAACTCATGTCTGTTAGTAATTCAAGTTGTTTTAAATGATCAAAATGCTCGTTTTCAGCAAAAGTATCTACTACTTAGTTCCTTAGCTTATAGATTTTAAAAGTAATATTTCAGCTGTGCTATAAAACATAAACTTCCCGAATGCAGGGTACAGCGACTCGGTGCTGGGCAGGGACTCCCTATGCGAGCTAACACAGCTAGTCTTTTGTAAACACTTGTAGTTATGTAGACCACAGTTTTAGGCCATTGCCTCTCTAAGTTGATGCCAAAGAAACCAAATACAACCATATTGTTAATTTTATACTTTTATTTTTTTTTTCTTGAGACAAGGTTTCTTTATAACTTTGGGGCCTTCCTGGAACTTTCTCTGTAGAGCAAGGTGGTCTCAAACTCACGGAGCTCTGCCTGTCTCTGCTTCCCAAGTGCTGGGATTAAAGGATTTGCTTTCTTTAAAATCTTTGGTTCAATTTGGGAAGCTTGTATTATATTCTTTTATCTATTTTAAGATTTGAGCATACATGGCAATCATTTATGTGCTTGTAAGATTTATATAAAAATTACTATCCAAGTGACTTAGGACTCAGAAAAAAATACCTTCATTAAAAGAAACAAATAAGACACATAAGAGAAGCAAACATGGTTTTCTCTTTGAATTGCAAAGAAGAGCTACTGCATTGTCCTTTCCTTTGGCCTTAACCACTACTATGCCAGGTTTTCAGCTTGAATCATGCTCTCCTTTATCTCTGCAATACCTAGGGAGGGAATGGTGAAGATATTATTTTCATTTATTAAATTCAATACTTAATAAAGCTAGGTTGTTTACTCACACCCTCATGATCATTACAGGTCTTATAATTCCAAATTCCATGGGCTCTAGGACTGCTTAGAAATGTAATGTAAATCTAGCCTTACATCATGTCCTGAAGAGGTCAGGGAATTAAATGGAATTCATATTTACTTCCTTTGAGGTCATTTTTAAGACACTACTCTGCAGGAATAGTGACAGTTCTCCCAGGCAAGTTTAAAATGCCACTAAATGGGAGTTGGCAGACTACATACTCAGTGCCTTCAGAGGATTTTATGCCAAAAAAGCCGTTAGAGGAGGAAAGACCTGTGAATTCCAGCATCTGCAGCTTAGAGCAGAAGTGGAGCCACCTCAGCCTCTCCTGTTTTAATTCAGCTCCAGATCTTCTGCGTTTTAATTGGATAGTTTCTCAAACAAGTGTGATTCTTTTATAGCACTTCATCAAATAAGACTTAATTTGGTGATAGGAGGCATTGCACTCAATTAGAGAATCTGTTTCATGGCAAACTCAAACTATTGCTTTGTGGTGTGACTAAATGATTTACCCCCTCCCCCCATGCTTTGGTTTTTTGATATCTGTTAAATGGGAGAGGGCTGGTGTCAGGTTACAGAAAATGTGCTGAACATGACTGCTGCATGCCAATAATCAAAGCCAGAATGCAGTTCAATGACAAAGAATCAACCTAGTGCGGGCAAGGCTTGGCTCAATTGCCTGAAAAACAGGTATGAACAACAGCTCCCTCCAATACACAGAAACACATAGATAGACAGACACAGAGTCAAAGAGATGCACATGGGGAATAGGGAGAAAGGGAAGGAGAGGAGGGAGAGAGGGAGAGAGAGACAGAGACAGAGGGAAAACAGACAGACAGACAAAAAGACACAGAGGCATACACCATGAGGGGCTATGAGGAAAGGGAAAGGGAGAAGCAGTGCTGTGCTGAAAGCCAAGCAATTACTTAAAATTTTCTCTAATATGTTTAAGTTTGTTGTAAAGTTATATTGAGATGTTTATGTGACCTTATAATTGTGACTCAGGACTAAATGTACAACACGCGTTTATAGGTATTAATTCTTTTTGAGATAAGGTGAAACACTGAATTTAACCACAAGGCAAGAAAAAATAAAGTTTAATGTTCATAGTTCATGCACTCTTTCCTTCCATTCTGATGGAATGAGTTCATTGTAAAAATCAGTCTCCCATTGGGCAGCAACTGGTGTTGTCTTTAACTGGAAGTATCGTAGTGATAAAGGAGGCATAAGGGAACTATTACCAATGAAACGTTCTATAAGTCTTTGATATGCAAAGGCTACAAACTGAGAGTTTATCATCTCTCAGTTATTCCCTTTGATAGGCAAGATTGGAGTCAACCCATGTGCCTGTAAGGCATCAAACATTTGTAGTTCAACACTGCCTTTAGAGTTCAAAAGACAATGGCATAATATAGATGCCTCTGTCATCTTTAGTGAGGCCTATGCATCTGTGATCTCTACTGGTTAATCAAAGAGATCTGAAATTTATGGATAAGAATTAGGACAATGAATTTCTCGTTCAGATTTCTCACTAACTCTGTTCTGGTCACGAGAACCGAAGATGGCTACGTAGGTGTTTGCATTTGTTTAGACAGTCAGGCACTGCTCATGGTGGACAAGTTGTTTGAAATAAAGCAATAAAGACTGAGCTAACTATACCTATGGTTTTCCTGCTTCATTCTATAACTCAATAGATTTCCACATGACATAAACTATTCCCTTTCAGACAAATGCTTGTTTGTGCTCACGCAGCTCTCCAATAGAGCCACGTATTGCAGCAATTGCTAAGTTGCAACTAAAAAGCTGTGATTAACTATCTGGAAATGTGACTGTCTGCTAAGGACAACTGTACACAAAGTGTTTCAGGTAACAAGCATCCAGCAGGCAGACATTGGTGCACGAGAAGAACATAGATTTTTACATGCCACCTAGACAGTTATAAACATATTCTGAAATTCAGAAGGGATTACTAACCACCGGATTCTCAGAAGGAACCTATAATAATGTCAATCATTAAGCATTTTCCCTTTATAGTTCCAATCAGTTTTCAAGTTAAGGCATAATAATAATATGTTATTAATTAAAATACATCCCTGCACTTCTTCCCAGCAACCTATAATATTGTCAATCACCAAATATTTCACTTTAAATTTGCAATAGCTGTCAAAGCAAAATATATCAAATACAGATCATAAATTTAAAAAGTGTATCTTTTAAAACTCATAGAGTCCTTCACTGGATTGACTTAAGACATCTTTGGATATTATAAAGTGCTAGATATTCATTTTTTTTTGGTGGGAGAGACACGACTAACAACTTAGTTGTGTATCCTTAACTATATTTATGAAATTGCCATCATCAGGATTATGCTGAAAATATAAAGCAGATCACCCTCACATCAGAAGGATGATCTGGAGATGAAGTGAATAGAGGAAGGGATGAAGACAGACGAAAACACAATACCTTTATTCGTTTTTTTTCTCGACTAATAAAAAAATGGTGACTTCAGTTTTTCTTTTTGTATCTTGTTTCCCAAATAAATATATGTACTTTGCTCAAAGTTAACGCATGCTAACTTCTCACAGTAACTATCAACAGCTTGCTCTCTCCCACCTTCTAGAATATGTCTAGATATCGCCGACTTTACCAGATGTCTTCACTCAGCCAGCACACTGTGAATGAAGGGCCCCAAACCAGTGCAGTATACAAAGCACACGCTCTTGATAGAGGCCATTAACTTCTTTTGGTTGTAGTTTTAGTTATTTTTTAAAATTTTCTTTAAAAATCAAACTTGTCTACTTTCTTCAGGAATATGCAAAAAATCACACAAAAGCCAAAAGCCTTAGTCACATAGTAGGAACATGATAGCAGCAAAAGCAGAGTAGGAGCTTCTGGTACTCAACCATACCCACAAATGTGAGGAACCAAACATGGCAGGGAAAAGCCTTCATAAGAGCAATAAAATCCAGGGGAGAGATTATAGTCCATGAGCAAAATGCAGGAAAAAAAAGAATAAATAAGCAAGCAAAAATGGGAAAACAACAGGAAGGAAAGAATCATACTATTCGGCCTTTCCTTCCGCATACAACCCTGAATGGAGAGACGGACCCTATATGCTTGGGAATGAGAGGAAAGTGAGCACTCTTCCTGGACAGAGCCAACCATAAGGCTCAGCTTATAATGAGCACTCAGCCTGGAAAGGGTCACAGACAGCAGCATCAAACCGTGATAGTCATTCAGCTTTGATACAGACCCTACTATTAGTCTCACCCTGTGAATCACCATCAAAGCTGGTCCTGCCAAACCAGATTCTAGGCTGAGTCCTAAGTGGCAGACTCCAATCTAACCCATGCAGTTCCAAGGACTCTTGCCCCAGCACCAGTTTAGCTGCTATGGTCTCAGGTTCTAGGATGCTTTTCCCCATGCAAGCGTGCTTTAGATCAACTCCAATGAAACTAGTATCCAATTTTCCCTTAGTGAACATTAGAACCAGGCCAAACTGACAAACTCCAGATTATATGGACTCATATAATGAAATTCCAGGCCTGTGATAATGGAGCCCAGTACAATGTGCCCATACTGAGCAGGCTTTAGTACTCTGCCCAAGATCTCAAGTACCAGGTCAGCCCATGTATCCAGAATTTGTGGTTTTGCTGAAATAAGAACATTCCGAATTTTTTTTTAATTCTGCCAACACCGAAAAAAATTACACAAGCCTTCAAGTGCACTGACAATAAGAAAAGGCAACAAAGATATAAAGAAAAGGCAAGTAAGGGTGACAATGACAGAGTAACCATACAAATACCCAGAGTAGATCCAGAAAAGCTAGAGATGAACCAAACGTCTGACAAGCACATAAAAGCAATCATCTTAACACAGATACAACAGAACAGGCACATGGCTCACTTAGACCAGAAAAACAATTCCCAGATAAAATGGTCTTTCATACAGAGATAGAATACACTTAAGTAGCCAAACAGAAATACTATAATTAAAGTTCACCAGCGCCCAAAACAGAAAATTCCACTGTAAGTTTCAAGAGCAGACTCAATCAATGTGTTAGAGTCAGCAACTTTGAGATACAGGTCATTTAAATTCAACATCAGGAAATAAAAAGAAAAGAATGAAGGAAAGAAAAGCTAAGGGTTGGTAGAGGTCATCAAGTAAATGAATACCCACATACAGGAGTCTGAGAGCAACAGGGAAGGGAGGAAATGAAAAGCCGATAAAGGATAGAAAAAATAAATAATAAATAAATAAAAAGTTACCCAAATTTGAAGGGTAAACATTGATACTCAAAAATCCTAAAGTAATGTCAAATATGTTGAACATAAGGAAACCATCACTAAGATGCATGAAAAGATTCTCAAAGTGCAAAGGCAAAGAGTTGAAAGCAGTGAGAGAAAAAGCTGGCAGAAAGACAAGTTTATCCAGGACACTATACTTGGGAAATGATCTTCAGAGAAGAATTGGATGTGAATTCTCCAGAGAAAGTACAGCTAGGAAATCTATTCTCTTTATAATGACTTTATAAGAAAAAGGGAATTCTTAGAGCTGGTGGAGTGCTGATATGGACATGCATGAAAGGACAAAATGCCAGTGTAATCAAACTCACACAACCTCAGGAATGTTGGTGCACTGATGACTTCTAACCTAGAATAGTGTGTGTGTTTGTGTGTGTGTGAGAGAGACAGAGACACAGAGAGAGAGAGACAGAGAGAAAGACAGAAGGACTAGGAAGGAGAAAAGGGAAGGGTTAACTGATGTAATTATATGTTAATTTCAAAAAAGTAAAAATTAAAAGTATTAAAAATAAATACAACTAGAATAGTTAAATAATTTTTCAGTGATAGACAATTTCAGAAGATGAAAGTCCTGACATCAATCACATATGATTTGGAGCACTGGAAGTGCAAGTGCACAGTCTCTGTTTGCAACTGAATTTATCAGCTCAAAATAGACTGTGGTGACTTCAAGATGTTTGACAAGCCTCTTGCTGACCACAAATCTATAGTAAATACACAAGTGATAAACAAAAAATGAGCAAGGCACCGCTACAAAAATCCCAAATTGTACAGAAGAAAGAGCAAAGAAGGAAGGATGCTGTGCCTGAAGAGCAGCTAGTAAATACGGAGGAAATGGCTAGTCCTTCCTACTGGTAATCACTTCAAAGGTGCAGATCAATCTTCATTCGGAGGAATATATAGCAGTTGAATAACTAAAAAGTCCAAATCCACCTTCATGCTGCCTACAAAAGATCCAGATTACTTTAGGGTCAAACCGACACTAATAATTAAAGTCTGGGAACAGATACCCCACACCAATGGCAACCAAAGTTGAGAGAGAAAAATAATGGACTAAGGAAAGTAAGTATATAATAACAAGGGATCAGCTAATCAGAAAGCCACAATAAAATACCTTGACACTGGGCACATAAACGTGTGAAGTATTAAGTCATTGTGAAACAGCATGGATGTTCCCCTAAAAATAAGACTGTAATGGAATCCAGAAAACTGCTTTGAAATATCTGTCCAAAGGAACTGAATTCGAGATGCTGAAGGGATCACTACTGTATTCTCTGTAGTATTATACACAGTAGCAAATATGGGAATATTAAAATATCCACAAGTATATAGAAAACATGATTTGTATAAATACTGGAAAACCAGTCAGTCTTAAAAAAGCAATTCTGTCATTATTTGTGACAACAGAGATGAAGCTGGAAGAAATTACGCTAAGTAAAATTTGTCAGGCTAAGAAAAACAATGAGAAATGCTGAAAGATCTCACTCATATGTGAATTATAAAAATGTCAAACTCTTATATGAAAAGTGGAATGGTGATTGCCAGGAGTTGGAGAAGGAAGGATGGAGAAGATATTGATCAAAGTGTGTAGTTGTGATTTTGCAAGGTGAATGGATGCTAGAGATTGAACGTACAGAGCAAAGGACATTCACTAATTATGCTTCATTTGACACTTGAAAACTAAAGGTAGTAGTTTTAAATATCCCAAACCAAAGAGAAAAATATGAGAAGTATGTGAAGTAATACACATATATCCACTAGGTCAATAATAACAATCAGTTCAGAAAGCACAATATTGTTTATATGAGACATACCTAGATTATTTGTTAAATAAATCATAGTAAATCTGGAGAAAATCTATCTCTCATAGAAAAAAAAAGCAAGCCTTATTCAGTCCTACATGAAAGACAAAGAAATAGGCTTGTCTTAGGCATTCATGTTCCCCAACACAGGCTAAACACCTGTGTTATCATACGCTAGACTCCTATAGTTGTAGCTGAATTCCACGTGGGATTTCACCTTCAGTGCCTGATGTCTGCTTAGTTTTCTCCTGTCCACTGTCCACGTTTGCAAAGCCCCTACCATGAATCCACTGCCACCAACTCTGCTTTGACTCGAAAAGCTTTTGCTAGTCATACTTCAAAGATTCCTGGTTTGTGAGCGTTAGTCTCCAGAGAGATTTTGTTCATGTTGCCTGGGACCTGCATGTGGATGGGACAGCCTTGAGTTATCAGCTATGCTTGCATGTATGGTCTGTCCTTCCCTTGAGAGGGAAATAGACCTGTTCATCCTTAGTTCTTTCCAGCAGCCACGAAGAGTGAACTATTTCTTCCTTTTTATTTTCATTAAGGGCAAGTAAGTGAAGCTTACTGAACTTAAGCAACAGCTATTGGTAGGCAGAAGGGAACTCAAACAATTGGTTGCTTTCTTTCTCTTTTTAAGTCTTCTATCTTATAAAATCTATACCCAGAAGTAGCATTTAAATAGAATACTCAGAATAATTAATCTTTCTTGGTACATCAGTAAACATTGCTGCGTGTGTTTAGTGAATATGATTTGGACTTCATGTTTAAATCAGGTAATTAGAAAGAAAATGCATTACATATCAGAAGAATTATTTATCCCTTTGGATTCTTCCTGGCTCACGCAAAAAAATTGTTATATGTAATGAATGCTGAGAGTGGGAAAAAAGATCTTCCCCAGGGAAAAGCACACGAATTAGCTAGCCGATATGAAGTGGTGAACCCTAAAAACATGCATGCAAGTAACAATATATAGGCTGAGCAGGATTGTGTATGCAATCAGGAATAATATATACATGAATGTAACAAAAAGTAATGAAAAAGAGACCATGAGTTTTAGTGGGATAAAGGAAAAGTATATGGGTAGGTTTCAAGGGAGGAAAGAAAAGGGGGAAAGGAAATAACTTCAAAAAAGTTAAAAAATATGACTGTAGTTCCCCAACTTTATTCTTCATTGAAATTTTTGTATTCCTTTATTATTTAGCTATTATGTGGAGAAGTTGCTGTCTCATCCATAAATATTATCTGAATCCATTCAAGTCAGATGAGTCGTGACCTGTCTAAACAGAGATGACCTACTCTTTTCATTGTCCTTCTCGGGGTAAGGAGACCAGAGATCCAGACAAGATGGGCTATTCAAAGAAAGCATGTAGTCATCTGCATTGTACAATTAGCTCTGAATCAAACATGAGATCCTTACCTTTTCTCCAAAGTATCTGAAGCATCCTAAGTATTTCTTCAGATGCTGTCAGTTTCTATCACAATTACAGTTTCAATTCTTTCATATAATCTATTGAACATATATTTGTGCATGTATATGTATGTCGATACTTAAACATATGGTATCAGGGAAGTAGGAAAGTTTCAGTGTATATATAATGAGTATATGCTACATATATACAGATAAAATATCTGATGAATATATACATAAATTTGTGCATATTAAGTAAGTTTTCTTTTCATGAGGAGGCAATATATAGTTACAAGGCAAATATTTGAATTGCAATTTTTCTATAAAATTAGAATGAAATTAGTCTTTTTTAACCAGCATTGTTGTTTGCAATAATCAGTATAAAGAGCCAGTAATTCAAATTCAGCTATAATTTCACCATTGAACACAGACTGAACATCTGCACCTTTCTCTGACTTCCTTTCAAAAGCACAGCTCCAGAGAGGCGCTATCTGTAGCCCCATTGATTCCTCTTCATGTTTTCCTGATCTTTACCATGCTAAGGTCAATCCCAAACTTGTGTGATATTTGCGATCACCCCGAGCCACGTGCCCTTTTACAATCTCAAAGTTATGACCCTGTCTACATTTCCTCTGATATCTTAATTGTCTGATTCTAAGAGGTAATGGCATAAGATCTTTGTATTCTGCCCTTTATCCAAGACTACAAACATGCTGGCATTATCTTCAGATTTCTTTCGCTTGTACATCACCAGGCAGTTGTGATTATGTAGCGAGGACCAGGCACAAAGAATTGCTTTCAGTCTTTGCTAATATCTTTCATTTATTCTATAGAGGGAATTATCAAAAACTTAAATTAAGACTTCTACAGTATTCTTTAAGTTTTTTACTAGAAGGCAGGGTTACCACTCTGCTAACATCACTGCATCACTTTCCGGGATGTAAGAAACGTAGTCTAGGGGTTTGGATTGGCAGAGTGTTTGGGGAACCACTGGGATTCAGTTTTAAGAATCAACTAGTACATTTTCATATTCAGGCACAGTAAATAGCTGTTCTTTCCAAATGCTCATAGCAATAGTTCTTACAGGTTAAGAGACTGCATACTGTTACATCTTTCATAGTTTTCCAAAGTCCATACCAGCCTCCCATTCTTTTTAAAGCAAGCCTTCTTTCTGAACACCTTCCCTTCCAGCTAGGACAAGTATGTTCTCTACATTAACTACTGGGCTGTTACTCTGTTTCCAAACACACTTTGGGTTAGTTCTACCCTCAGTCTTCTAGTTTTCTCTTAAGTGTTTTTGCTATAGATACTTACTCATAAATAACCCACCTCCTGGATATATATTTATTTTTAGTTAGTACTTAATGGGCTAGGGATTTCTATCTGGAATGTTTACATAGGGCACGACTTGTTGTTAGAGAAAAAAAAAGTAGATTCAAATTCTGGCCTGCTAATACATAGTTGCACAGCCATGTTTACATTATTTAATTGCTCTGATATTTGTTTTGACAAGTTTTTAATTGGAAACAGTAATAGGTGTTTATTATGATTGTTTAAAAATTATCTGATATAGCTCTGCAGTGGTGGCACATTTCTTTAATCCAATCCTAGCACTTTGAAGGCAGAGGCAGACAGATCTCTGGGAGTTCGAGGCTAGCCTGTTTTTCAAGAGCTAGTTCCAGGACAGCTAGAACTGTTACAAAGAGAAACCCTATCTCAAAAAACAAAAACAAATTAAAAAAAGAATTATCTTATATTGATTAAGAACTCTAACAAAACTCCATTTCTGCAATAGGCTAGTTTTCTCACCAAACATAGTTCCTTTTCCCCTCCTGCTTTCTCCTTATTTTACAAATATTCTCTTAAGTTTCTCATCATCTTAGGTATGAGCTGACCATGACCCAGTTTCTCTAAGAGTTTCCCATGGCTGGAATTGGATTAAGAAAATGCTACATTGTGGATATACCAAACTAAGTCATTTCTGACAAACACAGATCATATCTATAGTTTGGGATATCTTATTATTGGTTCTGTTAAGTGGGTCACATTTATAATTAGGTCTGGTCCTTGAAATGATAACAGGAACTTGAGACTGATTTTTTTATATTCAATATTCATGACAGTTTGCCTACATGCATGAATGCATACTATCCGCATGATTGGTATTAACAACGGGGAGAAGAGAACAATAGATCCCCTGGAACTGGAGGAACAGATAGTAATGAGCCACTTTATACATGGGTGCTGAGAGCTCAGCCTGGGTCATCTGCAAAAGTAGCACATGTTCTAAATACTGAGCTATCTTGGCAGCCCTTGAAATATGATAAAAAAAATTGTGGTAATATGAAGTAACAGGAATAGGATGGTGTGTGTATTGATTACTGTAACAAAATAGAGAAGTAATTCAACATTATAGGGTGAGATTTTACAAGTGCTTGCCCAGAGACCAGCCTCTAGGGCTTACACTTTAGAAGGTCTTATACGTGAACAGAGAAGGGCAGATGTTAAAAATTATGGATATCACTGTTTTCAATAGCAAAATCAAAACCAGAGAGAACATGAGTGTCATCAAGTCTAATAGATGAATGAGTAGCCTTACATCCATCTAATGGAATGTCTTAAGAGAATAAAATTGGATGAAGCATGGCTAGCCACCAGACAAAGACATATGAATCAATCAAAATGAGCAAAACTGAACCTTTCTAAAGAATGATTATTGAACAAGTTAATTATTTTAAAGTGATGGCTAATCCTGCTTAGAGATGTTAACATGTGGTATAAAATTGTAAAGACAGAAAAAGAGCATTTAATTGTTGTCAGCTTAATATTTGTGAAGTTATATCCTCTGCTTGAACAATATAATCAGTACCCAAAAATTCATTCAGTTCTCTAAGGTGAATTTTAAAAATTTTATTTGTTTTGCTATCAATTTTTAGATCTTGTTTATTATGTTTTTCTAAAAAGAATAATAAGTCTAGATATAGTTCCTTTATCACACACACATATATACATATATACATATATACATATATACATACATATATACATATATACATATATATATATATATATTTGCTCCATGGAAGGTTCCCAGACTTATAGCACACTATCATTTTCCCTATTCTGATCTGACATTCCTTTCATTTGTCTCCTTAAAATTCTGTAAATTTCTTGATCACATTTATAATTTTCTTCCATTTAACATATGTTTGTAAATTGTAACATATGAACCAACTTGATATTCTTTCCATGTGGATGGAAACTGGTTCAAAATTACATATTTTGGGAAATGAAACCCTAGTCTCACTAACCTGTCATAATACATATATTTACTTATCATAAATATATAATCTTGTTTGACTATTGAGCTAATTCTAATAATTTGATCATTTAGGTCTTTACCATGTTAGCCATTACAAAATTTACTTAATATCTACACAAAAACTTTGACATTTATAAGACATGAGAGAAAATACAGATCCATTCTAACAAGAACACCTACCACAGTGCTCTTAACACAACTAGTTAGCTGTAAAACAGAAGGCATTCCATTGTCCATGGGTAATAACTCCCATGTCTTCTTTCTGTTCCTTATTTTCAGGAATGCACACAGATTGAAGAGAAATAAGCTGTTCAAGGCCCTGGTCTGTAGGTCTCCCAAACCTTATTTCACTAGAGATGCTATTTTCTTCCACTTTTTATTTCAATTAAACCATAATCTATGATTATCTAACTGAAGTGAAGCCATAAGAAATAGTCTTCACATAGTGATTCATCCTTCTCAACTTCCTGTCCCTGTGGCCAGAATAACATTTACTAAGAATGGATGAAATAGGTATGTAGCAAAATAAAGCAGTTTAGTAGAGGGTGGATGGATGGTAAAGCCACATCTCCCGATCAACTAACACAGTCAGAGCAGAGAGGCCTGCCCAACCCAGCCACTATCTTTCAATGCAGAGAAAATGAATCAATTCTTAGATGTGTATCTTTTCAGCACCTTTATATTGACACCTACTAAAGAGGGTCAAGAGAAACCCTGTCATCTTCCTCACATGAAAGAAAACACTTCTCAAAAGAGACGGTGGGAAGGCATAGGGACTTCTTTGCAATTGATAGTCTGGTTCCCAAATGCATTGATTATCCAAAGGACATCATGGGCCTAGGGCCCAGGCCTCTTTTTTTTTTTTCAAACACTTTAGACTAATCAAGATTCCACGTATGACTTTTTTTCTCATTTTACTTTTAGTATTATCATATTGAGACTATGATAAGCAGAGAATTTAAAGCTTTCCTTGCTGTGAGTAATTCTTTCCACAGGCATTCTTCTGTGGCTCCCACTGAATGTGTGAGCAGAGGATTAGAGAGCTGCTGTCAGAATTTGGCCAGGAAAACTCAGTTCTGCACACACATGAAAATGGGGAAAGAAAAGCAATACATTTACAAAACTTCAAATTCATCAGATTCTAGTCACTCAATACATGCCTTTATTTGAAGAAAAAGTGGTGAGAATTTTTATCTTATCTTGAAGACAAAATTGTTAAATCTTCAAATAGGATGACTTGAAGTACAAAGTTCAGCCTTGTCTGGTTACCTTCCACTTCATCTCCCACCTCTTCCTCACATACTCTGAGCTCTGACAATTCACATTAAAAAAAGATGAAGAAGAAGAAGTAACAGCAGATTTTGTAAATTTTCAGACTTCTTGCTTGAAATATATTAACTTGCTTTTGTGACCTGAATGTTCCTATTCGGTTTTCAAGTTTCTGTTAACACATCCCCTCTTCTTTGTCGTCTGTTATTTTTAAGTCTAGATCTGATTACATACTTGCAGCGTTTCAACCCTACCTACACTCTATTCAGACCTGCCTTATAATGTCAGCTTTAGATTGTTTCTCCTCAAGTCCATCCCCTGATATATTACTTTCTCTTATCAATGCTTAATACTCTTTAAGAAGGAACCATACAATGCTACCTTTCTCCGTGCTAGACAGATGGTTCAGTGGTTAGGAGTGTCTGCTGCTCTTTCAGAGGACCCGAGTTTAGCTCTTAGCGTACAGGTCAGGTGGCTCACGACTGCCTGTAACTTCAGCTCCAGGGGACCTGCTGTTCTCTTCTGTCTTCTATCATGTATACACATATACACATGGGCATACACACACATGAACATCTAAATAAAAATAAAGCCATGAAAATGTTATGTGTCTCACTCAGCAGTGTTTAACACTGTCACACGTAGCCATGCAATCCAGAAACAATTATTGCATGTTTGCTGTGAAGTGTGACAACAGGGAGGAAGAGGAAGATGTTCTTGATGCTTTCCAGAGAATAGTATGTAAACAGACTGAAAGCAATAGGCAGAGGCCAACTATGATAAAGGTTAAAAACTGTTTCTCTAAAGCAAAGATAGAATTCTGAAGAGTTTAAGAATAGGAATAACATGGCTATATTTCCTTTACTAAACAACACCCTAAGAATGATCACTTTCAGAAGTTTTTACTTTCCTAAAGGAATAGAAAATAAATGGAGGAAGGTATTTAGCTGTGGTGTAAGGGCTCAGCTGTATCTATGGTTTTACTTCTTTTGTTTGAGCCATGGTGATATTATGAGTGACTCATAGTGACTTCTACACCATGTATATATGTACCTGTGGTTTAAACACAAACAGCAGATCCATTCAGGAAGGATAGGCAGGTGATACGTAAGGAGAAATCATAACTGAATGAGAAAAGTGCAGTTCTAATAAATGACAGGATGGGCTGAGATGTAGAGTAGAAAGAATAGAAGGGGAGAGGTTTTTCCAGAAATAGAATCAGTGTCCTGATGGCTGATTCAATATAGAGATGGAGCTGAGTAGGAGTCAAATAGAAGATGCTGGCATCATTTACTAAGAGGTGTAGTGGTACAGACGAAGCTACATCTAAGCATGGTAGTTAGTTTTAGAGTACAAACAAGTAAACAAGGCTAGCTAACTCAGTTTCTGCAATGCATAGCCAGTCTTGGATTTAATCCCAGTAAAATAGGTCACATGGTGGTCTTCTATCATTGAAAGTCTGCTTGTTAATCAAGCCCTTGCAAACTGAAGTACAAACTGTATGCATGTGGGGAAAAATCGCCATGTAAAGGCCTCCAGAGGGGACAAATTACCAGGTAGACTAACGACCAAACTGTATTGGATCCTTTCCCTAAGCTAAATGTGGCTGAAAAGACACTTGCGGATAAATACTACAAGGACCTGAAAAAAAAATTAGCTCAATTGCCACTTGGTCTAGTTCAACCTATATTCTATGGGTTAAGGAATTCCTTAAAACATCAAGCCTGATATATTTGATAAGCACATTTAACCACATTTCCTCTTGGTAATGTGATCATCTGTGGTACCACTATTTACAAATACCCTACAAGAAGATATAGCCAGTATATTACATAGTTCGGTTTTCCTTTACAACTCTTTTATGCCTCTCTGTAAAGGTATAAATAATCTCGGAGTGAAGCGTGATTCTGAGGGACGCAGCCGATACAATGTGTAGATATGAAAGCCTAACACAGTCAAAGTATCCCCACAGGTCGGCACTGGACAGGACTCAGGAAAAAGCAGAGCACAGCATCAGAACTGGGACAGTATACCTGCTGGTGTTTAGTGTCAGGTTGACACAAACTGGAGTGATCTGATAACTGGAGCCTCATTTGAGGAACTGCCTCTATCAGATTCATGTGTGCATGTCTTAGGAGCATTTTCTTGATTGCTAATTGACGTAGCTTTGGGCAGTACATCCCTAGGTAGTTGGGCCCTATCCAACTGTGTAGAAAGCTAGCTTAGCACGGAGAATAAGCCAGTAAGCAGCATAACTCCATGGTCTCTGCTTCAGTTCCTGCCTCCAGGGCCCTTACTTCCCTCTGTGATCAAACATTAAATGGAAGCATAAGCTGTTCCCTTTCCAGTTGCTTTTGGTCAGAATGCTTCATCACAGCCACAGAAAACTAACTTGAAAAGGAAGGTTTCCTTTGGGAGAAAAGCTTGGTTAAGACTTAGTGATACGGAGAAGATAACATTTGATACATGCCTAAAGTCATGTGCACATACCCACAGGAACATGTATACACACACATACACACTCACACACACACACACAAAGAGAGAGAGAGAGAGACAGAGACAGAGACAGAGAGACAGACAGAGAGAGAGAGAGAGGCATAGAGAGACAGAGAGAGAGACAGAGAGAGACAGAGAGAGGCAGAGAGAGGCAGAGAGAATGAGTGTGTGTGTTTGGGTCCACACTGAGGCTCCTACAGATTTTCTAAGAGGGATTTTAAAAGCGAATCCTTTCACTGTCCTAAGATTTAAGTTCCTATTTTCATATATTCTAGTTACTGAAAGATTTAAATTGAAAACTGTCAATACAATTTAAATGTTCTCTTAGCTCCAACCGACATAACTAGACACTGTAGACTATAATACAGATGTATTGTCCTGAGTTCTTAGGAGGCCAACAGCCAGATAGCTTCCTTCCTTGCACATGGCTGCCTTCTCCCTACAACTCATGAGACCTCTTGCAAATGCAGTAGCAAGTTCCCTGGTGCCCCTACTTTTAAAAATCCTCACTTTATCTTGAGTGTCCTCCTTTATAAAGCTCACCCAATCTTAATAACTTCCAAACACAAATCTAGGAATAGCATCACATAGGGGTTTATGTCTTAAACATACAGATATTTTTTTTTCATGGGGGGGGGGAGAAGCTGTAATAAGTTAGAACCAAAATGTTACAAACAAGTTTTAGAAAATACTTGAAAATCTGCATGAGGCCTGTGAAATTTTGTGATCACAAATACTACTAATGCTTCTAGGAATACTTGTTTGTTAGAGAATTGACTTCCCTTCTTTTTTTATAAAAAATATCAATTTAGAATAATATTTTTACAAAAGACATAGTCCCACCAGGCAGACTTCCATTTCAATAATGTATTTGTCATTTAGACTTTTTTCCTGTTCTAGTCTCTCAGGTCTTGAAAATGCAATACACTAAATGTGGTCATAACAAGCACAAGTCCCATACTCCCAGTTCTATTTAATCCTTAAATACCCATTCTTAGGGCTGCCTGAGAAGGGCTCTGTGGACAACTGGAGACAGTCAGCTTTCAAGTGACAAAGAGAAATTGATATCCTGGGATCTCATGCAACATTAACTAAAAAAAAAAAAATGTTCATTTTAACTGGGTTCTAAAGATCACAGTGTTTCCCTATACAGTATTTATTGACAAAGCAAGCATTTCACTTGACATTTTTGTCTTAGTGTTTGAAGTAAACCAAACCAAATGTTAGTTTGCACTTGTGTATATTTTACTAAGAGAAAACCTTTCGTCCAAAGGAAGTAAATTTTCAGTTTCAAACCAATTATTTTTACAAGCCTTAAACTGAGTAATAAGATACTGTTATATTAC
Source organism: Alexandromys fortis (assembly GCF_014885135.2). NCBI lineage: Eukaryota > Metazoa > Chordata > Mammalia > Rodentia > Cricetidae > Alexandromys > Alexandromys fortis. The sequence goes on along the minus strand of NW_026067958.1, from coordinate 799,830 downwards.
AAATTTTAAGGAATCACAACATTCATTGTTAATGTAAGTGAGCTAAGTATTTATTTTTAAATTTCTTCATGAATTTTGCCCTGTGAGAGATCCAACTCAGGCCTCATGCATGATAGACAGACACTCTAGTAACAACCTACAACCCAGCCCTAAATTATTTATTCTTAAATAAATAAGGTCATGAATTTGTTTTAAAAATTATTTGAAAAATTTATCACCAAGTTTAAAACTAACAGGCTCCTGTGAAAACTAGAAAATAATATAAGTACTTTAAGGTACTTGAGAGAGACTTTGTTCTGTCTTAAGTGCTTTGGTTTCAAAGCCCAATCACATCAAAATGAAAATCCACCCAGAGCATGGCATGAATCAGTCATTGTAAGGCCACCTAGCAAGGGTTCTGGGTGGCAAATAAGCTTCCCCATAAATCTTTGCTGATTCTTTCTGTGTAAGGATGCCAGGGAAACCAGGAGACATTGTTCCAGCTTAATTTGATAAATTATAACGACGTGGTTGTTCTTATGAGAAGCTAAGTATGGACAAAGAGGTGCCGCGGAAGCTGGAGGAAGCGGGGATCGGCCAAGTGTGAAGGACAGGGAAGCGAACGCTGCAGAAGGGGTGAAAAGGAAGAGATGGAGAAAAAGTCAAAAGAAAGGAAAAATCAGGTAAAGTTGGCTGAATGGAAAACAAGAACAAAGCAGAAATAGCTGTGAACCTTGAAGAACTCCGCACAAAATGGAAAGAGTGACAAAATAGGAAGCAAGGTTTAGGACAGGAGAAGACGATTCTGGATGTGCAAGCTCTCCAGTTCAGCTACCCCAAGGAGTAGGTAGCGGCTCGGTAAGAGGTTGGAAGCACTGTTTCCAGAGTGCCAGAAATGAGCAAGGAAGCAGAGGGCAGCTTTGGAGATGCATGGGAAGACACTCAGAAAAAAACGTATGCAAACTTTGCAAGAAGAAAGAACAGCCCAAGGGAGAAAGAAAAGCTGAATTTCAAACCAGAAGGACCTACATCCCTGACATAGCTATGAAGCAAAGGATTGAATAAAATGAAATTTCTGCTCAGGACAGCTTCTATTATTGCTTGTGCAAAACAAAACAAAACAAAACAAAAAAACCTTACAGCAACCAATGAGAAAAGTTCTAACAAGGATGCCTGGCATTCTCTGCCTCCCTTGGCCATGGTGAGTTAATTTATTCCTATCTGTGCACAGGTAGGTGAAGTTCAGGCTGCTGCCCTTCCTGGCATCCTTTTGGCTTTCTCCAAGATCTCCCCTCCAATTCTGTCTCCTACAGAAGCTTCATTAGAATAACTGTGCCTTCAAAAATCTGCCCCTGGTTTTAGTTTAGTATTCCTGTGTGAATGCTCCCCATCCCTGCCAGGCAGATGTGAGTGCTCCCTGTCAGGCAGATGTGAGTGCTCCCTGTCAGGCAGATGTCTTACATTCTTTCCAACCTTCACATCAACTTCCAGCTTCCTTCTGGCACTTAAAATATATTTATATTCACACAATGAGCTTGCCTGCTTTCTTTTATTCTCTTGCTAGACATATTCATTCCAAGAGAAAAAAATTGATTTGGTCTTGATTGCCTTCCTATGAAAGCTTAGGAGAGAGACCCATCCTTTATAATTTCATCTAGCAATCACAGGTGAATGATCACATTGTGTTGGGTGCTGCATCCAGCAATGAAAAGGCAGACATGGTCTTTCTGTTCCCTAATGGGGCAAGCACCCAGATTAGAAACAGTATTGACTAATTAAGAAACTTTCCTACTCGGGATTTAATGATGCAGCAATCGCTTCCTAGTGATAGGTTTAAGGACTCTCCAACCAGATGACCTCATAGTTGCTTTCTACCTGGAAGAAAAGATCAGAAACACAACTTCTAAGTAGAAAATTATTAGTTCTAATTACGATTTCAAAAAGAAAAACACACACACACAGTGATAGCTTCTCAAACAAAAGTATCCAGTATATCTGGAGCCAAGCTTAAAAACATGAAGGCAGGATATCCTGGAGAAGAAAACAGTGCTCTAGGGAGTGTTAAAAGTTTCAGGGTATTCCTGGAAGTGTCATTTAATGTATCAGCATATGAGGGATGGGACTTTTCACTTCTGCAACTGTGTGGAGACAAAAACGCCACCGGATATCCCCATTTCTCCTAGAATGTCTCATACAGGCACACTTCATGTTGTGAGATTGAAACTTAGAAAAAAAGCAGCCTACGTACCTAAGGGCCATAGCTGTTGTTGTTGAGACAAAGCAGAATACATACTGGTCCATGAATTCACTCTGCATATCTGGATGCCCTTCAACTCACAGCATCTTTGCTGCCCAGATTTTAGGAATGTAGGGCCACAGTTGGCTCCTCAACAAATTCCACAGGAAAATTCCTGGACTAAAGCAGGAGCAGAGAATTTTTGGGGGACACCAGAGTGTAATCCAGTTACCTTTCAAGAATCAATCTTTAATGAGGGGTTTTCTTGAGGGGACTCCTTCCAAGCTGTCCATGCTTTTTATAAGAGAGACAGAAACCCCAGCAAGGTCCAGACCAACTGTGGGTTCTACCTAAGACAAAGGCCTCATGCCCTTTCATTTGATAAGGTCTTACTCTGTCTTCTATCCCTGCTATGGAAAAAGGGAAAACAAAACAAATTGAAACAAGAGAGTAGCCTGTGGGTGGCAGCAATGACACCTGGATACCTCCCGTTTTCTCCTTATTCAACTTATGAATCAGAGTCTGTATGTCTAGGTGTACATAATTCAACTCTTCAGTTGAACATTAGATTTTATGAAAAATAAAGCTGGAGGATATCTCAATCCCTGTGGAAGTAAATGTGGTCAACAGAGCCGCCTTTGGTTGTTTGCCTTTCTAGTATCTATGATTCTGTGAAGGCAGGAACCATGTTTTCCTCATCTCTAGGCCTGATGTTACTATACAATCAAGTATAAGTCAGGCACTTAAAAACGGTTATGGAATTAAAGAATATGGGAAAACACTTTTTTCTTTCATTAAATCAGGTCCTGATTATGTATCAAAGGCTAGTCTAGAAGAAGCTACATAACCCGGCTTGGCCTCTGCAGGACAGGCACTACCATGCCTGGATTCTAACACTGTGCTGTTAAATAAGCATTGGTTCAGAACTGACCATGTCATGCATTATGTAATTTTATGTCTTAATTTGAAATGACTGCAATGTGCTACCAGATCACAGCACCAAAGATCTGCATCATGTCTCATGAATGCCATGATTTCACAGAACATCAGGTCCTTCATGTCAGCAGCCAGAGCCCAGTCATGGATAAAGCTAAGCCATCTGAACAGAAAAAAGGTTAAGTCCCCAGGAGACAGTTGTTTGACTTTGCCAGTGACTGCACATTACTCTGCATTGCTCGGGGTTATTGGAAAGAGAAGGGGAGGACTGGCAAGAGACTGCAGTGTTGGCTTTGTTTGTAGTAATCCCATTCATAAATGATCAACAGATGGACTTCTCCTGGCCACTCAACAAGTCCGCTGTGTGGTTAGAGAACACATGAATTGCATGATGCATTCTTAAGCTAAATGGGAACAAATGCCTGATTATAAATGAGCATATGATTGCTTCTAGCAAATAACATGGATAATCATGTTTATCCAATAGACATTTGACATTGAATGCTATTTATAATTTGCTTTACTCAGAATCCATTTGGTAGAAAAAGGACATTATACATTGTGGTTATGTCTGCGGGCCAGTTCAAAAATAGGGTATTGGTTTATGTGGCACAAACACTTAATGCTCATGTGGCATTTATGGAACAAAATGTAGTATAACAACATTACTAAAATAAATACTGTGTCATCAAAGCTCACTGAAAAGCAGGTGGTAACCCTAGACAAAGGTGATGGTGGTCTAATTCTTTGATGCCATTCAGTTAGGCCATCAGTATGGCCAGCAACAATGAGAAGGTGAAAAAGATTATAAAAATTTAAAGGCATGGCTACTGGGCTGGTTCATAGTCTCCTCATTTCTTCATGTTTCACTTATCCAACTCTTATGACCACCTCTGTAACACTGATTCAATTATTTCCGTAGCCCCAGAATCTTCCTGTGTTTGCTGGAGAGAGAATCACACCAACGGTTCACAGTGATTAGAAACTATGAAGTCCCAGTGGCAATGAATATCCTCTAGCAGGCACTCGAATGGAGACCCCTACTGCTCCTAGCATAGTGACCACTGTCATTGACACCACACTCTCACTATGGAGGCCACTGTTATGAAACACAGTGAACGAATCACAGTGTCTCCCACCACAGCCTTTAGACACTGAATCTTTCTGCTACTATTCGTCATTACTTCTCAGGAACATTCCATTTTGTTCCAAAAATATAAGAAGTAAGCAGCCATTTTATACATTAGCATAAGGACAAGAAATGAACAGTTTGCCTTAAGACTAATTCCTGTTCCTATAAAGTGAGATTGGATCCTGGGCTAAAGGACCTACTGTCCTTGTGGTCTCTCTTTTACTCTAATGCACTGATCTGTTGACAAGAAAGATTAGTTCTGTTTCTACTCCTTCACCATGCATTGCTAGAACACTTTACAAGGCACTGTGAGCGAAAAGAGGGTGTTGATAGCGAGAAGCTGAGACTGGTAAACATATGCTTCTAACCTCTTCCTCACTCAGCCTCTTCAAGTTATGTTCTGCTAGTGCAGAGTCCCTGGTATCAATAGAAACTGGCAGGCATATGGAAGGAAGTGCAAAGAACTTTTAAAAAAAATGAATATGTGGGATAGCACAGTCTCAAGAAAGAAAGGAAGCTCCACCATAGAAAAATGACACGGCAGAAAACTCATTTGCCAGTGAAGACTCATATGCACAACATTTGTCCAAACTTATGTATTAAACCCAACAAACAACCTCAAAGAAATCGTTGCTGTTAGGAAGGAGTTGGTCATTTCATTACAAACACAATATAGCAATACAAAAGTCAGCTAAAATAACCTATAAAATATATGTGACAGACTACAAGTTGGCCCAGAAAAAAATGATATTAAATAGAAAACAGCACAGACATTAGAGACAGGAAATATATTTTTATTTAATAACTTTTTTATACGAAAAGGTATATCAATACAAAAATTTTAAGACAAAACATTATTTAAAATATAAAATATCATTTGAGCTTACCGCCTAGAGATAACTTGTTGCTGTTAACATTTTCAATTTCCTTCCATTCTCTCTCCCTAGGAAACCTCATCGCATTGTATTAGATAATCCAATCTCTCAATATAAAAGTGACTGTGTTGTATTTTGTCCCCCTTCTTCAAATCTCCCATCTGCTGCAAACTTCCTCACTCTCAGCTGATGATTTAAATTTCAATTTCATTTCCAGAGGAGAAACTATTAAGAGCTTGCCCCTTAAATGCTTCTGCTGGACTCCGATCCTTCAATTTTATCTTTTGAAAGATGTGTTCCCAGTATCCCCAAAGGCACAAACATCTCTCCACACCCACAGGATTGCTTTGACTCTACATCACACAAAACAAAACAAAAACTTCCTTTGGTGTAACATCCTTTCTAGCTGTGATTCTCATTCTCTGTAGCCCTTCATAGAATTATTTTCAAGGTTTCCTAAAAAATCCTAACTCTGTCTTCACATTTCTCAGTTTTCTATAGCCAGGGCTCCTTCAAAGCTCTTCTTATCCATTGAAGAGTGACATTCTTGTTGCTTCTCTGATGCTCAGCAGGGATACAGTAAATTCTGTGTGTACCACTAGACAGTATTTAGGATTGCATGACATTATGCTTATAAAGACAAATATAATTCAGGCAGATTTCTATGTAATAAATAGGTTTTTTTTATTTTAAACGGTATAAAATTGAAAATATTCCAAGAGTTCCTAAAGGCATCATAGGCATAAACACTGTACTCCAGGACGTTAACAGACGAGCCTTCTCTGACTGAGTTTCAGGCCTCCCTACTGAATGAAAATGAGGATATGACTCTTCCTAGATGTAGTCAAGGAGAAGGTTTTATCACAGATGTGAGGGAAAGTACAACTAGGGGCATCTGGAAGGGTCTAGGCTGAACTGGACCATGAGAGGAGAGATGGAGGGGGCAAAGAGAGGAGGAGAAAGAAGAGAGAAGAAGCCAAGAGGACCCATTACAAGAAGAGAACACATAGCAACCAACTAAGAGAACCAAGAGTAGAGCCAAGCAAGTACTTAGCCAAAGCCATCTGCATTATATAGGAATAAGAAGCTGGGGGAAGGGAAATTAGTCCCAAACCCTGGGTTTGAGTGGTTTTGGATAGGGGAGAGCATGAGAAATCCTGGAAAGAACTACAGGTTCTGAATGATGCTGGGAGAGGTGGGAGGATCCACAGGTACTGAGTGATGCTGGGAGAGGTGGGAGGAGCCACAGGTACTGAGTGATGCTGGGAGAGGTGGGAGGAGCCACAGGTACTGAGTGATGCTGGGAGAGGTGGGAGGAGCCACAGGTACTGAGTGATACTGGGAGAGCTGGGAGGAGCCCTAGGCACTGAGTGATGCTGGAGGAGCTGGCCAGTGTCGGCTTTGATATGTTCATCGGCAACTCAGTCTTTTCTCATTGGTTTCTTCACCAATCACCTACTTCCAGTCACAACAGTGTGACTCCACAGGTGTGATTATCCCCTTCTTGATGTCTCTCAAGACTCTTTAATGGCACTCTGCCATTGGCTCTTTTTCCCATAAGCACACGGTGCTATTTTTCAGTTCATTTGGAAGCAGGTGCTTTCCCTGCTTACCTTATAAATCTTGGAGTACTTTAAGTCTGGGTCCAGGACACCTTTCAGTTCTTCCACCTGCCACAAGTTATTCTCAATCTATGTTATCATGTTTTTAATAAATTAGACATGTTACATTTATACTAATTCTATCTCCTAATTTTCGTATTAACTTTAGGTTCATAAAACTTAACTGCACATATACTCTCTCAATGACTTGTGAGAATCTCCAATTTAGAATATTTAACATAGAACCCCAACCTATCCTCCATTCTTGTTTCTCCTTGGAATTCTATATTAAAATGACACTGCAATTCATTTAGTTTTAACAGGTGAATCCTTAAAACCATCCTGACTGTTGTCTCTTTTCTTATGACCACTTATCCAAATCATAACAAATATTTTTGGCAAATGCTTCAAAATATAGGCAGAATCCTCCCACTGGTGGGATAGATCTGAAAAGTTGTATAGCCCATATAGGGAAAAGAAAATGGTGATATGACAAAAGGATAGTGAGATTAAGAATAACAAGGGAGGAAAACTCTTCACTAATCCTCAGGCAGGTGGTGATAATTACCTACATGCATTGCATTTAGAAGTTGAGCTATACAAATAAAACTGGTTTAGAAGTAGATGTAAGATAACAACTAACCAGATAACCAGCTGTGGTGTAGATTGTAGAGTTTAGTTTGACATGTGGAAGACAGAAATATGAAATAAAAAAGATAAAAGGTAAGGAGATCAGAGTGATGTCAATGTCAGAGGGCATGGTTATATGCCTGCAATGATGAACAGTAGTTAAAGTGCGACAAGGATACCATAAAACGTTCAGAACAAAGTCCCAAGCACCACTGGAATCCAAGGGATGAGCGTGCTTCATGAGTAGGTGATTAGCAGAAGTTTCCCTGTTCTGACATGTTAAGGTCAGAGCTAACAAGCCTGGCACTTCAACACTGGCCATAAAAACTTAAAAGGAGAGTTAAAGACATGAAGGATCTTTCAATAGAAGGCGCCCTTCAGAGACATCTGTAGAAGGAGGGAAGTATCCTAGCTACTAAAAGGGAAATTGAGTGGTTATAAAATGCAAAGCTGATGAAATACGAAGTGCAGAAAAGCTGGCAGGAGGGAAATGAGACCCATGAAGAAAAAGCAGAGAGATGATGCAAAGAGTGAATTGCTGGGATCTTAGTGTGAGGAAATGGTCACTGATGAAGGCTGGTAGGTTTTATTTTACTTCAACTTAGAATTCAATTCTCCCTTTCTTTACCTGAAATTGATGCACACTTTCTGACATGACTTTTTAACACGGATACCAGCCATCCACGTGCCTTGGAAGAAAGTGGGTATATAAACATTCTCTTTAAACATGTTGTGTGCCCCTTTACAGCACATTTTCAGGAGTCACTGTGTCCCCCAATCAGACACCAACTAATACTTGATAACTCAACTCTTCGTTGTGACTTGTGGTCAGTCATTTTGTAGCAAATGATACTGGAAAAAAGTCATAAATTATTGCTGTTGGCAATGAATGAGCTGAACTCTCAGTTCAAATTGAACTGAAAAATGTGGAAATTGCAGACTCCATGTAACTCATAATATAACTCACATTTTTGCCTCTTAGCATGGGAGGATACTATTTAGGATGCTAAAACATGGTATGCAATTTATGTTTTGGTTTATAGGAGTACCAAGTAAAACTGTGTTCTGGTGATGAATATTTTTTGAGACCACTATTGAACATTGCATCAGAGTGCAAAGGGAACCACATTATTGGTAAAATTATTTAATTAACACAAAGATTCTCCCTTGCGTTTCCATTAACTGTGTTGCTAGGCTGTTATCAATTACTCTGCAGGCCAAGGCAATTTCAACTTAAACTGCACACAGAGGCGAGAAGAAGAAGAGTCATGGGAATGACATGGCCCGAGCAACTGAGTTGCAGCCAACAATGAATTAAATTAAGTGTCTACTGAGTTACACAAGATGTCTGCAGTTGCCTGATAACTACACAGTGTTTGTTGTATTCCATCCTATACCTTGGAGGAAAAAATACTTATTTATATCACGTCACTTCTATGCTATGGGGTTTTCTTTATGTTGCTATGGAAACCTGCCATTTCTTTTCACTACATCATATACATTCACACACGAGCAAAAACGGAATACACATGAATAAACACCTCATTCTGAAGCCTACATACAAAATAAGTATTTGGTGTCTCAGTCCAGTGAGTAGGAACTATATTAGACTCTGTCTTTGTAAATCATTGGTTTTTCCAGAAGTTATCCACTTTTCCCTTCCCCCAGAGGCTCGTGGTCCTAGAGGATGGGGATATTTCCCCAGACACTCAGCATTTGTTATAGTTAGACGCTATTACTCATTCTGCCCTATTTGTCTACTTGTTTTCAATGGCAAGAAAGAAACACTTTTTTTGTTTGTTTTCTTGAAGCCACTGGCCCAGATCTCTACTACAAATTTTGTGACAGACAATTAATTGTTAGACGCATGTTTTCAATTAGTTCATTTTCAAAACAGGTGATATGTGAAATGTTTTCTTTCTACAGCATTAATATAACATATTGGTATGGGTCAGAAGACCCCTTATATAACAACTAGGCAGGGTTATTTTTAGAGAGAAGCATTATTTTGATTAAAAGATACATTCTACTTTGAGCTGAAATATTAAAATACAGTAAAAAATTAAAAGAGATTTATCAAAGATAATTATGTAATCCCTCTAACTTATTCATCTCTTAGCTAATCCTAGTTTTTATACTTCTGGGATCTTCCTTTTAGTTTTTTCTTGTTGCCCTGACTTATTTCTCAATATTTTGGTCCTTCAAATATAAGAAGACTATGTATGTTATGCATATCATGACACTCTGCTGAAAGTGTTCTTCAGCCTTGGGGGTTTCTGGTGAGGTCTTTGGCTTCCTTTATGTATGTATTCTTACCATCTGTAAATAAGGGTTCAAGGACTTCATTCATGTCTATTTGTATAAATTTTCTGCTCTTTCTTGTCTTATTGTACTAGCTATGTTTTTTCTTTTTTGTTTTTTGATTGATTTTTATTGAGCTCTACATTTTTCTCTGCTCCCCTACTCCCTTCAACCTTCCCCCAAGGTCCCCATGCTTCCAATTTCCTCAGGAGATCTTGTCCTTTTCTACTTTCTACTTCCCATGTAGATTAGATCTATATAAATCCCTCTTAGCTATGATTTTTTTTTTTGTTTTTTAGGAAATAGTGAGTGGAATCTTTGTCTTCTTTCTGATTTTAGTGAAATGCTTCAGGTCTTTTAATGTTAGTAGGATGTATGCTGAAGAATTGTAAATTGTCTTTATTGTGTTGAAATGTTTCTTGTATCCTTAGTCTATATAGGACTTATATCATGAAAGAATATTAGATTTTGTCAAAGATCTTTTCTGCATATAATGAGATGACCATGTAGTTTTTTTGTTTATTGTTTGGTAGATTACACTTATTGATTTTTTGAACACTGCACCATCCAATGATGAAGAGTTAGAAAATGGTGACTTTATTATAGTAGATGATCTGTTTTGATGTACTCTTTAATTAAATTATCAAGTTTTTAATTAATTATTTTTGTTTATGTTCTCCTGGGGGATTAGTTTATAATATTCTTTTTCCCCTATATCTTTAGCTGGCTTACATATAAGTGTTTGTATGAGGTAACCCTAACCCAGGAAGACAAATGCTCCATTTTATCTCTCATATATGGATCTTAGTTTTGAATCTTTAGATTTTAGTTTCAAATTGGAGCCAGGAAACTAGAAATGGGGCCATTGGGGAATAATAGCACAACACAGTATGAAGAGGAAAAAAATGGGAGGAGAAAACTTTAAGTCATGAGTAGAATGGTATGAGAGGGCAAAGGAAAATGGGCATAATTAACACAATGTTCAAAAAGGGCACATGGAAATACAATATTTAGAATTTTCCATATGTAGATATACAGGTAGAGATGTGTGTGAAGTGCGTATATGCGTATAAACAGAAGTATCCTATACTACAGGATCATGCCTCTTTCAGATGTCATAGGTTGTAAAACAAAAACCACAGCACAAGTATGACATCCCTTCCTTCCAGTGGTTGGCCAGATCTTCCTCTGTCATTCCAACTACTGTAGGTCTGAGACAATGTCTCACTGGCCTTGCAATTCATGTATCAGTTGGCTGGCTATCCAGTGAGCTTTGGAGTTCTGTCAGTCTCTGCCTTATTAATGCTGAGATTAAAAGTTTGCAACAGACCCCTAAATCATAGTCGGCTCCCAGACACTGCGACGTAAGTAGCACACAGGCCTTGGGATCCAACATGTAGGCAGCAATACCTCCCAAAATTAGAACAAATATCCAATCCTTCAAAGTCTATCATTCTTGAAAAGTTTCTATATGTGCTAACCTTGCTTTTGGACTTCTTTTGTTCTTCAGTTCAGGATAACTGTATTCAGTAACTGAAAAATGTCAGCCCAGGATGGGGCTTCTATGTTTAAAAGCTTACCTTAAGAAAGGCTTGGGACTGCACTCAATTGATGGAGGTGGGTCTTGTATCTATCTGTTGCTTTCATTGTTTAATTAATAAAACAACTGCTTGGCCTTTGATAGGACAGAAAATTAGGTAAGCGGAGTAGACAGAACAGAATGTTGGGAGAAAGAAGCAGAGTAAGGCAGTCGCCAAAGCTCTCCTCTCCAAGATGGATGCAGGTTCAGATCTTACTGGTAAGCCACCACCTCGTGGTGCTACATAGATTATTAGATATGGGTTAATCAAGATGTGAGAGTTAGCCAGTAAGAGGCTAGAGCTAATGGGCCAAGCAGTGTCTAAAAGAATACAGTTTCCATGTAATTATTTTGGGTATAAAGCCAGCCATTTGGGAGCCAGGTGGCGGGAAGCAGCCCACTGCTCCACACTACACTCAATTACCAAATACCAAGCATCATCACTAAGCAGCAAATAAGGACTCCCTATTGGTTTGAACCATGTCTGAGTGGTCTTCACTGGTGGATATTTACAACAGAATTGCACCATCATGCCTGGCCTTTAAAGGGGGCTCCAGGGATCACAACTCTAGTCCTCAAGCTTAAATGACAGTCACTTTATTGACTGAGTCTTCTCAATGTTACCATTCTTATGCGATCCATCTCTTTCTCTAAGGTTCTAGCTTCACTAAGAGCTCCATGCCTGACTTTAAGGTGGAAAACATGGGCAAAGGAGATGTTACTACAATTTGCTGTGTTTATCAAAGTCCCATCCTGAGTGTTAACTCTCAAAATGATGTTTTCTTCTGCCTTATTTGTCAGGATTGGATAGTGGAGATATTCATAGATATATGGACTCTAGAATGCATAGACTCTCACAATTGGTCATTGCTTTTATATTACAGGAATAATGTTATCTTAAACAACATCATTATTCCATAACAGGAATGCAAATGACTGTGTTTATCAAATAATGTAGTGTGTGAAATGTCTCCTCACTGCTTCTACCAACCAGATCCATGTTGCTACAGAAAATGTAAGCATTCTTTATGTGGACAATATATGTCACAAAAGAGAAATATGTGATTAGGCTTTAAACTTTGAGATAAAATGAAAATCCTGGATTATTTAGGGAGGACCTAAATATCCATGTAATAAGGACTACACTTTCCCTCCTCCCCTATCATTTCCTCTCCCCACCTCTCTCTGTGTCTTTCTCTATCTCTAACACACACACACACTCACACACACACACACACACACCAAGAAACAAGACATAGCCAAAAGAAGTTAGATGACAGTGGCCTTAAAGATCAAATGACAATCAACCAAGGTACTTCTAGCTAGAAGAGATAAGAAATTGCTTTCAACGTTCTATCCAAGGAGTGGATATCCCTTCTAACAAAGACTTCAGCCTATTCATAATACTTATAAGGTCTATAGATTACTAAATTCAGAATTATAAAACTAATTTCTGTTGTCTTAAAACAGTGTTTTGTGAAAAAAATTATAGCAGTCAAATAACATAATACTGAGAGATAATTATTTTATTTTAGCCACATGCCCTTTCCCCTTTTTAAAGGCTACTACATGTGTATGTGTGTATATGTGAAGTTTTAATATCATGGGTTCTAGAATATTGCTGTAGTCATTTTGCTAAGCAAAAAATTCTATTTTATTTCACTAAATATTATATTAACAGGGTACTCTCACAAATTTGGGAAGATCTTCATATAATCCACAGACAAATATCTACTCAGTCGAAATTGTCTGTGGGTTTTTAAAGTAAAGTTGGCTATGTTGAATGTGTTGCTGGTACTTTTTGCTAGTTTTTGATTTAACACCTTTTTTTAAAAAAAAGAAGACATTCAATTATAACATTAAAATTAAGAAACGGAATTTTAAGTAAAATTGAAATATAGTCATGCTAAGTCCAGAATGTATAACTGAGCAAATATTTAAAGAATCAATTAAGGAAATGAGAAAAGGATCCCGATTTTCCATTTTTTTTCTTCAGAAGACGTTAAAATAGTTACAGTGTGTTCAATCTGCCATAGAAAATAAATGAGGGATGCTGGAATATTAGTTGTCACTTCAAAATTAATGATTTCTTTCCTGCAAGACTTGACATGACCAAGACTATTTTGAACCTATGATCTCTCTTTCAACAAAGCCGAGTTTACTGCGAAGACCACCTGTAGCCTGTCCCCACCTTTAGCCCACTCTTAGTGACTCCTGGCAAAATAACACGACTTCTAAGGGAAATGAGACACTATTAAATTAGACTGTCTGAAAAATTCTCTCATCCTTAAATTACTCATTCACAGGAGATGAAAGCTCCAAGATCAATTCCAAACACTGCTCTGTCTTTGAGGCCTGAAGTCTGTTCCCAAGGTACTTCAAGAAAACAATCTTCAGACTGCCAAACAGAAGTGACTAGAAAGATCTGGAAACCAGCCAAATTGAATGCTTCAGAATTATTTACTTGAAATTCTCATTCAGATGCTCCCAGGAATACAAATGGTTGTTACTAAATTCATGTCTAAAATAGGCATTCAGACGTAATAGCTTTTAGGCAGTATACTCTATTCTGTTCTTTGTGATGGTTTTGTATCCAGTATCCCCACCTTAACACTGTTTTTATTTCTCCCAACACATAAACCCAGAAATTTTCTTTCACCTTAAAATTTCAGACTTTTTGTATCTGCCAGTGTTTGAATGTGAAATGTCCCCCAGATGCTTGTGTATTTGAACATTTGGTCCACAACTGGTGGTACCACCATTCCCTAGGATATAGGTGCATAAATTCAAGCATGAAAAAAATCCAGAGGCAAAAACTGGAGCAGAAGCTGTGGAAAGTGCTGCCTACTGGCTAGCTCATCATGATCTGTTCAACTTTATATTATATAGAGCTCAGAACCACTTGCCCATGGATGGTACCACTAACAATGAGCTAGGATTTCTCACACCAGTCATTAATTTAAAAAACAAATGCACCAGCCTTACCTACAGGTCAATCAGGTAGGAACATTTTTTCAATCTAGGTTCCTCTTCCCAAATGACTTTTGTGTCCAGGTGATATAAAGTGAACAAGCATATATACACACTAAACCACTATTAGAATTAGTTAATAAAAAAATTGCTCAAAACTCGTAATACCTCTGCCTAAAATCACTAGTGACATTAGAACGTAGGCCCAAACCCTTCATATTCTTCATTTTATCTGTTATCAGTTAACATCTCCACAGCTTTTATGAATGCATATACTTTGTCCTACCGTTCTCCCTTGCACATAGAGTTTTGTATCACAACAATATTTCAAAATATCTATGAAGTTAGTCATCTTTCTATTACTGTAATAATTTAACTGAGACATGATTTAAAAGGAAGAAATGAATTTTTGTTTGCTTTGTTATTTTTGTTTTTTTGACTTATGACTTCAGAAATCTTAGTCCATAAGTCTTCACTCCATTGTCCATGTGGCTATGGTCAGGCAAACACACCATGTTGAGGAGCGGGTGGTGGAGAAAGCTGCTCAGCTCATGGTATCCAGAAGGCTCAGTGAAAGAGAAGGACTGAGTATAGGCGGAGACTGCTTGTTCATTTCCCAGACGCCCAGATCCAAAATAATCACATGAAAACCATGTTAATTACAGTGCTGTTTGGTCCACAACTTATACATATTTCTAGCTAACTCTTAAATCTTAAATTAACTCATAATTATTTCTGTGATAGCCGTGTACCTTTGTACCTTTCATCAGGGAGGCATTCTCATCTTGCTTCCTCTGCCTCTAGGTTACAAGTGCAGACTGAGCCTTTCCTCTTCCCAGAATTGTCCCATTCTAGACATCCCGTCTATACTACCTGCCTGGCCTACTGGTCAATCCCTGTTTTGTTAAGCCAATACAAGTGACAAATCTTTGCAGGGTCCCACAGTAACTGGGAGTACAAATGTTACCATGTTAATGTCAAGAGTGCACCCTCAATGATTTCATTCCTCCTATTAGGTCTTACTGCCTAAGAGACCTACTTCAATACTAGTGGTACCATAAGACACCAAGCCTTCACTACACAGATAATTAGGAGATATCCAAAATACAAGAAATAATTTCTACTTGTATCTTTCCCTCTCTATGATTGTGTGCTTTTGTATTGTTTTTCTTCTTTTTTCTTTCTTTTTTTTGATGACATATATTCATAAAATATTTTGACTACCTTCCCTTATATCCAATTGAATTAATTACCCCTTATGATATATCTTCATATAATCCTATAAATAACTCTACAAAAGTTCACCCAAAAATGTGAGACTGTAGACCTATTTTATTTAACATTGTAAGAAAAGCTTTAATCCTTTCAATATAAGAATAACATATACACTCATCTTGAAGACTGGGAAAATGTTTTTAAGTGTATGTTCAAATGCCAATATATTAGATGTATTTAATTAAACATAATAAATACTTTTTATGATTTATTTAATTACTCTTAACATATATATGTGTGTGTGTCTGCATATGGGTATAAGCAGACCATGTGCCATCAAAGGTCAGAGGTATCAGATCCTCTGATGTTGGAGTTACAGGCAGTTTTTTAGTTGGCCAGTGTAGGTACTGGGAACTGAACTTAGGTCCTCTGGAGTAACAGCAAACACTCTTAACTGTTAGTCCATCTCTCCAGGCCCCATCATGCAGTTTTCTTGCACAGTTCTAGAAAGAGGAAAATTTCACACCTAGTCCCTGGGCTGGTACTCAGGTCCAGGCAAGACTATGCTGTTTTCTGCAAGCTCCTGACTTTTGTCAGGATTTGATTTGTCTTTGGCTCGTCCATATTCATCATCTGTGGCCTGCTGCTCTTCTCTGACATCTACTGCAGTCTTGCCGCTTAAACATCTTCTCCAAAGAGGCACTTTCTTCTTTCTTCTGGTAGGATTCCTATGATGCATTTTGGCTCTACCTAATAATCTTCTGTAATTCTCACATCAGACTCTTCAAGTGAATCACACATGGGAAACCCATTTTTCTTACCATAAAGTAACATTTGCAAATTTCAGAGAGTCAGAATTTTGCTAGTAACTCTAAGACTTAGGTCAGTTTTGTGTTTTACTTCATTTTCTGAGAAGTAGAAGCTGTCAGTTTCCTTGGGTGGAAATTACATCTGAGCTTTAAAAAACAACATGGTATTCCAGGCTGTATACGTACATGCTTTCGGTCCATTATTTAATTCTGTCTTCCCAAACATGGCACATTGGAATCTGAATGGTTATTTAATGTCTGTGGGCACAGTGTACCCAGCACTTAGGAAAACTGGTTTACCAAGTGTGGAAATTTTGTGGTGAGCCAACTTCCCTGACATTCCATGTGCCCCTGGCAGTCTTACTAACCCAGGCCCAAGGTTTAGTCCCAGACAGGGAAACCATAAACAGTAAACAATCCTTAAAATGGATGTCAAACCCAAAGCCCTACTTTTATATTCCCAGATTAGGAGAGATTCCATGTTAAAATAAAGTTGGGTTCACAGCCACTATATGAGAGAGCTATTCAGTATGTGTTTCTTCTATCAGCTGAGACTTTATTTTATCTCAGTTTAGTTTCACGCAGTAAAAATGTGTCATTTATCTCCTCTCCAGTTGCCTTCTCTTTAGCTTTCATCTGGGCTTGATTCCGGAGCGACTCTAACTAGGGTCATGATGTCAGAACTCCGCTTCCCATCTATTTCTTCAATATGAATGAAAGAACACCCACAGCAGTTTTCTCCAGTGCTGTTAATGACTCAGCTAGAGTCCCCAGCTTAACATTAGGAATACAGAATGCTCTTGAATAAGGACCTTTCTGCTTGTCTCTGTCAGTCACTCTCCCTATGATCTGTGGACCAGTGATGGGAATCCACGCCATTCTCCCACTTGCTGTAAACCGTCTCCCTGTGCTCACGCTCATTTGGCCTGAGATTCCCTAAGCCAGTGCTTCGACCTACAAACATCATACATGTGCTTCAAGTCTCAAATCAAGCACTGTTTATTTCTAAAAGTAATTCATGTTTCTGTTTTTAAATTGATTTCATTCGGCACCATCATTATTACTATGTTTATGTATATGTATAAAATGACTACATGTGATGTGGGCACATATGTGGCAAGGCAATCACATATGGATGTCAGAGGACTTCTTCTGAGATCTTATTTTCTCCTTGCACGATAGCTTTCAGGATTGTAGGACAAATACCTTACCCACTGAGCTATCTTGCTCTGGCTTCCAAAACTCATATTTGACTCCTCTAATGTATCCAATCTTTATGACTGTTTCCGCAGTACTTTTCTGCTCCCCCTTCTTTTCCTCCTCTATCTTGACCTGTTTTTTTTAACATGTACAGAGAACACACATATTTTAACTGAATAGGAAACAGTTTGACACTCCTTAGTTGGACTAACTATGAGTGCTTGTGAAGCTTCAGGATATGCATTGTCTACGTTTTCCTCAAGCACTGACAGGGTCGTGCACCACAGAAAGATCACACTAGACTAGGTTTTGCAACTAATTATGAGCCTTTCTGTTGCCTCAGAGTCCCAGAAGCTCTGTGCTCCACACAAGATTAAGGGCATTGAGGGTGACGAGGGCTGTTCTATGCTAGAATGGTATCTCAATAAGGCAGAGCTGCTATCCTCCTTAGCCAGTGTATAAGCTGGCTACAGAAATTTTAATGATTTAGCATTTACCAGGGACTGCTTTGTTGGTTTCTTAAATATTATTTAATCTTCATAACATTTTATAAAGTAAGCGCTCAGACACACTCAGCCTACAGAGAAGATGTAAGCAAAGGAAGCACACAGCTGTTGCAAGCGGAGAAAGATTTGAACCATGCCTCTATTTCTCCATACCTCACTTCTTTAGCCAGTAGGTTTGTGACTTGCCAGACAAGACACATCAGTACTTATGAGACATGCTGTTTACAACTAAATTCCACTTTTTTTGGAGACGGAGATCACACATTTTGGTTTGTTTAATCCACTGTGTTCAGTATTGTCCTTGGAAATAGAAGATTCCGGTTCTGACAGAGTCAACATTTGTTCACTAAAATGCTAGCACTCGATGCTTCTTTTCTACCTAGAAAAAAAATCTATTCTTTACTCAACAGTCTGCCTTCTTTTGGATGTAAGGCTACACATTTTCATCTGCCTTGGGAATCTCCACTGAAAATAATTTAATACATATTGAAAATGTTTATCCCCTCCACCGCAGCTATGTCAAACAAGCATTGGCAGAGAAATTGCAGCATTCAGAGCAATCCTGGGACCACACATCAGGGACCTCTCATCATGTCAGTGACCTCTTGTCAGAAGCAACTTAAAGCAGCTTTGAAACACCTCCAGGCCTCCGAGGACATCATCTAGGAAGTATTTGAATCTTTACCCTCTGACTCATGTCTATTTAAATAATTTTGACTTAGAAGAAAGAAAGAATAATTTACAAAGCCTCTTCTCTAGAATTTAGAGCCCACATTTCTTTTGTTCTGTGCCGGCACAAATGAGCTTCATTACTATTGAAGCTGAGGCAGCAGGTGTGTGCGCCAAGTGCCCTGGTCAAAGTGCTTTGACAGAAACACAGGGAAGGTTCAAGGTTATATCAGAAGTAGTAGAGAAACCATTACTGGAAAGCTTCTAATGAAATTAAGCTGGGACATGGAAACCGCAATCCAATCACAGAAATGCCAACTTACTTTTCCTTTAAAACCAACTGCAAATCTATTGCCCCTGCTTTTAAATTATCTACTTCATTAGGTTAAGAAATTACTTTCTCATTGCTAGCAAGTAGCTCTTTGTCAGGGGTAGTGCATCCAAATGTCAAAATGCCAAGGCCTAAATATTTAAACTGCATGTACTGAAGGAAGAAAACTCACTGGAGGTTAGAAGCTGCTGGTAACTCTAGGTTAACACAGGATTGGACACGTGATTGAACAAATAGCTCACCGGACAACATGGATATTTACTGGCCTGGAGTGATTTTCTGTTCAAAAAGAGGACTGAAAATGATAAATAACACTTTGCTTCACAGAAATGGATAAATTTGCAATTCAAAATATATTGTTGAACCAGCAAAATATTTCTGGTTCATGCCCTGAGTTACCTACAATTCCTCAGTAATTTTGACCTGAGTAGCCCTATGCTTGGACTAAAGATTATGATAAATTTGCAAAATTAATATGTGATGTCTGGATAAAATTCTACGTATGGTTGGACTTGCTTAGTTCTGCCACTAAAAAGAGCAGAACGAGTTGCCATCACTAAGAGGTTCTATGACCATTATATGTAACAACCTAAAGCAAATACCAAAATCAAGGCTTTTCTAATGATATCTGCAGTATCTTTTTGTTCTTATTTTTGCCTTTTTGTAGTTGGAGCCTGATCGTTCGTTTCCCGGCAGCCCATACCCAAAATAATCACACAGAAACTATATTAATTGCAATACTGTGGGCCAATAGCTTAAATATCTTTCTAGCTAGCTCTTACATCTTAAATTAACCTATTTCAATTGTTTTATATTTTACCACGAGGCTCATGGTTTACCGGGACTGACAGGCGACAGGCAGGCGTCTTCTCTTTTACTCTGCCTCCTCTCCCCTCCTCTCTCTGCTTGGAATTCCCACCTTGCCCTATTCAGCACTGCAATGGGCCCAATGCAGGTTCTTTATTAACCTACAGTATTCAGAGCATACAGAGGGGAATCCCACATTACCTTCTAATATTAGAGGATCACAGGAGCTCTTTATTGGTTACTAATTTAGACTTTATCTTTTATTTTTTAGAGGAAATTTCTGATATGTTCTCTTTGCCTTACTTTGTGGTTCATGAGGCTCAACATAGACTGTTTTAACTTTAACATAAGACATTTGAGTGTTGTGGCTAAGTTGTGCACAGTACTTCTTTGGAATACTGGAAGCACCATGCTTTGAGAAACTCCTACAAATGATCATGGAAAAACAGGAGACACAAACAATACAGTTTGGGGCATGATGTATTAAAAGGGTGGGTTATGGCTGCCAGAGGAGAGGCATTTTCTTTATGGAGCAAACAATGATAAGTTGACTGTTCTCCAGGGAATAGTCCCCACTCTAGCTCATGCAAGAACCCTAACTAACTCAGTGGTGAGGCACACACAGAAGGTGTGAAATTGGGAAAGGTACTTTGGGAAGAAACAAGTCAGCAGGAGTGGGAGGTGTGAAGGAGGAGGGTGGAGATGTAAATGGTCATTATACACTGAGTACACATGTGGACGTGTCAAAGATAAACATTTCAGAAGGAGAAATTTCTGCTTTGCCCCATTCTTATTATATACAAATAGCACATAACTATAATGTTAAACTAAAGAAGCCACCAAAACATTTCTTTGGACTGTGTGTAATGCTCCCACCTGTAAAGTGGGTTTATTTAAAACAACAACAAAAATACAGCATTACAGAGAGAGACAGAAACAGAGACACAGACAGAGAGAAAGAGAAACATTTATAAATGTCTTAGAGTTGGGAGTTCAGGTAAGGGTCAAGTCCATGAAAGACACACCAGTCACTAGCTAGCTTAAAATACTTTCAGAACGCAAAACCATGAAACAAGTATACTTCCCCAGTGGAAAACTCTGGGAAGAATGACACAAAACAGAGGTAACCTTCAACTTTGTAAGAACAGTCACGTGCTCTGTGGTCTAAATGTTGATCTCCCAGAAAACAGTAATAAGAATCATTTGGTTCTCCATGGAGGATGGGTAGCAACTGTTTCCATTGCTAATTAATAAACAGCTTGGCTGAATTGATGCAGAAAACTAATTGGTTTCCGTAAGGTGTTAGCGAGAATATCATTCTAAGTGTTCTTTCACAACACAGCCCTCACTGACCAGATGCCACATAAAAGCTTTCTGCTTCTGAGAGTGTGTTCTGTCCCCCAAGGCATGCACAGTAAAGAAGAGACTCACACAGGGGTTTTTTGCAACTACATTACAGGGTCCTTCTGCCAGAATCTAATTGAGGAGGAGTGACAGAATCGGGAGGTTGCTCAGAGGGGACATTTAACCCTCCCCTGTTCTTCACAGCAGCTTTCTTCTCAAATAAAGTTCCTAGCATTAATTAAAATTGTAAATCTTATACATTTTGTGATGGGAAACAGCAGAAACATGGCTCTTTTGTTGAAACAAAGCAGTGTCTCCACAGTCACGGTGGACATGCTGGAGAAACACTTGTCTGCATAAATATTTTCTGGGTTCATCCCTCTGCACCCCCACCTTCTAACCGGATGACTGACCCCTTGGCCCTCCTCCATGGAAACTTGCCAGCAGCTGCTGGTAGTAAGGCCCAGACAGGCACATCTTTAAAATGCAGCCCTGGCAAAGTTCGGGCAGGTCTGTTCTCCACTCAAGCATTGTATCTATTCCGTGCCAGCCACTTCCTTAGCTGGAAATGCTGAAAAGCAGGCTTGCTGTTCGGTCTACAAAAATAAGATGGAAGAAACGAGTCTAAACTGAGTAGTAGCCTTTCCCCTTAGAGCAACAGAGGAGAGTCTGGGAGTAAGTAAGGTGCTTGGAGAAACACTGCGGAGTCTACCTCTGCACAAACAACCCATGATCTCTGCAGAGTCTGAAATGCTTGCTGTGAACTTGACCTTGAGTGGACAGTCCTGCAATACCTCATCCTATGTATCCTTGAGAATATGGAAAGCAGAGGTAGTTTGTTGAAAATAAGAGCTGTGGGGCTTCGTCCCCAGCACCCCGGCCGCATGCTAGCTCATGCCCGAAATAACAACACACAAATTGTATTCTTTTAAACACTGCTTGCCCATTATATCTAGCCTCTTCTCGGCTAACTCTCTCACCTGGACTAGCCCATTTCTAATAATGTGTGTAAGCACCCCAAGGTGCGCTTACCCAGAAGATTCTAGCCTACATCCATCCTGGGTCAGAGCTGTCTGGGAGAGCAAAGCAGGGCCTTTGCTCCAGAGAGCAGAGCTGAGCTGAGCATGGTGTCTCTGCTCCAGAGAGCAGAGCTGTCGGGTCTGAGCTCACTTCCTCTTCCTCCCAGCATTCCATTCTGTTTACTCCTCCCATCTTCCTCCTGTTTGCTCCTGCCACCTTTGTTTAACCTATCAGGGCAAGCAGTTTCTTTATTTAACTAACCAATGAAATCAATAGATTGATATATGACAGTCCCACATCAGTAGTTGTGGCCAGTCTGTTGAGCGAGCTTTCCCTCTCTACAATAGTTATTTACTAAGGACAGTTAAAAGGTGCATATAGCTGTCCCGTCTGAAGACTCTGTTGGTCTGAATTTTTTTTTTTCATTTCACATGATAATTTTTTATCTTTTTTAAAAATTTTTTTTAGTTGTTGAAAAAAAAATTTCCGCCTGCTCCCCGTTTCCCATTTCCCTCCCCCTCCTCCCACACATCGCCCCCTCCCTCCACTCCCTTTACCCTCTCCCCCTCCTCCCTACTCCATTCCCCCTCCCTCTCAAGAATGAAGAGCAGTCCATATTCCCTGCCCTGTGGGAAGTCCAAGGTCCTCCCACTTCTACCCAGATCCAGGAAGGTGAGCATCCAAACAGGCTAGGCTCCCACAAAGCCAGTTCATGTATTAGGATCGAAACCTAATGCCATTGTCCTTGGCTTCTCATCAGCCTTCATTGTCTTCCATGTTCAGTTATTCCGGTTTCATCCCATGCTTATTCAGTCCCAGTCCAGCTGGCCTTGGTGAGCTCCCAATAGATCAGTTCCACTGTCACTGTGGGTGGGTGCACCCCTCGTGGTCCTGACTTCCTTCCTTATGTTCTCCCTCCTTTTGTTCCTCATTTGGATCCTGTATCCCAGACCCAAAAAAATGAACATGGGATGTACTCACTCATAATTGGTTTCTAGCCATAAATAAAGGACATTGAGCATATAATTTGTGATCCTAGAGAAGCTAAATAAAAAGGTGAACCCAAAGAAAAACATATAGTCATCCGCCGGGATATGGGAAATAGACAAGATTGCCAGGCAAAAATTGGGAACTTGGGGTTGAGATAGCATGGGGGTAAGGGGAAATGGGGTGAGAAACGTGAGAAGGAGAGGATGGGGGGAGCTTGGGGGAATAGGATGGTTGTGATAAAGGAAAGTTGGATACGGGAGCAGAGAAATACATATCCTAATTAAGGGAGCTATCTTAGGGTTGGCAAAAGATTTGACTCTAGAGGGGCTCGCAGGTGTCCAGGGAGATGTCCCCAGCTAGTACCTTGGGCAACTGAGGAGAGGGAACCTGAAATGACCCTATCCCATAGCCATACTGATGAATATCTTGCATATCACCTTAGAACCTTCATCTGGCGATGGATCGAGATAGAGACAGAGACCCAAATTGGAGCACCGGACTGAGCTCAAGATCCAAATGTTGGTCTGGATTTTATTCTTCCTTTCCTGCATTATCACCTGGCTCTGTGCCTTTATTGGGAAGTGGCCACCTATCCACCTTCTGTAGGAAGCCTTCATTACTCAAAATACCTCTGCATGGTGGGTGATATTTTTCTGTCACAGCCTTGGGACCAGGCTAACTCTGGATTGGGGCCATACTTCTGCTTCTTAGAATTTGACTCCTACTTGACAAAGCTCATGCCGAAGATCAAATACTCAGGACAAAGGCACTGTCATCGCTGAAGGATTGCTTTGATCCAGGACATCTTTCTGTGGAGACTTTAATCTCTGTCCTAAGCTTCTTGAACATCCTAACTGGAACCTCTCCAAATCACAGGGAAAGACGCTCCTCGAGTTTGTACTCATCATTTATGATTCACTTAATTTCCCTCTCAAGTCCATTTGTGAAGCTCCCAAAATTTGGTGCTAGTTCTGGAACATGTGCGCCTGCACATACAAACCTGTTCAGACATGTTCAAACACAGACATATTCCCATGTCTCCTTGGATAATTCTCAGAAATACAGATTTAGTTTTTAATGGTTATCTTTATAGATGCATAAAGCAGTGGCTGATAGCATCAGATTGTATATTAATTAAATAATAATCTACTGGTGCGAGGACTGATATGTAAAGCATATATTGAAAGCATCATTTTTCTACTTTTTTATTAACACTTTTAGCAATTTGATAAGATTCTACTTAGCATCACAGTACTTACATGCATTAAATACAGTTGTGAGCTCTATGCTGTAACATGGCATTGCGATTCCATGCTTTCTTACTGATTGCTGGTCTCCTGAGGCACTGTTTTGGCAGACTGTGGAAAATGTATGTATAGATGGGATCACTGTTGCAGGAAATAGTCACTGGGATCTGACTTCGGAGGTAAGAAATGGTCTGCAGTAATATCCTTGCACTCGGCTTCCTGTTGGCTGTGGGAGGAGCAATCTCTACCACAGACTCCTGCTCAAATATGTGGTTCAAATTCATGGGGCTGAGCAATCACTAACTGGACCTTCTTAAAACATGAACCAAAAGAGGGATTTCCTCTCTTAAACTCAGCCAAGTATTCGGTGACAGCAAATGATAAAACTAATTAACAGAATGGCTTCCTAAATCTCTCACATATATGGATATCTAAGAAACACTGTTCTGCATTGTCCTAAATACAGACCAAGAAATTCCATTTTGTTTAATAGCTACATTGTTCCATTCTAGGGCTGTGCTATACTGCATTTAACCTGAATAGCCTTACTGACAGGCATGCTGGCACTTTTCAGAGTTTTGCACTATGCATCCTTATTTGCATCATTCTAACATATGCTAACAAAACAGCCACTGGATATATTTTTATAAGCAGAAATTACATTTTCTATATACATATATAATTTGTGGCCGGGTGATGGTGGCGCACGTTTTTAATTCCAGCATTCAGGAGGCAGAGGCAGGCGGATCTCTGTGAATTTGGGACCACCTGGTCTACAGAGCTAGTTCCAGGACAGGCTCCAAAGCCACAAAAAAAAAAATTGTGCAATTTCCCTGTTGGATATGTTTTGTGCTCTTGGATGGAGTGAGGTTTTTTTTTTTTCTTTTCTTTTCTTTTTTCTTTTTAGCTCCATTTCTTACTTGAGAGACTTGAAAGTTTTGATGGAGTGGGCTTTTTTTTTTTGTTCCTTTTTAGCTCCATTTCTTACTTGAGAGACTTAACAATTTTCGGGAATCCTTATTGTACATTTTAAGTACTTATTTATTTATTGCTGGAACACTAGGTCTTCTGCTGGCTTTATATTAAGACCTCTCCCCTTGCCTCAGTTGTAAGTTAACATACCAAAGCCTGGGAGTTGGTAGTTCATTTCTTGACAGGGTTCAATGACCTTTTAGTTTGGTGATTATAATGTTGGAAAGTTCTTTATTATTATATTTTTCAGTATTTTTATGTTTGGTTCTTTTTCTTCACTTTAGTTACTTTATTTATGAATATATTTCTTTTATTATTGAGTTCTTACAGTTCTTAGATTTTATGTCTTTCTTGCCTCATTTGATTCATTATTATTCTCCTTTATATTTTTAAAAATATTTCCTTAATTTTTGATATTATAATATAAATAAATTATTTTCCACTCCTCCCT
This sequence comes from Alexandromys fortis, assembly GCF_014885135.2. Lineage (NCBI taxonomy): Eukaryota > Metazoa > Chordata > Mammalia > Rodentia > Cricetidae > Alexandromys > Alexandromys fortis. Next base: position 774,030 of record NW_026067958.1, on the reverse strand, counting down.
CCAAACGCTCCCATGGACCACCCCCTCTCCCTTTAAAAGTCGTGTCCTCTTGTTTCATGTCTCTTCTTATTTTATGTGTCTGAATCTATAGTGGCCCCATGTCTTTAGTGGACCAGTGTCTTGATATTGTAACCCGCTTGAATGTTCGTCACTGAAATACATCCCCAACCTGGACAGCGTCTCCCCGGTTCCCTGATATAAGGTTCTTAAGTGCTTCCCTCAAGTCTTGACTCCTGTGGACAGTGCATTATTACTCTGAGCCAATGAAAGCGGAAAAGATACAAGGTGGTATTTTCACAGCGTGAACCTCTCTGCTGGATGGAGGCTGTAGCAAATGTCTTTAATCTGGCAGTCATCCTTTATTTTAGAGAAGGCTGTGGCTATACTTCACACTGAGTATAATCCCCCATTCTTGAACAGCCCGGAGGAGTACTTCCTGAGACCAACAGTGGGAGAATCTGGTGGGTTCCAGGATGTCAAGTCCTCAGGACTAAACTTCCCCTCTAAGTCTGGAAGTCTTTGGCTCACGCACAATCAAACTCTCGCTTCAGTGAAGTAACCCTTTAAGAGTTGTTAAAAAATTTTGGTTCCAATGGCTTCTGTTCCAGGTGAACAGATCTCCCACTTCCTTTTGATACATATGTCACCCGAAATTTAGTGAAGGTGTATTTCTCTGAAAATATAGCTCTTAGGTTGGATTTTTTAAAATGAGTTTTAGTTCGGAGAGCTGTGTCTTGTTGATAGAACAGAAATGGCAGCTTCCATACTCTTTCTAATGAAGACCTCAAACCAGACACTCTTCTAATTGTTTATAATAAATCATCTTTGTCATCTACCCATTGTTTAGCTGCCCCATTTATCTAGAAACTACTTTGTTGATAAAAGTCTGTAATGGTCACCCAGGCTGTTAGAAAAATGGCCCAAATGGATTTGATTAGGGCTAGGCTATAAATAAAACGTTTGTCTGTAAAACCTGTAAGTTTAAAAAACTGTGTGGAAATTAAGTCCAGTTTTTTAAGATGACATATTGACATCAGCTTGGGTAGGGAAATTTTACAGCCTCCACTTCTGGATGAGAGCTAGGGGGAGTAATACCTGTTAAGAGATAGAATATTTTTTCTCAGGGATGAGAGCCCTCCATCCCCTTAATAGGCTATCAATCCCAAGTGAGCAACCCTAATATATAAACATAGGAGCAAGACTGAAGGCGCTCATGAGTCTGTATTTATGTATTTATATGCATATGTACACACATATAAATAAATATATATGTAAGAATAATAGACAATAAGAGGCCAAGAAATTGACAAAGAGTCATAGAGATATATTGAGGTTGGAGGGAGGACATACAGTACTCATGTAAAATTCTCAAAATAAATATTAAAGCTACTTAGCAGCAACAAAAATATGTAAGAAAAGGAGATATTTTTAATGTAATTTTCATATTTCAAATAATTTTTGATCCTTAAGTCACTCAGAAAAATCTTCCCAGGTTCATAATTATGAAAGATTTCTTTGATAATATTCTGATTAAATAATTTAAAATCTGTGTTTATGAAAAATTCTGTTTATTTAAATAATATCTTTAAAATCTATTAGGGAATTAGGAGGTGTTAAAATTTAACTAGCATTTTATGTTGGTTGGAGGAAGGAAAATGCTTATTCTTGTAAGTAGCTGTGGACATTGATAATAAAACAGCTATTAGAACCAAGCTATTCCCTACCCTAAGTTACTCCATATGGGAAACTGGTTCTTTATGCTGTGCTTTGCCCAGACACACTTGATTTCACAAGGAAACGTGATGCCAGTTTGATGCTGGAGGGTGACTGTGTGCTGAGTGGACATATAAATAGTGTTCTCTCTTTGGCACTTTCCCCAAGCATATGCTAATAAATAACTTATTCCTTTTAATAGAAGGAATGTGACCCCATACAATTACTACAGTGTGAGGAAATGGTGATATTAAAATCATGTCAGCAAAAGAGGGCAGAAAAAGAAAACAAATATTTGTTTGGGCAAAGCAAACAAAAAAGCAGTTGTAACATTCTCACCTCTACCATATAAGTTTGTGTGCTTGTTGTGATAAGAGCGGCAGGGCTGCGTCCCCGGCACCCGGCCGCCCGCATGGCTAGCTTATGCCCGAAATAATTACATGGAAACTGTATTCTTTTAAACACTGCCTGACCCATTAGTTCCAGCCTCTTATTGGTTAGCTCTTACATATTGTTCTAACCCATTTCTAATATTCTGTGTAGCCCATGAGGTGGCTTACCAGGGAGGATCTTAACCTGCATCTGTCTGGAGTGGGAGTAACCTGCATCTGTCTGGAGTGGGAGAACCATGGCAACTCTCGACTAAGCTTCTTTTTTCCAGCATTCTGTTCTGTTTACTCCACCCACCTATGGGTTGGCCTATCAAGGGGCTTAGGCAGTTTCTTTATTAATAAGAAATCACTCCCACATCATGCGCTAGTACTGCAGTACTAATTGTCATTTGATTGTCCAGCATGCGCATAAAGAGACTGGAGGGCAGAGATAATGCACACTGTCTCAGGCTTTAGTCTCATCCTACTAAAGTGGAATTGGCCAAACATTATTTTGCCCATTATTTGTCTGGATCTGGTACTGCCTTTTAACTTCTGGAGCTGGCTTGACCCTGGCTCTAAAGTCATCTACATCTAACAGTACAGCAGCTTCCCCAGCTTCCTTTGGTCAATTATCTCCCTCCTATAGGTCCTATCTGCATTTCTGTGAGCTTCTATGAAGGTCAAGCCTTATTCTGTAACCTACTGTTACACACACACACACACACACACACACACACACCACACATTCTCACATACATATGAACAGTCATGTTGGGGGAAAGGTCACTTGTTCCCAGCTGCCCATCCATGAAATAACCACTCAGAAAACTATACTATTTGCAATAGTGTTTGGCCAGTAGCTTAAGCGTATTTCTGGCTAAACTCATATCCTAAACTAACACATCTCTATTATTCTGTATATCACCATGTGGCTGTGGTTTACCAGCTAAAATTTCCAGCATCTGTCCCAGACAGCAGATCCATGGCTTTTCTCTGACTCCACCCTTCTTCTTCCCAGCATTCAGCTTAGTTTTTCCTGCCTAGTTCTGTTCTGCCCTTTCCATAGGTCCAAAGCAGTTTCTTTATTTTTCATTAATAGTAATCACAGCACACAGAGGGGACTCGCACACAGTCATTTTTATATATATGTGTATATATATGTATATATATACATATATAATCAAAAACAGTCATACACGATCACACATACACAATCATACACATGCTGTACATAAACAGTTACATACACACAATCATACATACATACATACATACATATATACATACACTGTATCTCTTTCACACACACAGTCATGCACACAGTAAGATGCAGGGAAAGGGAGGATATGTATTTATTGTAAACATGTGGTCTATGGTCTTAAAGAGTTAGTGTCAATAATTAAAGTTTATGTTTATATATAAAATAACCCATGTTTGCCTCAGCCAAAGCTAATAAGTAAAGTGAAACCTAACAAATTCTGCCAGTGAAACCAGCACACCTGGTAAATTTATCGTTATTCAATAAATTCTGACACTGTGGAAAGACACAAATGTGTTTGTTTGGGTTTCTGACATGGTGCTCCCAGGACACCAATTATAAGACATTTCTTCCGTTATTTTTTGCCTTCAGTAGAAGCTTACATTTCAGCACTTCCTCTAGTTTAACTGAAATTTTTTCTGTAGCCCTCAGGCAAGGCACAGTAGCAATGTAATGAGAGGCTACCACAATGATCCTACTAGTGTAGAAAACACAGTTATTAGACCTATTATTTTTAAATGTCTGCGTTCTTGGACTATAGAGGTTGAAATAAGAGCTGAATTTTAAATACCAAGTACGTTGTATCTACTAGTTTTCTGTGATTTCTGAAAAGGTATTAAAAATAAAGATAGCATTGGAATAATGGATATATACAGAAATCTAACTCCTAGCTTAAAGCCAAAGCCTCACATGCAATGTAATTCAAAGTTTTGTACTGAGGGTTCAGTCTTCTATTAATCTTTGAGTCATATTGTGAAGAAGAAAATGAATCTCAAGTCTAATAAAGGTATTTTGCATGTGACCAAGGTAGAACCAATCCCATGTCTTTACAAAAGCTTGCTGTGACTGGCAACTTGTCTGCAAAGTCTACATTCTCTTATCAAAAGAGTTTAGCTAAACTTGCATTATTACAGAAACAAAATGTTTCTGATGAATGAAAATGGAAGGAAATACTTTATAATTTGTTTATTATCAATTTCCATAGCAAATAAGGATTTGTAGTTAAATAGAAAATTTGGAGCAAATGCATAATTTTTATTTCAAAAATAAAAATAGTTAACTCTGATGCCAAACAAGAATGACCATTGCCCTTAAACACAAATTGTTGTACCCCAATTACCATGTTTCGATATGGTATCAAGTTCATAAAATTGACAGGTACAAAACAAATGAAGTTATAAATCAAGAGAATTTTCAAATGCATTAATAGAAATGTCAAGTAGGTGATTACAGGAAATTTGAGAAACCTCTGCTATAGGCCTGAGTTGGTATGTGATAGCATCCTCACCTTTGGGATGGCAGGTCTAAGGTTTGCTCATATACTTTAAAATGATTTGCCTAATTGCTGCAGGATTTTAGGTCACACACAAGGGTGGAAAATTGATGGCTATTTAAAGTTAAAGTTAGCTTCAGATAAATTAAATACCCAACATTGTTGCTCTCCACAGTCAATTAACTCCATAGAATCTTTAACACCAGTGTTCTTTTTCTCCCCTGGGAAATCTGGGTCGCAGAACAAAGGATAACATAAGTAGAATGATATGCGTGGCTACCTACTATACTAATTCCTATTACACACTGGTGACCTAGGACATGAGAGTTAAAAATTTCAAGATTCTACTGCAGGGACTACTACAACATTACTAAAATTTTGTGTTTTCTAGATATAATCCTAGTGTTGCAAAATGTTTCACAGGTCGTTGTTAAAAGTAATTTTTGATTTGCGCACAAAAATAGCACAAATAATTGTGAGAATGGATATCCTAGTTATCCACATAACCATATGCTTTTCTGTCATGAAAGCCCCATTTATTTATTTATTTATGGTTTTTTTGAGACAGGGTTTCTCTGTAGCTTTGGAGCCTGTCCTGGAGCTAGCTCTTGTAGACCAGGCTGGTCTTGAATTCACAGAGATCCACCTGCCTCTGCCTCCCGAATGCTGGGATTAAAGGCGTGCGCCACCACTGCCCGGCTATGAAAGCCCCTTTAAATCAGCCTTTAAAAAAGATAAACATTGCCATAAGTTAAATTCCTGACTTCTTCTTGAGTTCCCTTGTGTACACTGTGGAGGGAAAGCCAATAAACAATGGTACTGTAGAAAACAGTAGATAAGCCTTGCAGAAAAATATTATAAAAAAGGAAAATTTGCAAGTAAAAATGTATTAATTGTATGTACTATTTGCATTGTGTTTTCTATGAAACATTAGGTTTTTACAAAAATAGTTACTAGCAGGTGGCTCCATTGTGTTCTTTTACATATAAGGAGACTAAACTAAGAGAGCAGGGAATTGACTGAGAACTATACAGACACAGCGGCCTACTGTGACCCTAACTACCTTGGAGCAAATGTCTATCTTAGCCAAGATGCCAGACTGGTTTCTTCATTAAAAGAGTTCATTTTCTGTCTTTGATAGGTAGTGAATTCATTCTGATCCCTGGACATGGCAGGTTTGGTCAGCCTTATCCTATTAAAAAAAATCCTTTATTTTCTAGCATTAGACAGGGTTACTTATGCCTAGCACCTTGTCACTTTACTGATTAAATGCAGTTATTTGACTCCTTTTGCAAATGGGTGAAGCATGTGTGCATTTGTGTGATAGCATTATTTAACAGACTTGTGGTTGCTTTGGCAAGGAAAAAATTCATGAGAATATTGCTGCCAGTATTTCTCATAAATCTGAGATCACAGGACAAAGAGATGCTTTCCAGAGATGAAAGTACCTAAATGCGTTTAAACTATGAAGATAGGCAGTCTCGTCAGAGGTTGTTGGGGTAATGGCTGACAATGAGCATGTGTATCCTGTTTTTTTATCTTAGGGGATCACCGCCACTCCTGCCTGCCTTCCATTCATAACTTGTCCACTAGATTCTCATAATTCGTCTCTGTGGTGGTTGTTATTATTCATTTTCGTTCTACCCATATTTCTGCCTTTGTTTTGTTTTCTTGCTTATTGTCGTACTGACTTAGCTCGAGCTCCCTTGGGAATCAACTTCCTAGATCTTTCACTGCTCTAAATACCTTACTATTCCCTACCTCAGGAATCCAGAGCTAATGAAACACATACATGTGTTCAGAGCAGAAACAACGATGCTTGAGAATATGTGATCCAAACCGCCACAGGGAAAAGAAGTGTGGTATCGTTGCTGAATCCGCTGCTGCTGATACTGCTGCTAACACTAGATGGTTTAGCGGAAGAGGTAATTACCCAAGAGGGCTGATAAAATGAGTTGCTGGATGTTTGTGGGTATATCTTGAAGAATCACTCAGATTCAACTCTTTGGCCCGGTCCTATCTGTCTGTCTGTCTGAACATCCATGAGACTTAAGCTTCTTACTTTAAATTGTCAATCCAGAAAGGACAGATTTGTTTCTGCTAAAATGTGTGGCTGGACGGTCTTCCACCAATGCTCAGATGACTGGGTGCTTGTGACCTCTTCTCTCTGTCAATAATTACTCTGTTAATAATTACATACTAACTCTGTTCTACTTCACTAGTTTGGGATAGTCTGTGGATGCATGACGTTCTGGTTTTTGAGGCTTTACTTTCGAAACAAGAAGGCGTAGTGTTTATAAGTCATCTGGAGTCAAAAATAATCCTCTATCTTCCCTAAAAATATTTTTTATATCTGTTACTAACCAAGTATCTTGAAAAACCATGAAATATTATTTGGAACTAAATTTAAAATACTACCATTTGAAAGCCAGAAAGGAAAACAATGGAAAAGTTAGTAATATACTTCATGAAAATTCAATGAGAACAATAGATATTACATAAGTCTAAAATATTTCTTATGGAGGCCCTCAAATATGCAAAAATAATTATTGGCCTGACATAGAAGAAAACTAGTCTGAATTTAATACTCCGTAATTTAAAGACTAAAAGTTGTAGTTTGATTGGCAGGGGCATGCATAGTCTATGTGGGTAGAGGGAGATTTGAATTTCACATTTTTTGCCTGGTTAACATTCACATATTCATTTTTCATATATAAAAATTCATTATGTAACTGTAATTTTATATTTAATAGTTATCATATGGCAACTGAAGGAAAGATATGCAAAATTTTTAAGTCATTTTCAAAATGCAATGGCAATCAGAAGTTGATATAAAAGAAACAGAACAGGGCAAATACTTCGTGCATTCAAAGCGGTTAACAAGCCATCCATTTTAGCTTCTTGACAAACTTCATCTTTGATCACTAATTGACTATGTAAATGCTCACAGATACATACACATTGTCACCTGCCCACAAAGTTAAATTTTGTTTCTGAATCATGCCAGTCTCTTCTTGACTCCCTCACTCACGTTCCCATCCCCAGCTTTACATAGTCACATGTACCCATATGGCATTCTGGTTAAAATGTCCTTGCTACTGATGACTGCAAAAAGTAACTATGAAAGCTTCAGACAGCACTGTGCTTTGAAACATGTAAAATATCAGATTAGCAGCCCGGTAGGAAGTTAAGGTATACGTATGAAATAAAGTAAGTGATGAGATGCAAACAACAGGACTTACTAGAACCATTGACGAGCATGTTTGATGATGAACTGCAGGGAGGACTCGCTTTGAGATATGTGAGATATTTGCATACTAAAGCATGGTATAAATAGAAAGATTTCGGATTGTGCTGTCAGTGAACCAGAAAATAAGATGGTATTTTAAATTCATTTTCTACATTATTTGTATGAATGATTGAGCTTTTGAATATTAAAGTGTTCAATAGCTAAAGACTATTTTATAGTTATAAATGAAAGCCAGGTATTTAGTTTAATTTTAAAATTTAAAGTAGAAATGAAGTTTATTCGTGACACATGTACATAACAAAGATTTGCCACCGTGAATGATGTATTTGTCTGTTTTAAAATCAGTTTTTGAGTTGAAATTGCATTGATCTTAACAGCGATATGGGATATTATCATGGAATTAATCTTAGCTCTCAGTCTTAAATTTTGTGTGTGTGTGTGTGTGTGTGTGTGTGTTAAGAAAGCAAGGGAAAAAAAAACAAATAGTGAGGTAATGAGATAGGAAGTATTTCATAGCATTTGCTTTGTTTGTTTACACAGCTTGTATTTACCATACGTTGTTTTTTTTTCCTACATTGTTATAGAAACAGGATCCTGCAGAACTCAGAGACACCATCAAGGATAATTGACAGCCAATAGAATGGAAGCTGATGCCCCTTCCTCAAAATCACTGACCCTCACCTAGAGTAACGTCCTGAAATCAACATTTTAAAATCTCTTCTGAGCCCTCTATGGTGTACAGCCTGTTTCAGATGTGCGAAGACACTGGATATTTGTCAAATTGCCTTCTAGTTTTAATACCTCGTCATTTTCAAAGGTCTTCAAGAGTTCAAATCTCAAAATTCTTAGCTTTTTTTCTAATGCGTTTTCATGGAGTCTTTTGACTGGAAGCTTTTTGAACTATAATCATTAAACAATTTAAATGATAAATGTTGCATTTGCCTTTTCCGCTTTCCACTTCACCTAGCTCAGGAATTGTATCTACAAAAAGAATTGGAACTGCCACCCTGGGTTATCAGGATGGCTCAGTGAGTAAATGTCCTTGTTGCCATGCCTGATGGCCAGAGTTTTGTCCTGGAGACTCACAGAGTGGAAGGACAATCTGCTCCTTCAGTTTTTCTTTGAGCCCCCTACACACTCTGAGGTACATACAAATCCATCAATGCATGTGTACATATATGCACTCCCACATACTTAATTTAAGACTAATACCAAGACTATTACAATTATTATTTATAATATCACATTATGCAACGTATCATCCACATTGTTCTGTTATACAGTCTATTATATAATACTCTATTATAGTGCTATATGATTTTATAATATATAATAAAATAAAATAAAAATTTTAAAATATAAAGCTACCCTCTCTAGTTTCTCTGCCATCACTCATCCTCACCTCTCCCCCACTCTCAGATCAGACTAGATCTACCCTGAGCAACCTTAGGCTGGCAAGATCTCACTCAAGCTCCTACTCCCGGCATTTGAAGTACCCACATCACCTTTTCCAAACACAACCAACATAGGCCTCAGACTGACTTTGCTCAGCACTCCTTTTTCTGGACTAACTTTTCTCTCTTTACTATTTTACCCATTGCTTCTTTGCTTTATAAAATCCAACCCTCTTAGAGGTTGGCTCCAAAGGTCGGTTCTTTCATAACCTGTCTTGTGTTGCTCCACAGAAATCATTCCCTTTTGAGTAACTTCCCTCTCCTTAAATATTTCTCATTATCCTGCTAATGTTTATCCATATCACTTCCCCTTCTTTGCCTTACATGAGATGATAATCTCATCCAAGAACCAAGATAGGTGTTTACGAAACATGATTAATGAAAATTCAGATAGAGAAACTGGGGTTCAACCTGAAGGTCAGAAAAGTAAACAACCAGCCACTGGCTCTTCCTTCAACCTCAGTCCAAAACAGCAATCCTGCCTCCAGGAATCTCAGAATGAGACTGTATTTGAGAGCTGTTTCCTCCTGTTTTACCACCACCTCTAGGGTTGGGATTAAAGGCATGCACTACCCAGTTTCTATGGCAAACTAGTGTGGCTACTGGGATTAAGGTGTGTGTTACTATTATCTGGTCTGTGAGGTAGACCGGTGGGACTGTTTACTCTCAGATCTTCAGGCAGGTGCTATTTATTAGAATACAATTGAAATGCCTCTAAATCTTTATTTGAGAACTTTTAATGCGAATCTGTTTTCACTGTGAAGATATGGATCAACATCTGAATTATCTTGGTGAGACCTCTGATTTAGGTTGGATTACTGTGACCCTCCAGGAGATATTCTTTCTTCCTTTAAAACCACAAGGATTTTGACACTCTCCAAGAAATATCTTAAATATTTCCATTATACTTGTCTATAGGTGACATTTCACTCGTGTTTATCTTTACGTTCTATGTTTTTTTTTTCTTTGTTTTCATTCATTCTCCACCCTTTCTACACCATCTGTGGCTTACAGGGGTGGTCTCAGGTATGAACTCTTTCAGCAGCACATCACGGTGAACATATCTCTAGCCTTTGGGACATACTGTGAGACGTGGCTCTTTTCTTCCTCAGAAAGTAATACTAGTCTCAAACACCAGAATTTGCATTTATAAAGGAAAGCAATACTTTGAAAAGTCAAACTGGATGTCAGTGTTTAAGCTTCTCAAACTTTTCTGTTAATACAAAAGACATTAATTGACAAGATAAAATATTTCAAGGGAAAGTACAGGTTGTTGTATTGTGAATACCCATGCATAGTAACTAAATATAGTAAAGGAAAATCTAAGAGATGCCATCAACTCTATTTCCGAACTTTTAATGTGATCTCTATTCCATTTTTTTCCATTTCAAATATATGTAGTCTTGCCATATTACCAAGAAGTGAATTAAAACACAGAAAAGTCCAGAGGTGATTCTAACCTGAAAATTATAATTATACTTTATTATTTCTGCTGAAAACTTTCCCCCATAGCTCAACTCTTTATTAAGTTTATTTAATCTCATGTATTTGTGTCATAAGACAATCATTTTGTTAATAAATTTCATCTGTCTTGTAAGATGAGATATTCTGAAAATAAAAACTGTAGCTGTGTTTTTAGGTGAATGCATAGAAAACAACTTACCCCCAGTAGCCACAGTGATTTCACGTAGAAAATGACCATAAAATGGAAAATCGAAGGACAGATTCACTCTCTGCAAGGAACAACATCACAAAAAGAAATAAATCAATAATGTGCAGAATGGTAAATGTAAAATAGAAAGCGTTTCCATTAAAGCTAAATGATGTTTCTCCTTTACCCAATCGGTACTGTAGCTGACCTTAAAAATGAAGTGTTAGATGGTAATAAAGGATATTATTTTGCAATTAAGCATCTGAAAAAAATAAAGATATATTTTTGTGGCCTATTGACATCTTTCTGTTTTTACAAAGAATAACTGGAAATATAAATTCCAAGTCAAGCTATATTCTTTCTGCCCTTACCACTGTTGTTTCATTATTTTTAAGGATCTCTCTGCCACTTGATGAGTAAGTTTTCTGGGGTAGTTTGACATTTTACCAGTTGATTGAAAAACAGTAGAATAAAAACCAAAGACAGTGCTTTTTACACCATTTTAGCTTTGCTTTTTGTTTTTCTGTATATCCTATAATAAAAAATGATTGATGGATGATGATGCCATGAATCTGTAGATGCAGACCTGAAGACATCCTCATGTTTGTTTATTGTAGCGAACTATCCAGACATAACATATTGTGTCCATTTTAAAAGCACACAGTTGTATTATAAACAGTAACTACTGGAGAACTATTTCGATTTGGTATAGGAAAAATTGGATAGATATAGTTAGAAAATTTAAAAGCCTTATTCTTTTACCATCCTAAAGAAGCCTAGAGTATTGATTCATAATATATAAAAGATTTGCTTGTGTATATTAAATTTAATGCTAACGTATACAAAACTAGTAAAATACAAATGAATAGCTTTTTGTATGCCTAAAGCATTATGAGGCAAGACATAAGAACATGCTATACATAACAATGACTAGGACCTGAAAATAATAGATTTATCTTTCTACCTATTTTTCTGTCTATCTATCTATCTATCTATCTATCTATCTATCTATCTATCTGTATTTATCTATCTATCTATCTATCATCTATGTATGTACATGTACATATACATAAATATGTGTATTCGAAGGTAATTAATTAGCCTGGTTAAACCTCAACAGCATTACAGACTTCCTATGGTCAGGGCTCTTATGCTAACATTCCACCATTTTGACATTCATTTTTCAGAATCTACAAATTAAAATGTAGAAGAGTATGTCTATTGGAATTTAGCTCTCTCCAATTTTGCAAATGATTGCCTTCTCATATCCTTCAGAGATTTCTAATGACTTATTTGGCACAGAGTTAATCATTCAGAATCTACAGTGACTTTCAATTCGTTTTTTTTTCCTTTTTCTTGAAACGCACATCTTCCTAAAAAGTTTTTCATCACATTTATTTTATGTGAACAGTAAAATAGAAATGTTTGTTCTGTGCCACTTGAAGTGAGGGGTCACTGGTAACACTAAAATAAAAGCAACAATATTAACTGATGTGTCTGAAAGATGGCAAGAATAATTTGACGGCGCCAATTGCCATTGTGGACAGAATTTCACCACTCTAAACTCTTCCTCTGCTCATTAGTAAACTTATATTCTCACTAACATTTTGCTTTAAATATTTGTCAGCAACAAACTCAGTTTTCACCGAGGATGAATGAGAATCACATGGCAAATATTGTCTCAGATACTGTAGATATTTAAATATGTCTTGAGTTAGACCATGGTGCACAAGTAACACACAAAGTATAGAGAATGAAATAAGTGTTGAAATAAAAGCTAAGAATCCATCATCCACAAGAATTATACCTGTCATTGAACTTCTTTCCCATCTATCTCTCATGATGACATTCTCTTCCCTGTACAATAGCACTTAGCAGGTCCTGCCATCCAAAAGGCTGCTAAATGCATACATTCCTCTTGAGTCACTAATAATAACTTACTCACAAAACACACACACACACACACACACATTTCTTCACAGACCCCCTTGGCTCCAGTACCCCTTGAAGATACTGTCTAGCATTACTTTATTACCTTGTTCCAAAATCCTTTAGTCCATTGGTTTTTTCCCTCCTGGAAATAAGAGGGCCACACTAAAACTCATGTTTAAGACTAATCCATAACTAGAACTATTAGCAGACAACTCTATATCTTGTGGTCCTTCTCATGCTGGCCAAAGACTGCAGCTTCTGGTTTTTAAAAACCAATACTCTTAACTTTTGGTACCTGTCCTCCATGACACATGAGCCTTCATTAATCATGGTTTCTATACTTTTTCACGTATTGCTCTGATCTAAGTTGTGTCCTCATCCAAGATCTAATGACTGAGCAAAATTCTTAACAACAAAACAAAACAAAAAAACTTTGTGTGCAGAAGAGTGCATATACATGCCCATATGTGTGTGTGTGATATGTGTGACAGAGTATGCATGTGTGATCCAAGGGCATGTCCATGTGAGAAGGCTGGCATACACAAGAAGGTCAGAGAGGTATGTGCAGAAGGTCCTCATTTTCTACTTTGTTCTCTTGTTGCTCAATTTCATACATGATAAACTAGCTGGCGCACGAGTTTTCAGGAGTTCTCCAGGCATTGACTTCCATTTTGTACTAGGATTGCAGATTACAATGACTTCATGTGGCCTTGGGGATTTGATTTCACATTCTCATGCCACTAAAGCAAGAACTTCATGCACTAAGCTATTTCCCCAGCCTAGACAGAACCTTGCTTTGGAGGCTGATCTTGGAAGACACATGCTAAGATATGCAGAAATATTGTGGAAAAAAATAGTATAAGACAGAAGGCCTGTCATGTGTCACTGGACAAAGTGCCTGCTGTAAAGGCACAAAGAATAAGTTTGGATAGTGAGCTTCCCATAGCAGTCTGGGCATGATGAACATAATGGCCACAATCCCAGAGCTAGGGGCTGGAAGTGTATATTCTGGAAGACTTATGGGCCAGACAGTCTGCTCCCAAACAGTGAGTTCCAGGATCAGTGAGAAACCCTGTGTCAGACGATAAAGTAGAGAAGCAATCGAGAGAAACAGACTGATGTTAACACCTGGCATCTATATGCACCTGCACATGTGAGTACACCTACACATATACATATGCCCACATGCATATGCAACTATATGTAACAAACACTATATACACATACACACTGGGAAGACAAAGAAAAAGAATGAATGAGTACCACACCGGATATTCTACCACAGTCCATAAGCACAAAGAAGAGATAACCCAATTCCTAAGGTGCAAGCTGTCTGAATAGTTCTTGTCAGTAAGCTCTCGGAAACACTGGAGAACATGCCTGATTATCATGGGAAGGCAGGAAGCAAGCCATTCTTCCAGCTAACTACTCATTCTCTGTATTAACTCAGGTCACTCAACTGCTCAACTCTCCTCCAACTTGAGCCATGCCACAGGCAGAAAGAAGAAATATGACTTGAGTTGGGAAGTTATTCCCAACAGCTTCCTATCAGTGACCAGTGAAGAATCAACAGGGGCCAATAAGTGGAAGGGCCTTCAGAGTTCAGTTATTGCTTCTTAGCTCAGGTTTGTCTTCCCAGAATAACTCACTCATCTGTCTTAATATCTACATGCACAAACTGAATGGCTTTACCCAGTCTTATTTTGCAATCCTTCAGTGTGAAAACTACTCAGAGTCACAGTTCTTAGTGTGGCTCAAGGAGAAACCTAGGATTTGAACCTAGGTTTGATTACAAAGGCAGTAATCTCAAATACTGAAATAGTAAACACAAAGTGCTAGACAAAATTAGGGGAATCATAAGTTTCTCAACTAAACGTGTGTTATAATAAAATATCAATATAAACAAGCTCTAAAATTTTATTAAGTGCCTTCAAGTCAAATGATTATATATTCAATGTAATTACCCATAACTAATTAGATTATTATTTTTCCCAGGACGATACATCTAAAAGAAGTGTCAGACAAGAATAAGGGGAAGTTTTATTTTTTCACGTTTTCATTCTTCATTCATCACTGTGTGTGAAACATAGAGGTAGACAATGAGTAAATTTCACAGGGTCTCCTTAGTGATGGGGAGAACATGACTGAAGGATACATAATAGGACCATGTGTAGACTGAGTAGTATTAAGAAGTGACATTTGAGTTCAAGTTCAGGTACCCCAAATTGATTGTTTAAATAGGAAGCGACATAAGTTCTTCACAAAGATCTTAAAGTAAGACCAAAAACTTTGAAACTGCAAGAGGAAGACATGAGAAACCTTTCAAGAAAGGCAATAACTTTCTGAATAGTACTTTCACTGCCCCAAAGCTAATAACAAGAACCGACTAAAAGGATTGTGCACCATTCTAAAACTTTCGGTACAGCAAAGAAAACAAAGACCACAGTGATAAAGAGATGGCCCACAGAGTAGAAGAAAATCAACAGTGATTCATCCTTCTGATATTTACTATCCAGAATGTATAAAGACCTCAAAACATTAAAAATCTAAAGAACAAACAATCCATTTAATAAATGAGAAACTGAACTAACTAAAAAGATACTTTTCATATAAAGAATATAAATAGTTAATAAATTCATAAACACATGCAATATTTTAAAGAAATGCAAGTAAAACCCACTGATATTCCATCTGAACCCAGTCAAAATGGTTGTCATCAAGAAACATAAGTAACAAAAAAACAAATGTTAGTGAGGATGTGATAGAAAAAGAAATATATGGTCTAGCTACATCACTCCTGGGTGCATACCCGAAAGGAATCTAATATATCACAGAGTTCTTCATATTTTTCTATTTATCACTGTATCATTCTGATAAGCCAAATTACAGAACCAGCCTAGGTAGCTGGCAGTAAATAAATGGACAAAGAAAATGTTGCATCCATACACGATTTAGGGTTATTGACCTGTTAAAAAAAAAATCAATCATATTATGTGCAGGAAAATGGATGGAACTAGAGATCATTATGCAAGTAAAAAGCTAGACTCATAAAGGCAGATGCCATGTTTTCTTTCATATGTGGAATCAAAGAAAGTAAGAATAAGGGAAAATAATAGAAAACAAACAAACAAAAACAACAGGACCCAAAGTAGAGTACTGTTAATTGTTAGTAATAAGGGGAATAAATGCAGTCTGAAACACTTTATATATATGTCTGAGGAGGATATAATGAGATTCAGTTTTGAGAGTATGAGAAATGGCCTAGTAGTTAAGATCACTTGTTGTCCTTACAGAGACTTGGGTTGATTCGCAGCACACCTATGGCAGCTGTTTGGCATCTGTAACTCTAGTCTGAGAGGCTCCAACACTTTCTGAACCAGGTGCATGACAAGCATGCAGATGGTGCACAGATATACATGCTGACAAAACAGCCATACATAGAAAATAAATAAGAGTTTTAGTAACAGTCATTGTACAGTTAATATATTCTAACTGAAAAGAGTCTCAGTGCATGGAATACAGGACACAGACTGCAGCATATGCAGTAAAAGAGAAGGACTCTCACTACGGAGCATGAAAACTGGAGATACAGAATATGGTGACAGTGCAGATTTCCAGCTGGAAGAATGCTAAGCCTTGGGGACACCAAGTAAGCTGATGAAAGTAGGAAGAAAGGTCACTTGTGTTAGCTGTAGGAACAGCTGCTTTCACAAATTAGTTATGCATCCTTTAACTATGCAATAGACATTAATTAAAAGTGGCCCCAAACTGTCTAGGAACTATTCTGTATCTCAAAGGTTAAGGGATCCCTGAGCATTGCCAAAAACTGTAAACCGTAGCAACAACAACAACTAAAAAAAAAAAAAAAATCACACAGAAACTGGCATAGTAAATCTTACCTTAGGCATTATACTTTACCAGGAAATATTTATTGTTAAAGAGATAAAGTGATTAAGGAAAATGGCTATATGAAGACTCAATTAATGGATTAGTAGTCTGAGGAAAACACAAATAATCATATCAAAATAGAGCATAGAGATGGTCCTCACTTTGACCTGCAGCATTGATCAGAAACTTTAAAACTCAGAACTAAAAAAATTAAGGAGTGTAAGTAACATAATAAAAGCAATTACTTGTGGAAACTGTCTTAGTTTTATGAAACGGTGGAACAGTGAGAATGTTCTAGACAAGCAAATGAATCATTGGTCTCATGGAAGAAGACAAGTCAGGAAGCATGCCCTGACGAGCCAGCAGAACTATAAGGCCAGATAATTTGATGTGAATTGAGAGCAACTGTGGCTATCTGTGATTATGGCTTTTAAAAATCACAAAGCATCTTCTCAACACATGCTCTCTCAATGTGTCCTTTTCAAAGTGTTACTTTAAATGTTATCATTTTTAGTTATGTGTACATGTGTGGGTCTCAGATTGGGTATATGCACATGAGTGCTACTGCCTACCCATGACAGAGGAATCTGATCCCCCGGAAACTGGAGTTACAGATATTTGGGAACCACTTCTTAGAGTTGATGGTAACAAAACTCTGTGAGTGAAACATCTCTCCAACCCACCTCTTGAAATTCCTGTTGGCAAGTGAGTCAGACATGTTCAGAACCATGGATCCAGACTGATGTCAGACATTTCACATAAAGTTTCTTCATTCTTTTGCAGATTTTAGAATATTTATTATGATCTGCTGTAGTTCTCATAGTGATGTAAACAATACCACTAGTTACAAACAGTTATAACTAAAACATTTCTCCTCCTCATTTATCTTGTCTATTCCTCAGCATCATCATGAAAGAAAGTTCAGTAGTCAATGCTGTGTATGCAAAATCTTGCAGACAGAAGCCTGTGCATTAGCATGTTGGCACATCACAAGGCACATATTTTATGACCTTTTTATTGTGAAACTTTCTTTGTAAACCTTGTATCATTCTTTTCTAACTTATGAGCCCAATAAGTTGGGAATCTCACTGTGGGTACCATTTATGATTCCCAGAACCATGTTTTACAGAAACACCATCAACACAAACTGCTGTTTGTTGTAAGATAGCTCCTCCTTTTGGTGCTAAGTCTATGCATGTCTAGTCCCCTGAGTCTTTTTATTTTCTGAATACTGGGTACAAAACTGCTGAAAGCAGCTTAAAGGAGGAAAATTAGTAATAACTAAAGTTTTAAAAATTGTTGATCTCATAAGAGCATACCAAAGTGTCTGAAAAGTATATGCTCAAGAATGAACTGAATTTTCATAAAGTTTTATATATACATTTTCAAATTCTATTTTTAATCATTCAAATAACTTTTATTTGAGGGAGACAGTCATCTTCTGAACATGTCAGCAGGAGGAATATCATTAATATGATTATTTGTATTGGAGAATTTATCTTAATCTCACATTATCAAATAAAATATTGATCATACTGTTCCAGGTGAGTGGTAAATACTTAAGTGTGAACTTTGTACAATAACTAAATTTAATACATTGTTTTATCTACTCAGATGTTCCTAGCAAAAGTCACCTATTTTTAGTAAATGTTGTAAGTAAACATGTTTAATAAACATTGGATAAACATGATTGGTTTGATTAGGTATGGTCTGTCTCTGCAAGACACACATAGCAAGGGAACAGTTTTGTTGATACTGAACAAGGGACAAAAAGTGCTTTTCCTGGCAGATGACAGTAGCATTGATCCCTGACGAATCAGAAGGTATGTCTTTTACAGTCTTCATTCAATGAGACTTCATGTTCAAACTTTGTATCATTCTAGCAGGATTTTGTAAAGGTTGACACCTGGAATGACGTGCCATCTTGTTAGCGGCTGTCTTAGGTAGGGTTTCTATGGCTGTAATGAAACAACAGTACCAAAAGCAAGTTGGTGAGGAAAGGGTTTATTTGGCTTTATTTGACATGCCATCATCTTGGGTTGGTGGCTGTCTTAGTTAGGATTACTATTGCTGAAATGAAATAACTTCACAAAGAGCAAGTTGAGAAGGAAAGGGTTTGTTTGGCTTATATTTCCACATCAGAGTCTACCATTAAAGGAAGTTAGGACAGGAACTCAAACAGGACAGGAACCTGAAGGTAGGAGCTGATGCAAGGGCTTTGGAGGGGTGCTATTGGCTTGCTCATCAAGGCTTGCTCCACTTGCTTTCTTTTAGAACCTAGGACCTCCAGGCCAGGGATGTCACTACTCACAGTGGGTTGGATCTTCCCACATCAATCACTAATAAGAAAATGTCATACAGTCAGATCCTCTGGAGAAATTTTCTCAGTTGAGGTTCCCTTTTTTAATAAAACTAGCCAGCACAGTGGCTTTATGACTTCATGAACATTTAGCTGTAATGTTAAGACTAATGATGTACACTGAGTAAAATTAGAATAAGGCACATAGATAAACTACGAGTATTGAACAAACACAATTAATTATCAGATTATTATTTTAAAAGCAGTGTTATAGGATGAGAAGAAAGCTATGTAGTAATTCTCAAAAGTTTTTCAGGGTTTTAGAAGACTGAAATTATCTTGGCACAGAACTCTGCAAAGAAAAAGTCTTGCATTGAAACCATTACATTGTAGCAGGACTCATTTCAAAGCAAAATGTTTTACTCAAAACTGTCTTGAGAATTACATCTTTTGTCTATACTAGTGATTGCATCCTTCAAAAACTAGTTATAATCATGAAGCCTAAACATAGTCAGACCATCATGTCTTTTCAGGTATAAAAATTTCATTTTGTCTAATGGGGGCTTGCTGTCTATGGGTCTGTCAGAGACCAGGGTAGAAATTTCCAGATGTTTGCTAAACAAGAGAATAGAAACTGAGTGTAGAGTTCAGGATTCTCTGGGGCCAAGTGGCATGTCCAAATGTAACACTATCTATTTTTTCTTAATTTTGTTCAAAATGTAGGAATAAATATGATTAGAGAGACCACATATTCACAACACCAAGACAGAGCAAAGCAAATTGAAACTGTGAACGTGACAGAGATCACTCTTCTCAGGTCAAAATTATTTGCCTACTGAAGTATACCATGTGTGGAAAGCAATGGCATGCTGAGTGGGAAAGCATTGAACTTCTGCCTTCATGCTAAATCTCTTCTCTGACCTGCTTAGCTATTCCATTCTCCCCACCCCTTACTGAGGAATACGATGCTGTTATTTCTTGTTGTTCCAGATATTGAATCTATAAACTTTTGTTCAATTTTTAAAATTTCTTTATATTATCATCCTTTCACATGAGAAGTTACAGAAATACATTTATCTACAAAATAGACATTAAAGAAAACGGAGTGTTATAAATTTAGGCATGTCCTTATGTTTTGCAAGAATGTTTCAGCCATCTACAGCCACAGACAAAACAGTGGTCCCCTACTTAACTCATCTATACACTCAATTCAACTTTCCCTACAGTCTTCATACAGTAACTGATTGACCCAAGGACACATGTCTAAGAATGTGCTCCCTTTACTCAGTGATTCATGACTGCACAGCTGCATGAGGAGGATGAGATCAAATGATGGATTTGTACAACAGGGAAATATTAAAAAGACAATAGAATATGGAGAGGCATGTATGAATAGATACCAGCAATGCAAATGTTTTTTTTTTTTATTTAATGTAGATTCTGTTTCCAGGCAACAAACAATCCTCACACAATCCCAAATGAAATAATATAACAGGAAGAATAGTTAGTAAGACCTTTCCTATATAAGATTTGTCAAAATGCAATATTATAACCAATTCTCACATTATGGGACAGATCAACAGGACATGGTTTGTGAATCCAGCGACTGAGATCATTAGAAACCTAAAAATGTAAGGGAGCTTGTCAATATTCAGACACAGAGACCTGGGAACTGGCTAATCTTTTGAGAAGTACACTCTATCAATCCAATTGATTTTCGGAGTTAGACATTCTAACCTCTCCAGAATTTTTGTTCATAGCAAATTAATGTTTAATTAACTCTGTGTATGGAGTGACACTCATCAAGGGAGTATTCATAAACTTGAAAATGCAATGTAAACACGAGCAAATGTACTGGCTCCTCAGAATTAGAGATTAAGGAAACTATCACCACATCTTGTTCTCCCTAATTCAACAAATACACTTTGGTTTGTCCACAAGGCGCTATGTTGGGGAGGGGTTTTCAAGCAAGTCTCTACAAGTATTGTACTTTATTCAGATGCATACATTTTGGTCTCCACTGAATATGGTCTCTGTACTTCAATTTAATATCATGTTTCTATCTCTAAACAGCAACAACAACAAACATGAGAAATCCAGTTTCTCACAAGCCATAAGAAGTTCCTGAAATCCACAAGCTACCCAGGGTTACATAAGTATTGAACAACCGCTGGGGTGGTGGGGCCTGGGAAGAAGAAACTCATCAAGTTGGACTTTCATCAAATCCTTAAATGAACATCATATTCAAGGTCATAGTAGTTCATGGCAGAGTGCTTAGGCAGATCTTAAGTCCCTAACTCATCATTTTAACAACCTGTTTCTTGGTTCATGTGTGAGGGTTTGTTACGCAGTAGTTGAAATTCATCAGAAGGTTTAATATTTCAAAACTTGATTATGTGTTGAAGTTTAGGCTAAGTTGAAATTTCACTCATAATATTCTCTGCTATAGAATAACTTTATTTCTATTTATAAACAGTTATAAATTAAATTTATAAAATAATACAATGAAATTCTCTCTGATTTCCTGAAGATTTTTAAATTTAAAATTTTGTACTCATACTATTTTTGCTAATTTATTGATTTTTCAGAAGCTAAGGTATTTGATTCCTGTCAACAGGGTAAAGAGCATCCTCAACCTGAGGCGTCAAGAAGGCTCTATGAGTAAAGGTGCTTGATATCAGCCTGCCAGCACACATGCACACACACACACACATACACACTTAAAGAAATGCAATAAAAAGAATGAGCCCTCCTAAAAACAATATCCAACCCATACCTAAAGTTCAGTCCATGATGAAGAAAAACTTATATATGTTTTTCTGGTATTTACTCCTAATGAACATTATATTCCATTTATATTTTGCTAAATATTTCCCTAAAACATATGTTTTTTTCTTGAATGATACATATAAAATCGTTGTCATCTAATAGCCCCAGGAAGAGCATATGTTTTATACTATACTATCTAAAATTAAACCATGAATGTCTACAAAGACTTATGAAAACATCTCAGAAAAGATGACCAAAAGTATGTAGAGGAAGAAAATCTCTGATGAAAGATAAGAGAGGCATGAAATTTATTGATCAAGCCTGAGACATGATTGAGGGGTATCCCCTTTAGCAGCATTCATGAATATGAAAGATCAGTGGGATTGAATAAAAATGTAGAGTGCTTATCTCATTTGGGACTTTCAAAAGGTGAATATGTATGTTTCTAGAATTAGTTACTTTATACCCAGCATAGCTACCCCAGGATATATTAGACTGTCTTCAACGATTACCTTTAGTTTTATAAATAGTGTTCCTCCCTGCTGAAAAACCTCAAGGTAGAAAGCATATTTAACTGCAATGAAATGTAAGCTCAAGCACTAATTTAAAAAAATATTTATTTATTTTTTCTTTATTGAGAAAAGGATAAAAAAAGTTTCCGCCTCCTCCCAGCCTCCCATTTCCCTCCCCCTCCTCCCCACCTTCTCCCCCCCCCCCCCCCCCCCTCCCCCCCCCCCCCCCCCCCAAAGAACAGTCAGTGTTCCCTGCCCTGTGGAAAGTCCAAGGTCCTCCCCCCTCCGTCCATGTCTAGGAAGCTGAACATCCAAACTGGCTAGGCTCCCACCAAGCCGGAACATGAAGTAGGATCAAAACCCCTTGCCATTGATCTTGGTTTCTCATCAGTCCTCATTGTTTTATGTATATACCTGAGCATAGGTGTGTAAATCACTTGTGTGTAGATACCCATGGAAGCCAGAAGGCCTCTGAGGCCATGTAAACAAGAGTTATAGCTGGTTGTGAGCTACGAATGTAGGTGATGAGAACAGTACTTAGACTCTGTGAAAGAAAGAGCAGCAAGTGCTCTTAACTGCTGAGCCATCTCTTCAGGTCATCAAGCATATTTTTAAAGACAAACTCTTAATTGAAAAGCAAAGATTTTATTTTTAAATCTATAAAATTGGTCCTGATGGATTTAGCTGGGATCCCATCTTACGCCTTTCTACCTATGGTTCCTCGTAGTTTAGTTTGATTCCTACGGTCAGAAAAAGCAACAAGAGTAACTGAATAACTACCAATATACATTTCCTTACTTATTGGCAAAGTTAACTAACTTCAGGGACTATGGTGGGCCAGCACTACTCTAATTATATTAGTTTTGTTGGAGAGGAATGATTCCAGGTCATTCTTTTCTATTAAATATCATCAAGTTGTCACAGAAGTCATGAAGGGAAAATTTAAAAAATGAAACAATCATCAGATGAAAGCCCATCTAGATCCCTTCCAAACCTTACCCACATTAAAATAGAGGGGCATGAACAGAGAACAGTATTCCAAGCCATTCATTCTGCTGTTTCCCTCATTCAAAGAATCAACACTCCCATCAATAAAAGGAGAAGAAAAATCAAGGCAGTGTGTGTATTTATCTGTGACAATTGCTCAGTAGACGGAAGCACAGTGAGATAATGGCAGAGATAGGCGTCAATTTCTTTACCAAATATAGCTTTCAATTTTTGACCTGAACTTTTTCACTCCCTCTCATCCACCCATTCATCCACTATTAAATCTGTAAGTCTGTTGACCTGTCTATCTTTGCATCTGGCCCCCTGAAAAAGGGACTTGGATGCCTCTATGCTGCCTTTTGATTTAAGCTGCAACCTTGGACTTCTGTCTTTGCACGACACAATTTTATTCAAAGACCCTGAACAATTGTAGTCTAAGTTACCTCGTTGATTCTGATGCCCCTACTCCAATTTTTTTATTGAGAAAAGGAAAAAAAAAAAGTTTCCGCCTCCTCCCAGCCTCCCATTTTCCTCCCCCTCCCCCCACTCCTCTCCCCCTCCCCTCTCTCTNACTCCTCTCCCCCTCCCTCTCCAATCCAAAGAGCAGTTAGGGTTCCCTGCCCTGTGGAAAGTCCAAGGTCCTCCCCCCTCCGTCCATGTCTAGGAAGGTGAACATCCAAAGTGCTTCTAGTCTTAGTTACGCTTTTGCATATTTTGCTAGGCCCACTTATGCACTTCCACAACAACTTTAACAAAAATAAGAAAACTTGTGGTATTAGTTCAAGCTGAGCCCACGCTCAATATCTTAGCAGTTGCTTACCTCCTTTCAGATCCCCTTGACTTCTGCTCACCCTGTCCCACCTCTCATCATATCATTGTGACTTCTGCCTACCCTGTCCTGACTTCTATCATATCCCTGTTTCTTGGTCCCAGGCTACTCGGCAGCTCAGACCAAAATAATCACACCGAAACTATACTATTTAAATCACTGCTTGACCCATTAGATCTAGCTTCTTTTTGGCTAACTCTTACATATTAATTTAACCCATCTCCACTAATCTGTGCATCACCACAAGGTCATGGCCTACCAGCAATGTTTCAGTGCATCTGTCTCTGGCGATTCTATGGCTTCTCCCTCAACTCTGCCTCTTTTCTCCCAGCATTCAGTTTAGTTTTCTCCACGTACCTAAGTTCTGCCCTACCAACAGGTCAAGGCAGTTTCTTTATTAACTGATGGTATTCACAGCATACAGAGGGCAATCCCACATCACCTGTGACTTCTGAGCACCCTGTCCCGCCTCCTATCATGTCAATGTGTCTTCTGCTTACCCTGTCCCACCACCTATCATATCCATGTGACTTCCGGTCACCCTGTTCTATCTCCTGGAAGAGTGGCATTAAGTTAATTTAACTAGAAACCCCCACAGTCCTGAGGTATCATTTTGAGAAGAAGTAGGATTGAATTTAAGTCCTCAACAATGTTTTTTTTTCCCCTTTGCACTCTGCATCTTGGCCATAAGCTCCTTTTTCTGTACTGTACCCTTAACTTAGCCCAGTCCTTTCATATCCCTTCTTGCCATGTTCCAGTAGTCAATAACTTATTTTCAAATTCTCAACTATTGTGATCCTGCTTTTTAAGAAAAATATTTATTTTACTTTCAACATGCATGCATGTATGTATGTATGTTGTGAATGTCTGTGTGGGAGTATGCTCATACATGCATACAAATGTCTGAAAAGACCAGAAGAAGGCATCAGATTTCCTGATATTAGGGTTATAAATGATTATGAGCCACCTGATGTGGGAGGTAGGAAATGAACTCAGCAAGCCCCACACATGCTCCTAACTGCAGTGTCATTTCACCAGACCCCTTTAGTTTAGGTTTTTATTTTAACACAGATTTTTTTTTTATTTTTGACATACTGTCTGGTGTTGTCTAGGCTGCCCTTAGAATCATTACATCACCAGTGATGAACTTTACTTTTTGAGCCTCTTGTTTCTACCTCCCCAATATTAGGAAGCAGCCATTTTCACCACATCCAGTTTCTGCAGTGCGGGGGTACAAGTCTAGTGCTTTCTGTATGCTAGTTAAGCACGCTATAATGAGCTTCATTCCCAGGCAGATGGTTATTATTATTTTTATAAAGAACTGGAATATTCAAAAAACAAAATTCTATAAGCTCATTAATCTTTTAAGGTCCTTAGCATCCATCACTTCATGATGATTTCTGTTTTAATTGCACAATAACTCTGGATAGGTAGGCAGGCATTTTTATCTCTTTCTTTCAAGTTATAAAATTGAGGTACAGAGAGGTCAGAATCCAAGAAAATGAGGAAAATGAACAGGAAAACCAAGGTCTCCTAATTTCCAACCCCAGGGCCTTGCATAAAGATGAGGCCAGTTCTCAGGGAGTTTCGAATGAGATGTTATTGATGGCTTCAGGATAGAAGTGTTCTGATATATTTGGCCTTAAATTGAACAGTGCATCCAGCACCATGCTAAGTAATGTGAATTCAGGAATATAGAAGAAATCCTCAGAACTTTCAGCATGAAAAGTTGACACAGAAGAGAAAAAAACAAGCTCAGGCTGGCTTCTATGTTTGCAATCAGAAATGGCTAGAACGGCCACCTCGTAACTCTGTGAATTTGAATAAAAGAAAAAAAAACCAAATAACTGTAATATTTTTTGTGTAGAATGTCTCATTGCTTGCTATGTGCTATTGGTTTGTATAAAAATTTCAGCATTTAACAAGGCAGGCCCTTTGCTTTAATCTGTCTACTGCAAAGTTAATCTTTATCATCTGCCTTATACAGATCTTAAATGATGATTGAAGAAATGTAGCATAAAGAGATGTATAATGGAAACATTAAAGATACACAAAATTAGATTCTATCGGAAATACGTGTTACACAAATGCTGTAGATTATGACTTTAAAAAAAGAGCAGGAAGGAATAAAATGGAGCATTTTGACTTGTCAAACACAAAATATTTCTAAGTTTTACTTGGTTCTGAAATATTGTAAGAGAACAGGAAAACATCTACTTTATTTTTCTCTTCCTCTTCTCTCTAGAACAAACACCCAAGATTCCAAACTATTATGGACATTGTAGGTAATGATGCTGGAAGGACGATTTTTCATTCAATTGCATTCCCAGGTAAGACATTGCCATGTCCCTTTTCTCATTCACTCTGGGGAATCCGGAAGAGGCAGAAGGTAGGCAGTGCTTCTTCCGGGAAGCTCAGGCATCTGGCTTTCTCATTTTATCTCCTGTTTATGTAGAACAGTATTAGTTAGCTACCCCTGGGTCTTTCCCCACCAAAATCATTCTTTGCTTTTTTCTGGTCTAATTTGTTGACAGAATGTGAACCCATGAGCATGCAAATTGTATAAATTGATGATAAGATTGGAGAAATCCACAGGTCTCCCCTTAGGACTTAAAATTAAATTCTGCTTCTACGCAGATTACTAGAGAATTTTCCATCAAGAATTGTCCACGAGATATGGGGAAATCTTGCCTTAAGTGCAGCCCTGTTTCCTCCTGTAGGTTAGTAAAGCTCTGGGTACCACCTAAAGGAGGGATATCAATGTGTGTGCCTGCATCAGTGTCTGTGTGTGCCTGTGTGTGTTTATGTATGCCTGTATGTGTATACCTGTGTATGTTCATGTATGCCTTTTGTTCCTGTGTGTGTTCCAGTAGGTGTCCATGTGGGCCTGTGTATGCACTCCTGTGTGTGTGCCCATGTTTGTGTGTGTTTATGTGTGTTCTTGTGTGTCTTTGTGTAGCTGTGTGTGTGTTCATGTATGCTTTTGTGTATACGTTTTTGTCTATTCTGTTGTGTGTGTTCATGTGTTTGAGTTTGTGTGTCTGTATGTATCTTTGTTTATTTATGTGTTCACGTGCCTGTGTGTTCATGTATACCTGTGTATGATTGTGTGTATATATAAGAGTGTTCATGTACATGCGTGTTTATGCTGAGAGGTGAAAACTGTGGGGCCTTACTGATGTACCCTGGCCAACATAACTTTGACATTACAGGTTTTACAATGTCTGTCGCAATTTGTGTTTCTTTCTTTTTCCTTTTCTCCTCTTCACCTTTCTGCTTCTTCTACTTTTCTTTTTGGCAGGAAGACACCACTCCCATGCTACCTGACAGGTGCCAAAACAGTGCCTCAGAATAAGTCATTTGATCCCTGAGAGGTCACTGGTAAATAATGAGCCCAGACTTATATACCAACTTCTGAATTATTTCTCTCCTTTATACACAGTTTCTTCTCCCAAGCCACTAACTTGGCCAGCACTATTGTCCTATAACAAATGTACTTTGTTAATTTTCCTGACATGAGAAACAATAAGCGCAAGTATGAGATTTGATTCAAGATCAAGCAAGTTTTGAAGTGTTACATAAACTGAAAATAATCCAATATGAATCATGTCTTGGAAGAAAATATGTAACCCATCAGAAACACTACGGCAAATGGCTGAGTTTATCCAAACAGTTCTCCTGTTTTCCTTACTATGTTATATGTAGCTGTGCATGACAGCCACAGAACCTAGTGCGTGGAAAACAACCACATATCAATTGTACACTTTTCTCACAACAAAGAGAAGAAACATTGCATAGCAAAGCACTTACCGCTGCTTGCCGATGAGTGTTGGACAATATCCCATGAATCTTCACTTTGTCTTTCTCCATTTGGTCTATGTTCACCCACAGATCTCGGCTGGCAGAGTCCGTTGGACCATATATCCGAGATATGTAGTAATTGTGATCTGTGTCCTCCTGCATTGGTGGAAAATGACGAACATTAATTTTCCGCTAATTTTATTTTTAAGAGTTCTTCTGTAATTAAAGATTTCAGTGATCTCTAATCTAGCAAATGGTTTAAGTAGAGTCATAGAGAAGTGAATTGAAATGAAAATTGAATATGTAGAAGAAACAGTTAAATACAAAAAAATTTACAATCAAATTTATATTCTGTGTACTATGTATTTCGTTTTTGTGATAGTAATAGTAGACATTTAACTGCTGACAAGACAAAAACATCTGATTTTAGAAATATTTAGTGAGGATCTGAGCTATAATTACATTGGGTGACAACAAAATTAATTTATTCTTTAAAAACATTATATTTGGGACTGAATTTAGTTAATAATACTAGAAATTCAGATAACTGCTTAATTTGGGTTATTAAAACCTACTCTTATTTGAGTTCTCATTATGGGTCTCATTAAAGTGCTTTGTACAGGGATTTTATTTCTCATGCTTCCAGCTCAATGGGGAAAGTGAATGTTTTAAAAGAATACCACACATGGATAATGCACATCATATACATGTATTAGCCACAAAATGCAACGATGTCATAAGGGGCTTGAGGATGGCTCCTCCATGGATAAGTAAGCATGTGCCAGGAAGCATGGCACTCTCTGTTTGGGTCTCAATTACCCAATAAAAGTCAGACATGTCACATGCATAATTTTAAGAGATATTTAATTTCATGTGTAATTATATGCATTTATATTCACTTTTTATATGTATTTTGTCTGACATTTTGGTGAATATGTGCAAAGTGAATAAAGAAGATTTTCTTTGATTTGAGCAATTATGTTTTGGAAGTGAATTCTGTCTAATACATTTATTACAAAGTGTTTCTAGAATAAAACTGAGGTACCAAGCCATTCAGTCAAAACCAGAATCTCAAGTATGTCTTCACAGATCACCAGGTCAACGTGTACAGAAACTGATTATAGAAAGTATAAGAAGGCTCATGTATAACCAATATTCAAAGGGATTTTGTATCATTCCTAAAAGAAATAAAACAATTCAAGACAAAAGTATTGAAGGGAATGGATGTAAACAAGAAATTGAGTTTTTATTTAATAAAATTTATAAGAAAATTTTAGTTAAGTTTTGGGTGCAAGAAACTTCTGTAGACGTAGAATAATATAGGAGACTAAAGGACATGGGAATGAGATGTTCTAAAGCTGGGATGATGGGCAGCCTTGTGAATTTCCACATCTTTCTTTCACAGCGTCATGACAAAATGCATGAGGACCAAAACATTGTGATGTGTCTTCTAGTGTCTGCTGCTTTCCTGCTGGGACCTCTTCACAAGAAGGAGAATGAGCCATGCTATTTTACCAGTCACAAAAAATCAGTGGACATGTGTGAGCATCAGTGAAAGATTGGCCATTGGCAAGGTGTTTAGAAGCTCAGAGGATGTAAGGTCCCTTATTCTGATTATGGGATATCTATGTGAGATTTGGTACAGTTGCCATTTTGGCATCATGGGGAGACTACTGAAAATAAAAGTAACACACAGGACAAAATGGCAAACACTAACGGAGAAGCTTTCTCTCTGGCTATGTTTATCTGCATGTGATTATCTAAATGCACTTATTCAACTGCTTTTATCATACTTCACCTTAATAGAGGAATACTGATATAAAAAGCATGGCTCTAATTCATAATAAAACTTAAACACGACAGAAATAAGTGATTTTATAGACCCTTTAGGTCTTGGTAACAAACACACACTCAATTCTTGCATTCTACGGAGTCACCGAGTAAAAATGTGGAGGCTTACATAACTTGCCCAAAGGTGTCAGGTCTGTACAGCAAATAATGCTAACTTATTCAGTTTTAGTGAGTATTAGAAAAGATGACTTTGGAGAAAATGCTCAATGAATGATAATTGTTACGAGTTTATTATAAACTGTAATAAGCTGAGTAAAACTAACGTGTACAATACAATACAATGGACACACTGTGTAACTGATTATGTGATGTAGTAAAATTCATATGAAATTAGTAATTCATAAAGTTTAACCAATTAAGCATAGAGTTCAGTATAAAGGTAGAAGTCAACGTTTAAAAAAATTGGTTTTCTCCTTAATCTCTGTAATTATTTAAACAAATACTTTTTTGTTATCATGAATAATAAAAATGTAACAAGATAATGAATTATCTGAAAAATTACTCACAACTTTGGCTGCAATACATATATCTGATATGTGAGACCATTCCCTTAATTTTCAGCTAAGTTGGAATTTTTCAAAACAATATCAGGTCTTGAAAACACTGAAGTTAAGCTAAAGACTTGGTACTGACTTCTATAGCTCAATTTTGCCAAGTTGCCATGGCAACTTTTATTCAAAGATAAAAGCAATTTATTGTTTACCTAGGAAAGTAGACACACAAATTGTTAAACCCCAGAGAGGCATTTGTCTCAGGCACTCAGAAAAGCTATAAAATAGATATCTCAAAAATGTGAGATTTTAGCCTCAATAAATTATTCAAACTACTTTTTGTCATTTTTAGGCATAATGACTCTTAGAGAGTTATTGAAAGTCACTTTGGGCACAAAGATTTTTATTTTTCCTCTAAAGCAAAACTATTTCTAATACCAGAGACAATAAAGCAAAGCACTACTGTGAGGTGACTACTTGCCAATTCATTTAGGAAACCAACTGTTACTGAAAGTAGATGGCTCAGTGGGTGACTCCAAATGCTATAAACTCAGGTTGTCAACAACTGCCTGCAAATCTGCAGCTGTTGAGCAACATAGGGCATCCCTCAAAACATGCAGTCGATGGCTCGCCATAGCTACAGGCATCCTGCACAAATCAGTCTACCCCATCCAACCTCAGTTTTCTCTTCTACCATGGCTGTTAAGCAATATCACTACACATAGTATTTATGGATTATTCATATTTCTAGATGCAGCAATGACATCTGGATACCAAGTGTATTTCGTTGAGAACTGCAAGAAATTGAGAACTTATTGTATAGCCATCCATGTGCTAAGAATTTGATTTCTGGATTCATTTAAATAATCAAGGTTTCCAGGTAAGTCATATAGCGCTAAACATAAGGCTACCACATAAATATTAGTCTATAATACATAGGATTGTAGTGCTCTTTACACATGTGGAGGTGTACTTTATTCTTTTAAGAATGTTTTCACAGTGGGCGGTAGTGGCACACGCCTCTAATCCCAGCACTCGGAAGGCAGAGGCAAGAGGATCTCTGTGAGTTCAAGACCACCCTGGTCTACAAGAGCTAGTTCCAGGACAGGCTCCAAAAGCTTCAGTGAAACCCTGTCTTGAAAAACAAACAAAAAAATAAGAATTTTTTCTCATACGATTATCATTTATTTAAACATAAAGTTATTTTACATACTATGTGTGTAAGTCATACTTTCAAGAAATACATTTTACAAACGAACAACAGGCTAGTTCTATGTTTAATAAGAAAGTAAGGAGTATGATAAAATAGCAAAACTGAAGAAAGAGCATAGTGAGAGTATTAAGAGAAAATAAAACTTGTGTGAAAGCTGAGTGCAGTCCTACTTTGCCCACACAGCCTTGCCTTGGGCATCAAAGAGCACCACCACTCTAGGACAGATGCAATGGGATAAACATTGCTGGCCTTGCTTCAAAATTTTTATGTTAAAAATTAAACTCCCAGCATGCTTATAATTTTCTCGAGGGTCTTAATGAGGGTAGTCAAGGTTAAACAATGCCATAATTGTGGAAAGTGGACAAGGCAAGATTGGTACACATAAAAGGAGGCATGAATATTTTCCCTCCCTC
Source organism: Alexandromys fortis (assembly GCF_014885135.2). Classification (NCBI taxonomy): domain Eukaryota; kingdom Metazoa; phylum Chordata; class Mammalia; order Rodentia; family Cricetidae; genus Alexandromys; species Alexandromys fortis. Next base: position 742,072 of record NW_026067958.1, on the reverse strand, counting down.
TTCTGGCTGCTTCCTTCCACACCTCTTCTCATCCCCCAATCTTCTTCTCTTCCCCTTTCCCTCATTTTCTCTCCTTCCTTGGGAAAAGTCCACAGAATTTGCAACAAAACTGTGTACTATGAATTTTCCTGTGATAATTTCTCCCCTCTCCTCTTCCTTGGCACACATTTGCTAGAACCCAGTAAATAGCTTAGGATAGCCTAGACCTCATGGCCACCTCCTAAGTGCTAGCTTTATCATTATAGGTGTGAATCACGGCATTTGGCTCAAAATGCAATTGTATAGGTATCCAAAACAGACAAGTCAGATTATAAAACAGTAAGAAAACATCGGATAATCTAACACCATCATAGCATTCCATGGAAAAAGCATCTATAAAACCTTGGAAAATGAACTTGTGACTCAAATTTTTTCCTCTATCAAGTTATATTTTAAATACAAGGTAGTATCTTTCTAATAATGTAGATATAGAGAAAATATATCACCAATGTGAAATTCTGGAACATGTAATACCTACTTTCATATCAAACAGGGGGTAATTAAACTGCCCATCACAGCGATTCCAGTGAGCAATGAGCTGTGTGAAGGCCTGGCTCTGTGTGGGCATACAAAAGCTATGGCCAAAGGTCTGATGAAGAGTACTGACTCTGTGACAAGAATACTTCATAAAAGGTCACATGTGGTCACTAAAAGTATAAGCAGGCATATAATTTCTTTCCATCATGAATATATAATAATAATTTTCAAATTCTTATGTACTGACTGTGAAATGCCCCTCACAGGCTCATGTCTAGAGTGTGTGTTCTGCAGCTGATTGCACTATTTGGTAAGCTTGTGGAACCATTAGGAGATGAGCACAACAGCCCAGGTAGCCAGATGGCATCTTTAACATTTCCAAATGATGCCTGCTTGTTCTCAACAGTGAGTGGCGAGACCATCAGGTTCACTAACACTGGGCAGATTGCTGTCCTGCTGCAGAAGGTTCACACTCAAGCCACAGACTCCTCCATTTTGGCACGGAAATGTTAGCAACAAGGGTGGACTTCAAAAATATGGGTTAAAAGTTATGTGGAAAAAAGAAAGCTGTACAAACAATGCCTGCAGTGTCTGACAGTTATGTAAATGAAGAGCAAAACAATTCCAAAAAAAAAAAAAAAAGAAGAAGATAAAGCTTAAATGAAGGAAGTGTGTGTCCTGCCTTGTCTGCCATTTCCTGAGCCACTAAGATGGAACGGTCTCTTCCACATGACCCTGCCCCATGAAGTGCCATTCCTTCACTCTTAAAATGAATTCATGTCCTACAAACTATGACCAAATAAGCCTTTCCATGGGTTGTTTCCATTTCTGTTAGGCATTGTGATCAAACAATAATTAATATACTGGCATGATTAGCCTGTGATTCATAGCTGTTAATTAATAGATGAACTTGAAATCATAGATACACTTGGTAAAAAAATTTAATTTTTGTAAGGTCACCACTGGAGGCAGAAATCTGAAACTGAATATTTATTGTTGCATTCATATCACCAAAGGTCAGTAGAAAAATATTAAACTCATTACTTTCCTCACTATAATGCTCATGGACATCTACATTTTATAAAATAACATTTACCTAAGTGTGAATGTGTATTTTTAGTTACTTCCTTCTTGATCCTGTCTGATTATACATGTTTATATATGCATGTATATGGATACATTTATAATTAATAGATGTTATGTCTGTAGAATATATTAAACATATATTAACTGGGTTATTTTTGAGTAATGGAATCTAGAGGAATTAGCTTTTCCAAAAATTATTAGTTGAAATTTTCAACATTAACACATTACCTAAAAATGGAAATTTTTCTTTGTATTTACACAAAACACTAGAAAATTCTAGATTTCCCAAAAGAAAATTCTCAACCAACGAATGTAATTTTAAAAGTAAATTTTTGAAATAATAATGTGAACATATAAATAGTAACAAGGCTGTTTACTGTGAGCAACAAATATATCTACTGATTTTTTTTAATATTTCCTTTCTTAAATTGATTTTTATTGAGCTCTACATTTTTCTCTGCTCTCTCCCTTGCCTCTCCCCTCCCCTTCAACCCTCTCCCAAGGTCCCCATGCTCCCAATTTACTCAGGGGATCATGTCTTTTTCTACTTCCCTTGTAAATTAGATCTATGTATGTCTCTCTTAGGGTCCTTATTGTTGTGTAGGTTCTCTGGGATTGTGATTTGTAGGCTGATTTTCTTTGCTTTATGTTTAAAAACCACTGTCTTTCTGGGTATGGGTTACCTCACTCAAAATGACGTTCTCTAGCTCTATTCATTTGCCTGCAAAATTCAAGATGTAGGATATATATGCTTTGAAAACTTCCTAAAGAAAAATTCTTAACACACTAAGGAACTCAACAACAGAATTGCAAGGTCAAAAACAAGAACTATTTTAGGGTAAAGTTGTTATATAGATTTGAACTAAATATTTTCTTTAAGATATTAGCTTCTTCAGCAGTCAACAATGTGTGGCCCAAGAGGGAGGAGAGACGGTAAAGATGCTACAAAGCAGGTAACAGACAGGAACCTTCTCAGGTACTCAAAAGTCACCGACCAGAAGTAAAGTCAGAGAAGTGGACTGCTGTATTGGACACACAGCCATCCTGGTGAGGACAGCAGCTTCACCAAGTGTTGGGTTTCTGGTATGAACAGGTCACTTCCCTAGGCCTCAGTTTATTCTCTGGGGAAATTCTCTAGCTCCAGGAAGCACACTGTGTAAGCTGTGAAGACAGCATGGCTCTGTTCAGCTCTGAGATCTCACTGTGTGAACCGGGAAGGCAGCGTGGGGTGTGAACTGGGAAGGCAGTGTGGGTGTGAACTGGGAAGGCAGTGCGACTGTTCAGATCTGAGATCACACTGTGTGAACTGGGAAGGCAGTGTGGTGGTGTGAACTGGAAAGGCAGTGTGGCTGTTCAGCTCTGAGATCACACTGTGTGAACTGGGGAGACAGCATAGCTGTTCAGCTCTGAGATCACACTGTGTGAAAGGAAAGACAGCATGGCTGTTGATGGCACACAGTGTGAACATCTGTAAAGACATCAATTCTGGGGCTGTACATGCCTTTTTTCTCACATTAGTTCTTTCTACGTGGCAGAGTTGGTTCTTCAGGAAAACAACTGTATTTCCAAAAGCTATAAAACTGTCATTAAAATACATAAGACATTAACAAGAAAAAAAAGATATTAGCTTCTTTGATTTATGTAAAATTCAATATTTTGTATTATGAATAGCAAATTAAATTTAACATTAAGAGAAATGTAAGAAAATATCCATTTTTATCAAATATTAAAAGACTTCCCTTTGAACTTTCATAATCACTAATGTCACCACCATTTATATGTTTCTTGTTTTCTACTTACTTATGTAGAAATTGCTTCATGTTCCTAAGGTAGGTCACACTGTTAAATGAGACATGTTGAAAGCAAGTGTGGAAGTGAGTTGTTGGGAGCTGTGAACCTCCAGACCCTGAATTTCTTGTAAACAACTTGTTTCCCTCTGCTCTGAGACAGCTTGTCACTGCTCTGAGCAGGAGACCCTCAGGAGTTTCTGATGGCAGGAGAGGGATTTCTGGTGGATTTGGCTGGGACGTGGCTATCTCTATATAATCTGCCCCTGAACACAATAAAGGGGAATTCTTGGGGCATTCTGGCATCAAGGATGACCTGTGTCTCTCTCTGTGAGTCTGTGTGTTTCAATCTCCAGTCCCTTGCTCAGTTCACGAACTGTATGGTGAAGCATAGAACGCAGATGGGCGTGGTGTTACACAGTGAATATTTAAGAATTACTAAAGGGCAATCAGATCTTATAATTTTTGTTTTTTACAATTCAATAAGTGTTATACTTTAAGTAATTATTCATGTTTCTATAAGTAATCATCCACTATACTCTGCTTCTTTATTTCCAAGATATGTTTCAAGGTTTGCAGAGCGGGTCTGGGCTACCGGCTGGAGAATGTCAGCTACATTCTGACATCCACAGGCAGGGGTTTGGCGGGTAGCTAAAAACTTGATGTGCCCAAAGACATCAAACTAGCAGGCTGCTATCAAAACTCAATTTCTCCTGGGTTTAATCACTAACGAACTCCAACACAATACTATGGTCACTTATCCATTCCATTCACATTAATGTTACCTTTCTTGTACACTGAATTTACCACACAGCCACATCCTTCAGGTAGGGTCGGTCATCCATAGGATGAAAAGAGTTGGAGCCTACAGTAGCCATCACAACATGGTATATGGATAAAGACCACACCACACTCCTTTTCCAATCTTGTCCTAAGAAAAGGATGTGTAGGTACAGGTTTGAAAAGATGAATTTGTCTCTGAGTATCATTACAACTTCTAGATTTACTCTGGGTAAGAGTCGAATTAGAGAGCTCTTCAGCCAAGTTCCTAAAATTGTTTGGACATGAGAAAAACAGGAAGTGAGGGGTAGATGTAGGGTAGAACACTCAGTCTGATTTACATCATTCTTTTGGAAAGAAAGGAAAGTGTGAGTTTGCATGACCAGGGAATTAGCAAGCTATAATTAGTACCACCTCCATTCCAGAAGCTGAATAATCATTCTTCTTAATAAGCTGTAATTGGCCTCAGAACTGGCACAAAGTCACAGAATTCTTGTACTGGATCTTATGGCATGTTATTCATCACTTGTGAGAATGCAATACATTATGGGTCCCAAAGTATAAATGCACAACCATTTTCAAATGTGTTGTGTAATTGTCATTAGTAAAATGGGTATTCTTTTCAGAGTACATTGTTGTATTTCTCTGTAATGCTTGGTACAGTGTATTTTTTTCTGGCAACTACAAATAAACAGTAAGTACATAAAGGGGTTCAAAATGTTACAATAAAAATCATATTTTAAAAGGATTGTGGGCTAAGTTTAAGGTTTGTGCTGTCTTTATATGCTTTAGCTAGCCTGGGACACCATAACAAAATACCATAGAATAGAATATTCTCAACTTAATGTGAATGTGCTGTAAATCCATCACCAAAGAAATAATGGCACAAAGCCCATGTTTGTTCCCATGTAATATCCTCTCCCCTGCCCTCCCTGCACCTTCCCTTCCCTTCCTTGCTGTGCCCCTGCACCCATGTAGTCTCCCTTCCCCTTCCTGTCTGCCATCCTCCTCACTCCACTTCTTAAAACACTTTGTCCCTTCTCACAGACCCCTTTCCAGCTTCCTGGCTTCTACCCATACCTGTCCTATTTGGATATGCATATTTAACATTTAGAAGCCAAGATCTGCGCGGGAGAGAAAACATGTTGTTTGTCTTTCTTAAGTTTCCACAGTTAATATGATATTTCCTGATCCTTTCCATTATCCTGTGAATTGGATTTTATTTTGTTTTGTGGCTAAAGCCACCATGCTGATTGCCATAGCGACAACATAGTTTACACCACAAACAGGAATGAAGTCTTCCTGTCTCTTCATCAGCATTTGTTGCAAGATGTTCTTGAGAATAAACATTCCGAGAATCAAAGTAGTTTCTACTTTGCCTTTTCCTCCTGATATCTAAGGATGTTGAACACCTTTGAGATGCTGTGCTTTGTTCAGGACCATGGGGGACCTGCCTCTTTGTGAAGGGAGATGGAGGAGGAGTGGATGGGGAGGAGGGTATATGAGAGTCAGGCAGGGAACAGGAGGAGAGAAGGGAGGGGAAACTGTGACTGTATGTAAAATAAATAAAAACAATGTTAATTAAAAAATATTTTTTAAAAAAATTGTTAGCCATTTGTACTTTTATGCCATGTGCCCATTCATTACATTGGCCCATTTATTAATAGGCAGCAGTGGTGTGTGTGTGTGTGTGTGTGTGTGTGTTTAGTTTTGCATTTCTTTATCCTTGAAGTCTCCCATTCTGTGAGCCTCTTTTCACTCTGTTGATAGTTTCTTTTGTAGTACAGAAACTTCAGAATTCCATATAGTCAAATTTGGCCATTCTTTGAACTAATTCTAGTACTATTAGATTCTATTCAGATATTCCCTGCCTACCCGTTCAGCTTGAAGTATTCTACCTTTGTGCTCCCTTAGCAGATTTGGCATTTTGGGTAATAAGTTAAGGTTTGTGAAGTAATTTTAATTTGTTCTGTTACTTTGTTCTGTTTTGTTTTGAATAATGATAGACATGGAAGAATTCTTATCTTTGTGCAGGCAGACACCCAGTTTTGTCACCACCATTTATTGAACAGTTGCCTTTTATTTCTAGTATATGCTTTTTATTACCTTTGTCAATAATTATGTGTTCATAGCTGTGTGAGATTATCTCTTAGTGCCCTATTATGTTCCATTTTCTACCTATGCACTTTGGGACAACTACTATTCTTTCTTGCCACTGTGGTTCATTGCTATAATTTTAGGTAACATGATACCTCTAGCTGTGTCCACTCTGAGAAATACATTGATTGTCTGAGCCCTTTTGTGTTACAATACTAATGTAAGGGTTACTTTTTGTAGTTCTGATTTTTCACATCTCTTCAGGCTTGTAAATCCAAAGCAAAAGCTCTGACTAGCTTGGTGTCTCCCAAGGCCCTCTTCCTGGCTGGTAAAGCATCGCTTTCTCCCTCACAAAATGAAGGGCAAGTTTGGCATGTCCTCCTTCTCCCTCGTGAAAGGAATATAGAAATAGGGTCAACCACCCCTATAACCCCATTAAACCATAATTATTCCCTAAATGCTTTGGGTACAAATACAGTCAAATGGAATGCGAGGACTATAATGTATGAGCTTGAAGAAAAACATGATTCAATCTGTAAAATATGTATATGGTTCCATTCTTAAAGTTGGATTTATGAAAAAAGCTTCAGATGTATAGCCTTTAAAAGAAATCATGTTATTTTCTAGATCTAATGAAAATTATCACTTAAGCCTTCTGATTCAGGAGGGCCTTTAGAAAGACCACAGTTGCCTGTCTTGATACAATTATTTCATGAAGGAGGGAAGGAGAAAGGGAGATTGAAATAAGTATCATTTGTAATTTTAAAAGCATGGCGGAGAAAATGTACCGAAAAGCCACTACTAAAATTATAACCCAGTTAAGACTTTCACATAAGCATCATCCATGGAAAAGCTGGATGCTTTCTTCCAGCTGCTCAGAACTCAGCCAACATTCTGATTCTAAGGTAACTATTACAGTTCCCAGACTTTCCAGTTTGGAATTTCGGATTACAGATGTATTTTTAAGTGGTCAGATTTCCCCTGTGCTATTCTGTACTCAGTGACAGAAATACTTCTTTTTCCTCCACTTCTTACTGTCACTGTACCTTCAAAAGCTTAGCCCGGTATGTTCATGCAGTGGCTAAGCAAGTGTAGATCAATAGTGAGTGTGGCTGTAGAAGGAAGCTTGACACCCCTCTCCAATTTTAGAGTCAGAGCTGACCCTTTCTTTATGATTCATTCCATGTCATTTTGCAAACAGCTTTCTGAGCCTCAATTTTCGGTCGCATAAAATGGAAATTAGTGTAAAAGTAGTCAAAGATGCAAGGCTAGATGGAGACTACTTAACATAAACATGAGAATGCATGCTGGAAATGAAGCACAGTTATATACTGCCATTGTTCAAACAAGCGGTCTCATGTGCTCCCACTTTCAAATAGCCCAAGGCAACAGAAAACTGTGGAGTCTACATCATTTTTCAGGAACATTTATTTACTGAAGCGCACAGTCTCAACTATCAAGTTACAGTTCGCACTAAACAACGAAGCAGGTACCCATCTCTGTCATCCCCCACTGTGGGCTCTTGCTGGTTGATCCAGTTTCGATTCTTTGTTGAAAAACTAAGAATGCAGGTAAATCACAATTTATGACACCTGATCAGTAACAGCAGCTAATGCCTATGGGTGCCTGATATTCAAAGCCTCTGGTTTGGCATATAATAAACATGACATATTTAGTAGTTGTTATAATTCTGTGAACGACAGCCTCTCTTTACAAAAGAAGAAACTGGAGCTAAGACACATGAGCTAGCTCACATGGTGTCCTGTCAAGGTAGGGGCGGGAGCATTCTTGTGAAGCCCTGAAGCTCATGTTCTTTCCATTTCCATCATACCTTTCAGATATCAAGCATTTTTCACTACTTCAAAAATTAATTGCCCTTGTTCCAGTGGCCTCTGTGAGCCTATTCATCAGCTCTGTTTGCCTGTCTTTCTGTTGATTAATTTCACTCTAGCCTCTGCAGGTAAGCTACTGCCTTATCAAAGGAACCCTAATCCCTCCACTCCTCTTTTCTAATGAGAGTTCTTTCCCACCACTCCTCCTGTCTAATGAGCATTTCCCATCACTCTTAGCATAGAACCCAAGTCCTCTCGCATCATCCCTCTTACCCTTGCCTCCTAGCCACAATTTTCCCTACCCAAACCCCCCTTTGTGTTCATGAAAATTGGGTATTTTCCAACATCACACAGATGCTGCTGTTCAATTCACTGGATGCAATAGGAATGATAATCCCCTATCTTTTTTCTTTCTTTCCTTTTTTCTTTTTACTGTCTTTCTTTTCTTTCCTTTGTTTTTTTTTTTTCTTTGAGACAGCATCTCCACTTCTGTCTCCCAAATGCTGGGAATAAAGGCATGTGCCACCTTTAGTCTGCATTACTTAATCTTCATCAATTCTTTTAAATGTTCTTTAAAGCACATTATTGCAACACTTATATTTTTACACCTATATATCATTTACTCTCAAATCTTAAAATCTTTCTTAATCAGCTTCAAGTCATTTGCCTTGTTTTAGTGATCAAACATTACAAGGATAATGATGAATACATTTTACCAACCATTCTCTTGAAGTGTCCAAGTTTTAAATCTCCTAGGGCATCTGTACATGGCTGTGCTGGGGCAATAAATATACCCTATATTTGGTGACTTAGGAAGGTGCTCCATTAATTCAGGACTATGGCACTGTGGAATAGGCTCAGCCCAGCAGGCCACTGGGCTGGGTTCAGCAGGACCTCATTTGTGCTCACAATGAGCACACCATTTCTCTGTAGCCAGCCAGCACAGGGGCTGAGGCTAGTGGGTTTCAGATGGCTTTGGTCACTTGTCTAGTATATCTTTGTCTCCATTTGTGCCCCCATTCTTAAATAGGATAGACTGGTTTATTCTAAGGTTACCAGAAAATACAAGAGACTAGATAAGTAATCCTTAAGCTTCTTGAAGCTTTGCTTAAAGATATATATTATTTTGTTTCACTTATTTAATATCACACTGCATGCCCAGAGCTGACTGCTTCCACAGATGGGACCACAACTTAACATAGGAAGAGCTTCAAAAATTTATGGTTATTTTGACACATTATTCATTTTCCTGATCCTGAGCAGTTTGGTAATAGTACATATTAAACCACTCTGCCCCTAGGTGGAGGCTGCATTTTCACTTGGAGAGGAGACCATTCTGTTAATAGGCAGGGTAAAATCAATAGATTTTAGATAATCTCTTAAAGTGCTTCCCTTTGCCACAGAGGCACTTTTAGCAATGCAAATCATCACACTGATTTCTAAATAAAAGTTTCAAAGCCAAGATCAAGTGATCAGTTGGTGTGGAATCATCTCAGGGGACAGAAAACCTTGGCAACTTAGTTAAATTCAGGTAGCTAATGCAGAGGTTAAATAAAGGCAGAGCCTGAGGAAAGGATTTGGTCACTGCTAGTCATTAAAAGTTAGAAATCAACAAGCAAAGCCACAATCTTTGGTCATTTTATTTATAAATTACCAGTGCTAGATTCAAATGAGCGTTTTGTAAGATGGTCTTGCTGACTTTGCAGAAAGACTCGCAAGTTTATAAAGCTGATATTTACATCTTGCAACAAAATTACAAGATAGCTAGACAAGCTCTTTCGTTTCAGTGCAGCCCAAGAAGCCAGCTGTACTTTTGGGTTCTGTCTTGCAAAATTGCATGAAGGAAAGACCACTGCCCTTGGCTCTCACTCTCCTAGCTACTAATGAGAAGGCCTCCCTGCAAGATGCATGCAAGTAAATATTCAAATTAAGATGGTCTGGTTGAGGCGAATTTGTCAAGATACCCATTTACTTACAAGCATTTTTTTGAGGTGTCATTTCAATGAACAAGTGTTCTGGATGTGATGAATATGTATGTGCGAGGTATTCAGTTAAGAGCATAACAAACAGATGCTTATCATATATAGTCACTACTTTCCTGAACCCAAGAGTATATAATAGCATATGCTCTCAAATATTTATCTTCCTAATAACCATACACAGGGTACCAATGATAAACTAAGTATGCAACCCAAGGAGAAGAAATTCTTATTTTACTTTAGTGATTAGATAAACAAGAATCAAGGTAACTATGGAATTTATTCTTAAAGGATGAATTGGAATTTAAAGTAGTCGTCCTGGACACAGAGACTGGTCTGAACATAGAATATATAGAGGAAAATAGGGATGATCTCAGAACTAAATAGAACAATATTGCATAGAGGGTAGTAGTGTGACAAGAGTAGATTTGCAGAAATTACTCTGAATAATGCCTTGAGTGTCATTTCAGAAAGTCTGCACTTAACCCTATGGGGTAGGGAAAAACAGGAAAAAAGGAAGGAAAGATAGAAGGTAGGAAAGAAGGAAGGAAGGGAGGGAGGGAGGGAGGGAGGGAGGGAAGGAGGGAGGGAGGGAGGGAAGGCAGAGGGAAGGAAAAAAAAGGGGAAGCCTTTAGGGGTAACAGATAAAGTCAATCTTCCAAGGAATGATCTAGAAATTGGATGAAACAACAGAGGGAGTGGAGGGAGATCAGACATTGGTCTGGAACCTATTTCAATAGGTCAAGAATAAAGCCAAAATAGCTCAAACTAGGTCGCTTTATAAGAAAGGGAAAAAGGCCATTGTGGGAAATGTTGTGGAAAATTCAAAAGGTTTTGCAGTCATGAGAGGATAGTAGCATTCAAAACTGACCTTGAAAAGGTTTATTTAGTCAGTATAAACTGGGGCAATCCAGGAAGGTCTGAGTAACTGATGCCAGTGAACATATTAAAGAACTTGCTATATCTATATATAATACTAAATGCTATAAAACAAACTCAAGAAAATATGTACCATTGTCTCTCCAGCTCAGTGCACACATAAATCACAGATAAAAGAGCTTAGACTCCACCAGACTTGTTGAAGAAGCTACTCCCGTCCCTCTCCAAATAACACCTGCATTGCTATTTTCTTGAACAGATGTTCCAGGTGGGACAATGCCAAGAGCCGACAAATGCCTTTGAACTACAGCCACAGTTTGCAAATTTGTACACACAGAGAATCACCTAGAGACCTTTTAAAAATTCCAAATTGCATGCCATTTCACCAGATGGATTAAATAATCATCTGGGATAGGGCACACTGCTGTGATCCAACATGCAGACAAGTCTTGGAATCTCTGAGCAAGAACACGAACAAATACCACCAGTTAGCTGAAATTTCCAAGCTGGGGCTCAGAATGCTTTGTATGGACCTGATCATGCCTATACTTATGGTTTTAGCAATCTTGATACAATTTCAACTTGTATTTATAGAATAATCAAAACTGTAGATTTTTCACTAGTGCCAGTATCAAGCAAGTGCTGTCGTCTTTTATCCTTTCACTTATACTATTTTTAATAAAAAGCTGACTGGCCAGGAGCCAGGCAGGAAGTATAGGTAGGGCAACTATGCAGGAAGTAGAGGTGGGGCAATGAGAATTCTGGAAAGAGGGAAGTTTCAATCTGCAGTTGTTACCCAGCTGCAGAGGAAGCAAGATGTAACTGCCACACCAAAAAAAGGTACCAAGCAACATGGCTAATGAAAATAAGAATTATGGGCTAATATAAGTTATAAGAGTTAATAAGAAGTCTGAAGTTGAGGCCAACCAGTTTATAATTAATGTAGACCTCTGTATGTTTCTTTGGGACTGAATGACTGCAGGACCGACCAGGTGGGACAGAACCTCTGTCAACAGAATGGTGCTTGGTCAACAAGCCTGGGCTTTTCCATACTAGAGGCAACACATTCCCTCCACTGACCCAGAATTCCACAGAAATCACAAAATATCCTGAAAAAGATTATCCTCCTTTATTGAAAACAACCTTACTAAAGCAGGATGTGAACAGATTTTCTTCTAGAATATTTGCTAAATATTTCATACATTTTTACCTATACATGTCTGAAGTGGTAAAAACATAGAATAACCCTATAAATTCTACTACATATATCAGACACAGCATCCAAATTATATCTGTATTTTACCACTCTACTGATGTGTTGCATTGTTTTGAGCTAATTAAACACATATAAGATCTTATTCATGTACAAATGTCTTAGACCATTTCTGCTAGAATAACAGAACAGCACAAATTTGGTGATTTATACGCTTAAGAAATTTATTTTCTCATAATTCTGTAGTCTGGGAGATTGAAGGTCAAGATGTGAGAGTCTTCTGTGTTTTCATGTAGCACCAGGCAGATAGTCAAGAAATCTTTTCCTACCACCATTTATCCATCCATGAAGGGGGACTCTTTGTGACCTAAACAATTCTCATCTACCCTTCCTCTTACCACTGTAGCATCAGGAAGGAAGCTCCCAACATATGAACCAATGGCCACATTTAACACCATGGAAAATAGTCTCCAAGATGTGTTACCTATGCAGGGAAAAATCTCAATGGCTAAATGACTATGACTATCCTCCCCCACTAACCATGCTATTAATAAATGACACCCCGTGACACTAGTTACAGACCATGTAGACACTTCATTAGCTATATTTATCTTAATACCTTTGCTGATTTGGAAATGTTAGCTGTTGATGACATCTGCTCTTGTTCAATAGTCATTAGGCTTGTCTGTGTGTTGGCATTAGTGTCCATTTGAAATTTTGTTTTCACTTAACCATTACAACTCAAGTTCTGGAATTTTTACACAATTTCTCAGTGATAATGTCATACTTTGTCAGTTAAAAAACTTAAAATGGAACCATATTTATGAAAGGGTACCATTTCCTTTATAGATAAAATGTGTAACCAAACGGAACCATTAAGTCTTATTTCAGCATTTGATGGCCTCTGGCAGGTATACGCAGAACAGGATTGTTTCTGGATGTTTGGGACTCAAATACCAACTAAACAAAATGCATTTTTTCTTGTTCTAAGTAACAAAAAATATTCATGCAAGAAAATTTTATTTAAAAATTATATTGTAAATAGGCAGGGCATGGTGAAATGTATCTGTAATGTAAGCATTTGGGAAGAGAAAGAGTAAAAGGCCAGTATCTACTACATAGGGAACTCAATGTCTACCTGTTACATGTTACCTGACTCAAAAAAAAAAAGGAAAGAAAATGAAAATCATATACAGACACACACACACACACAGCCACACTACAGCCACTAGAGTTTTGCATAAATGTTGCTTCTGTCTTTGTCAAAAAGGTATAGAATAAATTATGTACTTTATAACCACTAAAGATCACTGGAGTTGCTTGTGAATATCAAATAAAACAAATAAAAAACAAAGTGGGAACTATTAATTGAATGTTCTTGTACTGTAATTTGGGATATATTTAAAAGCCTGTGAAGTCATGGAATTTAGAGGCAAATCTACTATTGTCACTTTTCTAAGCAGGCAATTAGCAACTGCTAAGAGAAGGAGAATTAATCTTCCCCAGGGAGGAGCCTTTAATTTGTTATTCAATACCAAGTAGTGAGACCTAAAAATCATATACAAAAAAGCATCATTAAACAAACTTAGTAGGTTTTACTTTATTTATTCAAGTGTGTGTGTGTGTCTGTGTGTCTGTGTGTGTGTTTGTGTGTGTGTAAATGAATGCGTGAGTGAAAAATAACAATTAAGCAAAAATAGCCCAGGAGTTTGGAAGAAAACAGGGAGACATGAGAGGGTTAAAGGTAGACAGGAAATGGAGAGAATAATGTGATTGTGATTAATAAAAATAAGATAAATTTAAATAAAGTTTGTGTAAAATCTGTCAGTTCCCATTTGCTCAGGGATTTCATTCTCGGTGTTAGTTTCTTCTCATTAATTTATAGTGTAAATAAAAGTTGCTTAGAATTGTTGTCCAATTAATGAAATTCACCAATTGGTAGCTAAAGTTCTAAATATTGTTTAATAGTGAAACATCAATTACAACCTAGAGGAAAAAAATGTGAAAATATTTATACCAAAATAATGAGGGGACCTTTTTTTCTAGAAGGGACATTACTATTTCAGAGAATGAGGATGGGGAGAATAGGGATATGAATGAGAAGAAAAATGCACATGCTCAATTAGAGGACCAAGAATGGAATAAACCTCACTCATAGCCAGAGGAGAGAGGCCAGGCATGGACAAACAGCACACATGTGTTCTGGTATAACTGTATAAAATGCAAAGTTGATTCCAGGTCTTTTCACTGGCTGTTTTGACTTGCTGGATTTTAAGTAATCAGTCCAATATGTTGGGCATAGTTTCTTAAATGCAGCCCACATTTGGAAATGCTGTGTTGCCGAGATTTTATATAACTGGAAATGGCATAAAGATTTTACTGGAAGAATAATGCCCCCCCCCAAAAGTGTAAAAATAACAAGAATGAATTCTGCAGCCAAGAATGGAGAAAAAATAACAGATCGCTTTGCAAGCTATAGGTAGAAATTCTCTCTAGAATATCTTATTATTAAGAGTTACTTGAAATTTCTTGTAGGTAAGTATTTAAAGATATTCTTTTGGTAATGGCCTACCTATAATCAATGCTATTTATTTGGATATATCCTCAGGCAGCTTTGTAATTTTCTAGCGTCACATCACAGATTAACTGATTTATATTGATTAAATCTCTCTTGGTTCATATTTCTGTAGGCTGAGTGCAAAAGTGAAGGGCAGCATTTGGCTATGGTCTTCTTGGCAGAAGAGTAGTTAGAAAGCAAGAGTCCGAAAGATAGAAAGAGATGGGACGAAGTTCATCCTTTTGTAAATACCTTACTCCTATGAACACAGTTGTGTGAGAGTCATGTTCACACAATCCCATATGTTCCCCAGTTCCAGGCTCTTAAAACTGTTCCATCGGGGCTTGTCTCCATCAAGTAAAGCCCGTACTTTGCCATGTAAATTATATGAATGTTAAGTGCCCTCATCTTTGTTTCACCTCCTGTTCCAATAATAAAACTTCTTAGCAAAAGCAACATCAGAGAGTTTGTTTTCATTCTTAGTTTAAGGCACAGTCCATCACAGTGGGGAAACCAAGGCAGTGGGAGCTTGAAACAGGCAGAATATAGCTAGGCATGAAATCAAAGCTGAGAAAGAGGCAGAAAGAAGGTAGCGTTGGAGAGATACTAACAGTCACCGAAGAAGCAAGATGTGAAGTAACAATCCACAAGGCTCATGATAAAATATAAACTACTAAGAATGGTTTAATTTAAAGAGCTAGCCAGAAAAAGTCTGAGCCAGTAATATATATATATATATATATATAGAAATATATATATATATATAATATTAAGCCTCTGAGTAATTATTTGGGAACTGAGAGGAGGGAAGGAAATTTCAAGTTACAAAAGATAAGAACCATTTGGCATGGTTCCACATAAAACCTAAAATACTTTAAGAAAAAAAAAAAAGAGAGAGAGAGAGAGATTCTGGATCCACAAAAATGGGAGTCAAGTATTTTCTTGGTACCTACATTTTTTCAGATAGACAAACAGATGCACGGATCCTTTAAGAGATGGTTTTCTGGTTCCTGCTGGAGTCACAAAGGGCTCTTTCAAGATATCATGCTGCAGAGCACTTAAAAGGGGAGTATGGGTAGCCGTCTACAAGCTGCTTGGTGGCAGTGGTATGATGCTTGGTGGTGGCACAGACCCACTGCATCCTCATAGTCAGGACATTGAGCATGTCTCCCAGTGTTGGCAGAGAATGTACTTCTGTCATGTTGGAAAGTCGAATGGGTCAGAGCCAACAGCAAAAGCCTTGAGTTTGGCCCTAGCCACACCCGCTTAGCATTTTAAAAACTTACCTGATAAAAAATGATTACAGATACACAATTAAGACATATTCAGCCAAAAGAAATCTCTAAATGGGTCACAGTATGTTTAAAAACTATGCATAATCTTTAGATAAAAAGAATGGATAGAGAGGGTGAAAGATTAAAAGTATAGTTTAAAAATAATAAGGTGATGTCCTTAAAGAAGAAATAAAGTTACAAAAAATTATAATAAGTCACGTAAAGATTGAAAATACACAGAAAATCTGGATTATGGTACTATTATGTTTTATTTGAATTTTTTGACTGTTAATGAACTAACTACAGAGAGACCAGAGAGACATTTGGTTGTATGGGCTGTTAAACTAAACCAACATAATCTTGACTTCAAAATTTGGTCTAAGTATATGTTACTTTGGAAAAGAGGTTCTGCTTTTGCTTCCACAGGAGATGAAAAGCTGTGGATTTCTTCCAGGCTAACATGGTTTGATCAAGTAAGACCCCTTGAGAGGTCTCCAATGGGAGCAATGATCCAGGTGATCCAATATCCAAAATAGGTTCAAGGCAACTGGCTGAGATGGTGCAGCCTCAAGATTTAACCAAAATTGTAAATTTTATCAGTATCCCCATAATCTTACCAGTAACCACAGTCAGCAGAAGTAGTATGCTCAAATTCCCATAATATTGTTTATGAATGTTTTCATTAAAAGGGGCTTGTTATAAATGGTTAATGTCATAGTCAATCTCTTTCTAAAGATAAAAGGGAGATATAACATAAAAATGATAAATAATGGTAGTTTACTGAATCTACTTTAGTCCAAAATAAAAACCACCTGTTAATCTCAAAATACCTTACGTTGGTTGTAGGGCCCTGGTCTCCCTTATTCCTGGGGTGCATTCGCGGGGACAGTTTGTTATTGGTTAACTAAGCTTCCTGTGTGTTTCCGTGCTATCCCTGCCCCACCTGGTGATTTAGTTGCAGGCAATCTTCTCCATTGTTAACTAAGTTTCCTGTGTGTTTATTTCCCACCTCCCTGGGTGGTGAGATCTTTGTGCTGCAGTTAGGTAGAAAAGGGCTTCCCCAAGTCTGAATAAACGGCATTCGCTTGATCTCCTATCGAATGACCCTGGTCTCTGTGTCTTGTGTTCAATCTCCAGGCCCTTGCCCGGACTCGCATTCGGTACAGCTGCGTGCGAACTGTACCGAGGGTGTAACACCAAAACCGGGTGTTACAATTGGAGGCCCCAGCGAGATGATCATCTTCGGCAACTAGACCCATCTGCGAGATCGGGAAGTAGGGAATCCCTGAGAGGTCGCCCTCGGGAAGACTGGCCAGCAAGGTAAGAAATTGTGTGGCGAGGGTGAATTGGTTATGGGTGCAAGTTATTCTGTTCCTGTGTTGGAGGGCCGGTTAACAGGCCAGTTGTTAGGTCTTTTGGAAAATAGAGGCACCGGTATTAAAGTTGAGACAGCAGTAGAGACCATTAAGACAGTTTTAAAGTTTAGTCCCTGGTTCCTACATGCAGGAGGTTTTAATATTACTGATTGGGATCAGGTAAAGGCTGATCTTCAAGATGCTCTGAAAGAGCGAGGGCCACATGAAGTCCCCATGGCGATATTTTCACTATGGCGCTTGGTCAGAGATGCTCTTCTTAGTGATGATGTTAGAGTCAAAGAGCAATTGGAATGTTTAAACAAAACCCTTGAGGAGATTCAGGAAGTAGAAGCTGTAAGTTCTATTAAGAGTTTTGAGGAACAGGAAGTTTTAGGAACAGGTAGTATTAGTAAGAATATAGAAGAAGAAGAAGAAATTTTAGAAAAGGAGATCGCACTGATAAAAAAGAAGTTAGAGAAAGAGGAAAGGAAGGAAGCGAACGGAGATGTCTCCATGAGACCTCCTCCGCAAAATCCTGGTACTACTGCTTCTGCCCCTATAGACTTAGAGGCAGAAATCCGAGAGATCCGGGAGAGGTTAAATAAGCTAAGTAGAGAGAAGCAAATTGAGAAACAGATTTATCCTGTTGTGGAAAAAATTGATCAGCAGGGACAGAGAGCCAGGCAGCATAACCCCCTGGCCTTTAAGGACATTAAGCAATTAAAAGAAGCAGTTGTGGATTATGGAGCTCACGCTCCTTTCACTGTAGCTTTGTTGGAATCCTTTGCAGAACTCAACCTTATACCCAATGATTGGATGCAGCTTTGCAGGGCTTGTCTTTCAGGGGGAGATTATTTGTTATGGAGAGGTGAGATGCAGGAGAATTGCAAAAAGACTGCAGTCAAAAATGCTGAAGCAGGCTTCCCCCAGAATAATCTTGACAAACTAACTGGTGAAGGACAATATGCTGGATCCTTAAGATTTCATTTTAAGATATCTCGAGAGCAAGCCACTAATATTGTTAAAAAATGCTCTCTGTGTACAAAACTTTTAACTGTTCCCCATTTGGGAGTTAATCCTCATGGGCTTGCTCCTAATCATTTATGGCAAATGGATGTCACCCATGTTCCTTCTTTTGGGCGCATGCAATATGTTCACGTAACCGTGGATACATATTCTCATCTCATTTTTGCCTCGGCTCACACAGGAGAAAGATTACGAGATGTTAAAAGTCATTGTCTCCAGGCTTTTGCCTACATGGGAGTTCCTAAAATTGTAAAGACTGATAATGGACCTGCCTATGCTAGCACTGGCTTTGCTAAATTTTGCTCTGAGTTTTCAATTTCTCACAAAACAGGAATACCTTATAATCCTCAAGGACAAGCTATAGTCGAGCGAGCGCATCGTACGCTCAAAGCCTATTTGCATAAAACAAAAAAGGGGGAATATGGTTCCACCCCCCGAGAGCATTTGTCTTTCATTTTATACATTTTAAATTTTTTGACTGTGGATGCTCAATCTCATACCGCCGCTGACAGGCATTGGCGGCCAGATTCTTCCGGGATGCCTCATGTAAAATGGAAGAATCTATCAGATGGCACCTGGTATGGTCCAGATCCCGTACTGGTGTGGGGAAGAGGGGCTGTTTGTGTTTTCCCGCAGGATGCTGACAATCCAATATGGGTACCTGAGCGGCTGATGCGTGCTGTGGATTTTCCTGTCCAGAAGCCTGAAGACAGGACAGAGCCAAGAGATCGAGGAGATTCTGGCTTGTCAACTGAAGAGTTGCGGGTTTCCTGAGGAGCTGGCTGCGGTGGTCCGAATGCCAAGGATTGTTCCTCTACCCATCTACCCTTCCCATGATACTGGCAGCCATTGCTGTTGCTGCCACAGCAGCTAATGCTGCTGGATTTTCTTTAGTCAGTCAGTTGCTTCCTGCTAGCACAAGGATACCTTCTCAGGGCAGGTTGCAAATGCCATAGCTAAATTTGAGCTAAATTTACATATGAATATTGCAGTTAATTTTGTTCTTGGTTGTGGTTAAAGACCACTGCTAGATATTACAGTTATAAGCTTATTGTTGTTATTCACGGACCCTGAGGTGTGCAATTTACAAATTGGCTCTTAAAATTGTTTTAGCTAGCTATACCAGGGTTCCTTTCACCAGCGCTGAGACCTTACTTGAAGGGCTCCAATTTTGGGCAGTATTAATAAGTATTGAGCAAACACAGTCACCTTATGGGATGCTTATATATGTGCTGGAGCATCATCTTCATAGTTATGATGCCAGAGCCAAAGGCAAGCTCAGGTCTATGTTGCCACATGGCAAGTCCTCTTAGCTATTGCCCCAGAGAATCTTTCAGCACAAATCTGGCTGAACTCGGTGATGAATGACTAGTGAGCCAAAGACGGGAAAGGCTTTTGGGGGGCTGCCTCAACCTAAGACAGGAAATGTGTTTTGACCTGGATGCTTTCCAATGACGGGTAAGGGGTATTGCCTGACGTCCAAGGCCACCCAAGACAGGCCTAGTCATAATTTATATTAAGGGGGGACCTGTAGGGCCCTGGTCTCCCTTATTCCTGGGGTGCATTGGCGGGGACAGTTTGTTATTGGTTAACTAAGCTTCCTGTGTGTTTCCGTGCTATCCCTGCCCCACCTGGTGATTTAGCTGCAGGCAATCTTCTCCATTGTTAACTAAGTTTCCTGTGTGTTTATTTCCCACCTCCCTGGGTGGTGAGATCTTTGTGCTGCAGTTAGGTAGAAAAGGGCTTCCCCAAGTCTGAATAAACGGCATTCGCTTGATCTCCTATCGAATGACCCTGGTCTCTGTGTCTTGTGTTCAATCTCCAGGCCCTTGCCCGGACTCGCATTCGGTACAGCTGCGTGCGAACTGTACCGAGGGTGTAACACCAAAACTGGGTGTTACAGTTGGTATGGATTTTGGTTTATTGATACAAATTTAAGGTCAATTTTGTTTTACTATATGTATATTTCTACTCTTGTTTAAGGTATTATATTTCTACATCTCATTTTAAAATGTAATGCATCAATAAAAATTATAAATTAATAGTCATCTATAATAGTCAAAGTTAGTTAGGTTTTTTAAAATATATACAGATATATTTTAGATGGCCAGGTAATCTTCAAACACTTCAAAGACCTACAGAATATGGCATTTAAAATAATAACAAACTTTTCTTGACATGAGACATGACTGCTGCCAGCAGTACCAATTATTTCAAGAGGATGATGGGTATTGAAGAAAATCCTTATAAACTTTGTTTTCAATGTGGCAAGCCTAGGTATTTGGGCAAGAAATTGATCTTGCATGGACTGCTGACTGTATACTAAATAAATTTTACATTCAAGACCCACAGGAAAATGACTGCTAAACTTTGTCAAAACAAGGTGATATGTTTCTTCAGGGCTCTTACTTCATAGAAAAAAATGGCCAGACATTCTGCAGGACACAGAGGAAAATGTCCAATAAACTATCAGTATAAGTGTGACAGGCTTTCAAATTTCTTGCTTCACTGAAAATTCTGCCAGATACTATGAGCCTGTAGGCTGAAGATGGATGCCCCAATGGTTACAGAAGAACTTTGGGTGACTGTCCAGGCAGCCAGAAGTCTCCATCATTTCTAGTGTTTTGGAAGTTGCTTGCAATGCACTTCTTGTTTACTCAGAAGTAAACTCAGATATGAAACTTTAGACTCACAAAGATAAGATAGATAATAGAGTATTTCCATTGATTTTTCCAAATGCGAATAGATATTATAATATTGTAAGTATTTTTTTTACTTGATAACCATTTTATATGTAATTTTACAACATTAAATTTAAACTTTTCTTTTTAATTAGAAAAGGGGAGATGATGTCAAATACCCTCCTGTATGCTATGAATATGTTTTATTACTATAAAGAAGCTACTTTGGCCTATGGCAGGGCAGAATATAGCTAGTCAAGAAATCCAAGCCGAGAGAGAGGCAACTCTTATAAAGAAAAAATATTGACTTGGTGTGGCTTACATTTCAGAGGTGTAGTTCATTATCATCATGGTGCAACAGGGTGGTGTTTAGGTAGACATGTTGCTAGAGAAGGAACTGGGGTTCCTACATCTTGATTTACAGACAACAGGAGTTAGACTAAGATACTGGACATGGCTTGAGCAAAGGCAACCCCAAAGGCTGCCTCTACAATGGCACACTTTCTCCAAGAAGGTCATACCTACTTCAAAAAGTCATAGTTTCCAAAAGTGGCACTTTGGGTGGCATTTTCTTTCAAACTGCCACGGTAATTAATGCAGGAGGCATTACTGAATTAGTAACAGAGCCTAGCTCCACAGTAAATAATTCATAAATCTGTATTTCCCAAGGAGTAAAGGGGGAAAGACATGTATGGATGCCTTGATGAGTATTTTTAAAGATTCATGTGGTTACTTCCATATTGTGCTTATTTTTCAGTAGTTTTTCAAAAACAATTTGTATGTAACACAGTTTTTACTTTAATAACAGATGTTATTACTTTCAAAATGAAATATTAAAAGTCTTCTTTTGTTCTAGGTTTGTTGATAATGGTACCTAGGCTCCAGAGACCATTGCCATGATGATAGACTAGAAGGTGTTTAAATAATTAAAATCACTGTCATAAATATACTGAATAAGTTAGAAAATTTCTCATGCTTTGAGAAGTATATTTTACCCACAATTATTAGATTTCAAGATTTACATCTTCAAGGTTCAAACTTCTCAGCTCTGTTTATATTAAGAATGAGTCTATTTAGTTGTCTCCATGTTGTTGTAGAACCATTATGTGTCACCTTATCACATGCCATCAAAATCAGATCATCCAGTGTCAGCCTCCATCTCCAAACTGTGAGCCAATATAATCATTTCCTCCTTATAATTAACTTTCACAGTCACTTTGTCAATATGTCAGAAATGTGACTGACATATATTTAATTCAGATTTCTTCTTCTTGGTCTAGTAACCAAAAGCACTGATACCATTTTGATTACATAGGTGACTGACAAGCTGTGGTACAGGTAGAAAGATTCACAGAGAAGTGGTCAAAGTATGTGTCTGGGGAAAATGGGTAGAAGTGCTCATATAGCCCTACTGGAATCTCTACTTTAGTAAGTGGCCTTGGAGATTCTCTGAGAATTAAATTATTTACAAGAAAAATGAGGGCAAGAGGTTTTCTAATATGCAAATCCCTAACATGACTTTCAGTGACCTCTGAACTCAGGCTTCAGCCTTTAGAAGGGTCTTCTAACACAAGCTTTAGCTCCAATCAATAACCTCTATGAAAACATCACATACTTTTGTATTTATAATTATATATTAATTTGTCTTTTATTCTTATATTCCATTAGATCCTAAGCTCCAAAGAGACATGGTCTACATACCCCTTCAATACTTTAATGTCCTTGATTTGGCATTGATTAAATAAAAAAATGCAAAATGGATGAATGAAATCTAAGGTACTTACTGTGTTATCTTTAAAAATATACCATGATCTCTGTTACCAAAAGATTAAATTGGATTTTTAATTTTATGTATATGTGGGGGGATATTATGGGCATAAGATGAATGTAGGTGCCCATAATGTAAAGAAGACAGCATTGAATCCCCAGAAGATAGAGTTACAGGTGCTTGTGGGACAGCTGCCATTCACCACCCATTCCCATCTCTTCATTCTCACTCTGACTTCATAAAGCTCAGTTAATAAATAGGCTTATGCAAGATATTACAAGAATGAACAAAATAATAGTTGATAAGCCATTGCCAGGTGCATAAGAAGCCCAAAGTGAGTTTTGCTGAATATAATTTTTACTAGATGTTTATAATAACCTGTGACCCAAAGAAAGGTTCAAAACACATGATGTCTGTGGGTTAAACCACATGATCAATAAAATGGAGGTAAAGATACTAGGTAACATTCAAATGTGCAGAGGTAGGAATGGCAATTAAGGATAGATGTTCTGGGAATGTAAGTTCCTTTAAGAATGATAAAATGTTTTATGAATATTGAAAACAGCATTTTCTCTCCTAAGAAGATAAAACTCACATTAGAATTATACTAGAAGTTTTTGAACAAAGACTATAGGTACATTGTAAATGTTTACTATCTGAAAATAAAAAATGGATTTGATAATATCTACTATTATTTTGACTATTGCTAATATACTCAAGCCATATTCAGTTTGTGTTTAAAAATACTTTCCAAGTTATTGGGGACTGCTATTCAATAAACAAAAAAACAGACAAAATCATGAGAAATAAAGTCTGAGTTTTTCCAAAAGCCCTAAAGGATGGCCTCACCTTTCTAGGTTCATCCCAGGCTCGCTCTCATTCATTTGGGTTGGAGTTCTAGGATACTGTTAACTTTGTCCAATGAGTCACTCTAAACACAGGCTACTGGGGTACAAAAGAAAACATGGCCAAGGGTATCTAGTTTCTCACTGGAACTTAACATGTACTGAAGCATGTCTTTATATGGCTATGAGTGGTTCTGTTCATACATGCAAACTGTGGTAAGGGTGTGAATGATCCAGTCTCCTAATTCACTTTCCATTGCACTATAGCCTAGAAATTTCAAACCAATAAAGGATGCATGGCTTATAAGTTCTAGACCATGAACTTATACAAAGGTAAATGTATGCTAAAACTTGAAGACTCTCCCCAGCATAGTAACACCAGTGATTTCACCTAAGAAGAGAAAGTATGATAGTCTAGCACATTAAGTGATGTCTTTCTTTCAGAGATAAGTGTTGTGAACTCCCTGGCAAGTAAGCCATGAGTAAACAGGTATGAAGGCCAAAGGAACTGTCTTTCATTTTATAGTCATGTAAATCATGAGGTCACATGATTGAAAAGTAGTACTCTTTAATAAAGAATGACATCATCCCAGTGATGTGGAATATTCTTCTGTATATGTGTTACTGTTTTGGCCAAAGGTTTAGCAGAGCAAAGCCAGGCGCAAAATCCCAGCAGAAATATATAGAGAGTAAGCAGAGAGTAAGAGAGTAAGAGAGATATCATGTAGCTGCCAAAGAAGGACACACTGGAACCTTAGGCACCTTCTTTAAGGCCACAGTCTCATGGAAATACACAGATCGATAGAAAATGGTTAATTTAAGATGTAGGAGCTTGCTAGGAATATGCTAGAGTTATTAGCTAAATAGTGTTGTAATTAACATAGTTTCTGGCTGATTTTTGGGGCAGTCAGGAAATAAACAGGCAGTCTCCCCATACTTCTCAGAACTCAGGAGTCTGAGGCAGGAAGATCATGAGCTCAGTCTCACTCTGAGTTACACAGTAGGTTTGAGGTCATCTTGCATACTTCATACGTCAAATTTAAATTAGAAGATATGTATTCAAGGTTAGGATATACTAAGGGCCATTTTTTGGAAAAAATATAATATGGGTGCAAAGTATCTGAATGTGTTTGAACTCTCATAATAAAATCCATTCACCAGATGGCTATGGAGCATTAATATAGTTCTCTAAGTTGTAGTAGCTGGGTAGAAGTAAGTCTACTATCTATAATTATTAGCTTCTGAGGAGGCCCTTCCTCTTGGTTTCCAGGTATCAATCTTCTAGTCATGCCATCATATGGTCTTTTTCTTTCTTTTTTTTTTTTTTTTTTTTTTTTTTTGGTTTTTCTCGAGACAGGGTTTCTCTGTAGCTTTGGTGCCTGTCCCAGAACTAGCTCTTGTAGACCAGGCTGGGGTCTTTTTCAATGTGTGTTCATGAAGTAAGAAAACAGACAGAAAAATCTCCCCGTTTCTACATGACCACAAAACTTGATTTCAGCTACCTTTGTTACTTCCTAAAGCTTTTATTTCACAAGTAGTCAGATTAGGGTTAGGGATTCAATTTATAGACATGGAGAATTCAGTTCAACATTTAGATCACACTCAATTGTCAGGAGCTAAAGAAGAGTACTATATGTGGGTGAGCAGTAAAAGGCTGGCTGGAAGCAGGAGCCAGAAATACAAGGTTTAGGAGCCATAGATCTGCCAGTGTAACATCAACCCCCGGTGACTCAATTATAAACAAATTAGTAGCTTTATCCCAGGCCTTCATGGGCTATGCCCACCATCTTAGCACCTTGAAGACTAGAGGAAATAATGACCATCCTTGGATAGAAAGTGAGACTCTATTTCAAAAACCAAAGGGTCTCCACGTAAGTTATCATTGAAAGTGGCATAAACTTTTACAAATTGAGAGGAAATTGAATGTGTTTAACAAATTTACTCCAGCATGGTTAATTATGTGGTTGATCCCCACATAATTACATAATGGTAACTACATTTATTCTAGTAACTAATTTATATGTAATTTTATCATTTTATACATGGTGCCCACATAATTTAATGCATTTATTTGTTTTAGTTAGCAAATGGATGCATTGGTCTTGGTTTTCAATTTGACATGATGGAGAAAGGTCTGTAACTGGGAAAGTGTACCATGTGTCTCTGGGGGCATTTTCAGAGATTAAAGGCACCAATAGATGGAGATGCACACACTGAGTGTGAGTGATGCGTTCTAGAGTACTGAGGACCTAGTGAATTAAAGTTCTGTGGACGACTCCATGCAAATCCTTTTCTGCCTGCATGTGTTTATCACTAGTGTCATGTTCTACTGACAGCAGACCCTGACATAGAGAACTAATTATCAGTCATCTCTGGGAGCCTCCAAGCCTTCAGTAATGGATAGATATTACTGTGTTGTTGAGGGGAGACAGCCTGTTAGTTCCCAGATGCTCAGTCAGAAATAATCACTCAAAACTATATTATTTAAAACACTGCTTGGCCCATTAGCTCTAGCTTCTTATTGGCCAACTCCTACATATTAAGTTAACCCATTGCTCTTAATCTGTGTATCAACACCTGGCTGTGGATTACCAGCTAAAGTTCTGGCGCTTGTCTCCGGCAGGGGTACATGGCTTCTCTCTCTCTCTCTCTCTCTCTCTCTCTCTCTCTCTCTCTCTCTCTCTCTCTCTCTCTCCCTCATTTCTCCCAGCATTCAGTTTAGTTTCCCCAACCTACTTCTGTTACCCTATAGCTCTGGAATAGTTCCAAAGTACTTCCTTTATATTTACAGCATATGGAGGGGAATCCCACATACAGATCTATTTTTAACATAATAGTTTTATTTATTTTCTGGGAATTTTATAGAATATATTTTGACCATGTTAACCCCAATTTATCTCAGTCCCAGTTACACCTCTAGCTTCCTTTCCACTCCCTCTTCCTCCTATTCTTCCTGTGTGTCTCCTAAACCTGTGATGGCTCTTCCCTGGAGAGTGGTCCAATCACCAGAGGTCACATTTTTAAAGAAAACTAGAGAGATGGCTCAGCCTTTGACTAGGAGTAGGAACCCAAACACAGTTATTTTAAAAAAGATAAAAGAAAGAAAATCTATGAGGTTGGTGAATACAGAAGGGCTGGGAGTGGGGAAAGAATGTAATTAAAATGTATTGTATGAAATTCTCAAAAAATATATTATATAAAAATAGAATCTGGCTGACTCTGCCTGCTACTTTCACTATCCTTCCCTATTCTCTATTTCCTGCTTCTTCTGCCTTTTTCTCAGATAGCCCTGGCCATGCCCAGTCTACTGGCCAGGTTGGGTCGACTTCTTTCTCTGCCTTGGTCTTTCAGAGGCATCTGGTTGTTCTCCCTATCATACCTGTAATAAAAATCTTCACTTAATTATAAAAAAATAAGGTGATATTTTTCAATCTCAGCATTATGTAAGTACATACTCCATTAAAATAATGGAAAAAGGAATTCCAGATTGATCTCTCTGAAAGGATTTAGTAGACAGGTATTTCTTGGCTCCCTAAAAGGAGATTAAAAAATTCTTCACTCTCTTCGGGAAATCTGGGAGGCATGGATGAGTCTCTAATTAAGTGGCAACAGAGTCCTAGCAGGGCCCAGCGTTTTCAGGAGACTTGCACTTTGCCTTCTACTCAGATCTTCAAACATCCTCCTGCCCATCTACAAGCAGTAGGATGCTAGCTGGTACCAGGGAAGCTCAGTTAGCACCCAGGTCAGGTAGCTTAAGAGTCACTGTGGTGGCGCCTAGTTTCCAGTCCCCATCGACATGGAGATTCAGTGAAGTGCTCCTCTGCTTTCTTCTAGTCTTCCATTATTGTGCACACTTCCTCTTTCTTTGAGCATTGGACTATTTAAGTCAGTGGCTTCCCAAGAGTCAAACAGTTACAAAGCAAAATGGGAGTAAAAGCAGTCACTTACAGACAAAAGGAGTAAAGCAGAGACGAAGCCAAGGCTGATTGCTAAAGACAGGAGATGATGTATTCTCAGGGTTTTTATAAAGAGAGTTTTGTGTACAAAATGTACCATATATTTTTTGTAAAGCAAATAAAAAATATATGCTAATTTTTTCTAAATTTTTTTTCATGCCGCTTTCCTGTCTCCTGCTCCCCAGCCCTCTCTCTCTCTGAAATAGAGATTGTACATAAAGTTTTGCACATGTAAGATACACACAAGGCCATCTCTAAACACTAGGAACTTGTAAAATGACAACTACTGAGCAACAAAGAGGAACAGCACCTACCCAGCACATGGTAAACTGGCTCCTGTAATTCCAACAGCACTAAATGAGGCAAAATGTTTTGTCCATTGTAGCCAACTAATTTTAATCTCTAGTTAAATTCTCAGAGAGTCCTTAGTAAACAATTAGTGCTCTGTGAAGCTTTCTGACACAAATTTCTTTGAAGGCAACTGTGAGGGCCAGAAGGGCAGCTTTTCAATGCAGAATTCTTTTGCCTTAGGCTTGTGATGGAAAATAGTCCATTTCAAAGAGCTTTTAATAGCCAGTGACTGTGCAAGGATCTGTTGAAAAGGATTTCTTACTTGGAGGAGGTTTCTATCTAATCCTTGTCACTTATTTTGCACTTATTTTGACCTGCTATATTTTTAAAATTTATTCCATAAGTTGGTTCTAAATATTTACTTGTAGTTTTCTGATTCATATGTGATCTGCTGCTATATTGATAAAAAAATAAATAAATTCAGTTTAAAAATAACAAAAGGGCATCTGATTAGTTGTCAGACACAGAATGATGACAAATCTTTCCTTATTAAAATGACATTTAAGAAGGACAGAAATAATTCTGGGTCTGTCTTTTAACCAGCATCATTATTTTCAAGAGACAAATGAACTGCTTTCATTTCTCAGGAAGGCTTGCAAATGTTCTTTATAAATATTTTCACCAGATGAAGCTTTAAATCATCTATATCTATGCTATTTTTAAATAACAACAGCAAATATTTAAACTTAAATAATAAATGCTATATGAAACACTTTAGTCTAAGAATAAAGAGATTATAACTTAAATTTATTCAATAAAAATATGAAAACATAGTCATTATATTAATCTCTGAAATTTATAACATTTTCTATATTGTAACTCATTAAAATCCAAAAGTGAGATCCATTATTTTTAGGTGGAAAATCATTGTATAAGATATAGTCATCTTAAATTTGAAAGTACCTGAAAGTTTTCTGAAAAGATGTAACTAAGTGAAATTTTTAAACTTAAATTTAAAAACTAACCTACATTGTAAGGTTTTCAAGTTCTTTTGACTGCATAAAAATCTTTAATGTGAATCCAAAATAATAAAGAAGGGTGATAGGTAGTATGCAAAATGGAGAAAAATCATCTAAAAGATGAATATTGGTAGTTCCTGACACTTGGCTCCTTAAGTTTGTGATTCCATGAATACAGATTGCAGAGGGTTAGGAAGAACTTCTCAAAAAAAGAAATTCCTTCAGCCATGTTTAATCCTCCATTCATTCAGTTCAGGACAATGGATTCCAAATTATTTCTTCAATTTAGCAGCTCAGGCGTGAAGTACCATATGGAATAAAAATAATCCAAGGTCCCCAAAGGCAGGGAGGTTTAATTATTCTAGTGTTCAGATAGGTTAAGACCCCACGCATCCTTAGGGCATGGGCAGCAAAGTTTCCTTTAAGGGAAATACAAAAAGAGAACTAGTAGAACATTTTCATTCTGAATGTTACAGACCCATCTTGGACTTTGGGATATGTGATCCCTTCCTTACCTAGCACAAAGTGACACATGAACAAGTTATTGTATGAAATATTCAAAACAATGACTATTACTAGATATATTCTTATTGCCTTTGTAGAAACCAGACTGTAGCCAGTCATCTGTACTTTGGAAAGGACAGATGATGGAAAGCCCACTGAATACTTAGAAAAATATATTCTATATAATTTCTTAAGAGGTAAAAATAAAAAATTAACTAACATAAATTTATAATTAGAGATTTATAAATTACATATATAATAAATGTATGTCGTCCTATGTTATGTATTTATTTATTTGTTTACTTTTAAGACACTATCACCATGTAGCTCTAGTTGTCCTGGAATACAAGAGATCTGCCTGACTAAGTCTCCTGAATGCTTGGATTAAAGCTACGTGACGTCACTCTTAGCGCCACTATGTATGTGTGTGTGTAAATTGTTTATGCATATTAATGTTTGCCTGTGCATGTATATGTGTAACATGTGTGCAGTGTACATGAAGCCCAGAAGAAGGCACTAGGTCTCCTAGAAATGGAGTTACATTTGGTTTGTTTGCTGTCATGTGGATTCTGGGAACCAAATGTCAATCCTGTGGAAAAGCAGCAAGTGCTCCTAACAGCTAAGCTATCACCCCTGCTCCCTCCTCCTATGTTTTTAATGACCCATATGTGGGCAGACTCAATAGAGCAGCAGTTCTTAGACTGTGTGTCACAACCTCTTTGGGGGCAAACAACCCTTTCACAGGGGTTACCGAAGACCATCAGAAAACACAAATATTTATATTTTGTTTCATAATAGAAACAAATTACAGTTAGAAAGCAGCAATGAAAATAATTTTATAGTTGAGAGTCACTAGAACATGAGGAACGGTATTAAAGGGTCACAGCATTAAGAAGGTGGGAACCACTATGATTGAGCTTCCAACTCATTTACAGTGTTTGGTAGACACCAGGTTTTTGTTATAGCACCCCACTCATTACCAGACATTGGTATCGTATCTTTTATTTTTCAATGAGTTCTTAAAAAAATCACTCCGTGCCAATAAAGGCTAGCAATGGCCATCTGAGTTTCAAAACTAGATCTTTAGTCATAGAATTAAATGAATCTACTGCAGTGAAAATTTTGTCCAACCTGTTGTGCCTGACTTGACATTGAAGGTTAACCTTTAGAATTATTATTCTTTCCTGGGTTAGTTACTTGTTCCAGGCTGAATTTTGCTTGACTATTGTGGGGTGGAATTTAGTCTCATTTCTTCTACTGCATATTTCCAGAGATCATACATTAAGGGACAATAAGATTTGATTCAGTTTCTGCTGCTTTGGTGATGGGAAGAAATATGTAAACTTCTGATTGGATTCTATTCATTTTCTTTTTAGAATATTGATGACGGCTTTTACTTTGCAAAGAATAAATATACTGAAAATAGAAAGTCAGTCAGAGATGATATCTTCAATTATTGCTCATCCTCTAAACTGATAATGAGGATTAAAATAGGATATAATATATCTCGCTCAATTATGGATTATTCTTAGCTTGACATGTCAGCTCCTTATTGCAACAAAAATAGAAAAATATCCATAAATGTCCTTCAGAGTATTGAATGGGGTATAACTGAATTATCCACATGGTGCTTCACTGCTAATAATTGAGTTTGCTTCTTGTAATACCATAGAAGTAGTCTTTGGACCAATACATATAAGTTGTGAAGTTATTATAAATGCTATTCCTATCATTTATTTTTAAAACTAGAATTATATTTCAGTGTAGAGGAGATTCTTGCATTCTACAAGAACAGAGAGAAATATATTTAATCTCAGCTTCTCCGGTAGCATTCTGAGATTAGTCATAAGAATATCGCACTTAGTGCTCCCCTGCCAATCTCTTACCATTCATGACGATTCTACCAAGTTCTTTTACCACCTAAGTGATGATACCAATTGGGAATTTCTAGTACAGGTTACTATCAGATCACTATTAATTAGTAGACCCTAATCTCAGGTTTCTGATTTTGGCCGTTTGTGTTAAATTGTCTACATGAGTCAGTCCCTTTGAAATGCTACAGTAAACATAATCTTGACCAACCTTTTTCACTCAAAAAAAAAAAAAAAAACTAGAGCAGAAACATTTGATATCAACTGATTCTTTTCTTTATAAAAATATAAATAACCACATATCTATTATTGAATAGAAATACTGTCCTGTTTGATTTCTATAAACATTAAAATGGCTGAAAGACTGAAGTAGTTAAAATCCTGTACATTCTGATGCTCTATTTCATCATTTCTTCAGAGAAACTATGTATTGTAGGCTGGCCATTCAACTCACAACCCCCCTGACAGCCTCCCAGCTGCTGGGCTTGCAGATGTGTGCCCTCAGACCCAGCTCTTTACATAATGCTGCTGCCGAGTAGGATTACATGTTTAAAAATTACCTCATATTTGCATTCATTCTTCTTATAATCAGGCTACTAAAATAAAGTGTTTTAGACTTAAAAGGTAGAGGAAGAGTAGGATTTTTGATTAGCTTAGTGTAAGTTGATATATGCTTCATATTGCAAATGCTACATCAAAATGATACACAGTGGAATTCAAGATTAATGTAGGACGTTTTCAAAAACTGGATTGATCTAGAAATTATCACATGAAATAATGCAGACTCATAAAGATAAACAATGTGTATAGGTGTCACTATTATTGCAGGTATACGTTATTGACCCACAAAGAAAAACATGAGAGACAAAATAGAGGTTTGAAGGAAGGTGAAGAAAGGAAATAGAACAATGTAACATGAATGTTAGAGGACAGAAAGGTCTGAGCTAAAATGACAGGAGCAGGGAGAGAAAAGTTTTGATGTGGGACTCTCCTCTGAATGCTATGAATATGTTTTATTAGCGTTAATAAAGAAGCTGCTGTGGCCTACAGCAGGGCAGAATATAGACAGGCTGAAAGAGATATAGAGAAAAAGTAGGCAGATTAAGGGAGATGCCATATAGCTGCCGAAGGAGCAAGATGCCAGTCAGATCCATACCTGCAG
The DNA here is from genome assembly GCF_014885135.2 of Alexandromys fortis. Taxonomy (NCBI): domain Eukaryota; kingdom Metazoa; phylum Chordata; class Mammalia; order Rodentia; family Cricetidae; genus Alexandromys; species Alexandromys fortis. The sequence goes on along the minus strand of NW_026067958.1, from coordinate 709,594 downwards.
GCCACAGCCTTGTGGTGATTAATAGGAATGGGTTAATTCAATATGTAAATGCTAGCTAGATATATGCCTGAATTGAGGCTGGAGAGATGGCTCAAGGGTTGAGAGTACTGGATAGTCGTCCAGAGGTCCTTGGTTCAGTTCCCAGGAACCACATGGTGGCTCACAACAATCTATAATGGGATCTTCTGTACCCTTCTGTCCTGCAGGCATATGTTCAGGTAGAACACTGTATACATAATAAATGAATGAATGAATGAATAAATAAATAATAAATAAATAAATAAGATATTTTTAAAAATTCTCTAAGAATTAACAAAATACTTTATTTAAAAAATGCCTGAGTCATTGATCAAATAGAGTTATAATTAATATAGTTTCTGTGTGATTATTTGGGTCTGAGGGACTGGGAAATGAACAAGCAGTCTTTGTTTACAGAGTTTTTAAACACTATATGTGCAAATACTGAAACAAAATTTATTGCTTTGTATGCCAATTTTTTAAAAAAAGATAAAAATTTTAAAATGACAAAAATAGTCCTTTTCCCATAAAAATCATCATCAAAGAAATCATCTCAATTTTCAGCTTAAGCTTTTGCAAGTAACTCCTTTTATATCAAAGAAATTATCTAGTTGTAGAAAGTAAAATATATAACAGTCCAAACGATAACCATGAGCATAAATTACTAATAAGTAACAGTGCTCGTTAATCTTTGGTTAATTTGACAGAAGCTAGAATCATTTGGGAATAAGAACCCTTTACTGAGAAAATGCTACCACCAGATTACCTGTACACAAGTCTATCGGGAATTTTCTTGAATAATGATTGATGCAGGAGGGCCCAACAGTGTCAACCTTGAGCAAGTGATTAATTGGCCCTAGGATGTATAGAACAGGTTGAGCAGGCCCTAGGAAATAAGCCTGGTCAGTAGGCTGTAGTTCCTACTTGCAGGTTCCTTCCCTCCATGCCTCCCTGCACTGACTTTCCTCAGTGATAGATTTTGATCTGGAAGTGCAGGGTAAAATTAAGCATTTCTCCCTCAATTTATTCTGTGTCGTGATGCTTTATCATAGGAGCAGAAACCTTAACAAGGATAGTAATATTTACATAATGACAAGGACAGTTTGTGATAAGATGATGACACACCTGGGAATGTGCTATGGCAGAAGACCTGTTGATTTCCACTCCTACATGAACATATCACATACTTCCTGACCACTATGCACTATGCTTTGCTCAGTCATGGAGTCTGAGCTCACATGGGGGATATAACTGCTGCTGGCTGCCTCTGCCACTTTTACCATTATCTCCAGAAGAACTCCTTGTTGGTAAGCAATGGAACACAGCACCGTCCAGAGCTCTTATATCTTTAACACTAACAGCTAGCTTTATTTTGCAACTTGAGGGCCTGTGTCCTGACCTTAGCTGAACCACTTATGAACTTGTTTGAAATGCAGATGATTAAGTCCAGTCTACTACAGAGAAATCAGAATCGGCATTGAACTGGATACCAAAGTGATCTCTCCATATGTTGAAGTTTCAGACACTTGCCTACCCCACAATTGATTTCTCAGTCACTTTTGGTCCTAAAACTGCACCTATCCGATTCCCAGGCCTTTTTAGCTTTATTTATTGCTGTGTGGATATACTACTGCCTGGTGTTAGAAGGTCTGTGAGGACGGCCAGGGGAAAACATACCTTCTTGATGGAGGAAGGTCATTGGTTAATTATAGTAAACCAACTGCTTGGCCTCATAGCTTAGAACATAGATGGGAGGAGTAAACAGAATAGAATTCTGGGCGGAAGAGGAAGTGAGGTCAGACTCTGCGCTGCTTCCAGAGGGACCGGACAGCCGCCATGCTCTGCTCTCCCAGGCAGCTGCAACCCACGATGGACGTAGGCTAGAATCTTCCCGGTAAGCGCACCTTGGGGTGCTTACACACATCATTAGAAATGGGCTAGTCCAGGGGCGAGAATTAGCCTGTAAGGGTTAGAGTTCATGGGCCAAGCAGTTCTTAAATGAATACAGTTTGTGTGTTGTTATTTCGGGCATGAGCTAGCCAAGCGGCTGGGGTGTTGGGGACGCAGCCCCGCCGCTCTTATTTCAACAGATGGCGCCCAGACGTGTGGACAACTGAATCCACAGAAAGCCTGAAAAAGCTTGGGAAAGAGTAAAGCATGTTTTCTTGGTAGCAGCAGTTTCTCGGGTCTCCTCTGCTTGTTAGAAGCAAGCAAGCACTCTCATCTAAGAGAGGCTTCCTGACTCAGCTTCAGCTGCAAAACCCTGCAGCTCATTAAGAGGTCCTGCCACAAAACACTTAAATGGTGTTGACGAAAAGCTGAACGCATGCTTTTCGATTTTCAGCTGTAGCAGGAAAAAAGCTGTGCCGTTTAAAAATGCCGGCTTTCTGGGCTGTCCTGCCACGGCAAACTCTGACTCTTTTACGCAGGCGGTTCGTGTGGTTTGCAAGCACAGGCTGCTGAAGCTCGCTTGCTGGCAGGGACCTTGAAATGCCATAGAGTTGTGGCAGTAAACATGGCTACAACCGGTACCTCAGCCATGAGGCTGGAAAGCTAAGGAATGGACTGGATCTAGCTGGCAAAGCCACGGCTTTAATCCTACTCATATTGCTCAGTAATTTAAAGGCTCGTGTGGTCAGAAAAAGAGAGATATACAGTAAAGAGATTCAAAGATAAAGAAAATGTTTAAATGATTTACAGTGTGTTAAAAATATATGCAAGCTAAAAGTTAAAAGTTTTAAAAAAAAAGTAAGAAAAAGAGAAGTTGTGTGTGGTAGTACACGCCTTTAATCCCAACGCTTGGGAGGCAGAGGGAGATTGACCTCTGTGACTTCAAGGTGTGGTAGCACACGCCTTTAATCCCAGTGCCTAGAAGGCAGAGACAAACAGATCTCTGTGAGTTCAAGGTGTGGTAGCAAACACCTTTAATCCCAATGCCTGGGAGGCAGAGACAGGCGGATCTCTGAGAGTTCAAGGAGAGCCTGGTCTACAGAGTTATTCCAGGTCAAAGAGATACAGAGAATATAAAATAAAAGTAAAAATAAACGAAATAGAGGTTAAAATAAAGCGTACAAAGATGGAAAATACACAGAGAATCTTGATACTGTATACTATTATGCTCTCTTTGAATTGTTTGAATGCTGAGGAAGGAGCAACAGATGCTAAAAGATATTTGTTTATAAATGCTGCTGAACTAATCCATCGTAGAGATTTTGATGCCTTGACTTTGAAATTTGGATCTAAGGACATGATACTTTGGAAAGGAGTTTCTTATTTTGTTTTCACAGAGGATGAGACCCTGTTCATTTCTTCTATTCCGATATGGTATGATGGACCACGCCCTCCTGAACGGTTGCTGTGAATACCTTCAGAAAATTGCTTCGCTCAACTGCCAACTGAGATGAAACTAGCACACAGGTTATACCATGAAAGACCTAATTAACGACGCCCCCATTCAGCAGGAAGCAGTTTGGAGAGAAAAAACTGCGCCCATATTCCCAAATATTGTTTATAAATGTTCTTTTACATTTAAAGGGGGAGATGATATAGGTATGAATAATTTACATTGATATGGATTTTGCTTTAGTGATTTAAATTTAAGGTTAATTTTGTAATGTATATAGATTGTTAATGAATAATCATTAATAATAGTTAAGTTTGTAGTCATGTTAGTTAAGATTTTCTAGATGTGCATAGATATATTTTAGATAGGCATTCTTCATATTTTTCAAAGATTATAGAATATGGCATTTTAAATGTTTTAATAACTTAGGACTTTTCATGACAATGAGACACTCTGCTCCTGGCAGCACCAATCTACTTCAAGAGGAAGATGGGCATCGAAGAGGATCCTTATGGAGTTTGATAGCCATTTGGGCAAGAAACTGCTCTTGCCTGGACTATTGCATAAACTGGACACAGAGAACCCGCAGAGAGAGGACTGCTGAACTTGCCTAAAGGTGAGATGATCTTTCGGGGTTCCTGATTCATGAAAGAGTCTGCAAGACATTCTTCAGGACAAGCAGATAGTGACTGCCTTTGAAATTTCCTGCTTTGTGGAAATGTCTGCTGGAAACTATGGGCCTGTAGGCCGAAGATGGATGCCCCAACGGTACAGAGGAACTTTGGGTGACTGTCCAGGCAGCGAGATGTCTCTGTCATTTCTAGAGTTTTGGATTTCTTGTTTGCTTAGGTAATAGTATATCTTTCTGGAGTCTTTGATGGAGTTAAAGAATAGTTAGCTATAGTTATAGTTTTCCTTAGTTATGATATAGATTATTGTAATTTTTATTTGATAACGGTTTTGTTATATGTAATTTTGCTATGTTAAGTTAAAGCCTTCCTTTTTTTTGTTTAAACAGAAAAAGGGGAAATGATGGAGGAAGGTCATTGGTTAATTATAATAAACCAACTGCTTGGCCTCATAGCTTAGAACATAGATGGGAGGAGTAAACAGGAAGTGAGGTCAGACTCTGCTCTGCTCCCGGACAGACCCGACAGCTCTGCTCTCTGGAGCAGAGACACCATGCTCCACTCTCCCAGGATGGACGGAGGCTAGAATCTTCCCGGTAAGCGCACCTTGGGGTGCTTAGACGCATTATTAGAAATGGGCTAGTCCAGGTGCGAGAATTAGCCTGTAAGGGCTAGAGTTCATGGGCCAAGCAGTTCTTAAATGAATACAGTTTGTGTGTTGTTATTTCGGGCATAAGCTAGCCGAGCGGTCAGGGTGTTGGGGACGCAGCCCCGCCGCTTCTTATTTCAACACCTTCTATAGCCACAGAGAAACCATTTGGCCATGTTTGAGCCTCTCACACATATACCTCTGACAATCTGTGTTTTAAAGAATTTCTCTGACTTTGTGGGCAACAAAATGATTCCTCAGTCTACTTGCTAAATTGTGTAGCATCTGCTTCATGAAACCGAGTTATCTCCTAAGTAATGAGTATACTAGGAATAGCAAAAGACACTGCTCAGTTCAGAAATTATAACCGTAACATCTAGGAGAAAATAACACCTAAAATATAAAATTGAAAAAGGATATGTAAGCAGACAATGACTGGATCACAAATTCCAGCCAAATTCTTATCCCAACCCCTAGAACAACCAGTCCAAGAAGGAAAAACCTTGCCTTGATCTCAGCCAAACTAGCATGCATGGTCAGAAACAGATATAGAGCTGAGAGTTTCTCTACTTTTTTTGCCCCTGCCTTCAATAAAGCACTAATCATGGAAATGCATATTATTCAACTATTCATTTAAGATGCTCTTTGTAATTAGTCCAATGGTCTCTCTGCCATCAGCCTCTACTCACTGAGTACTCATCTCAGTTTTTCAAAAAATGTACCTTTTTTGGCAATGAAAGTCCTATAACCCATGAAACTCTCTAGTCATAGGCAAAGATGAAGAGTTAACCCCTCAAGAATCTACTTTGCTATGCAGTTCCAACACTCATCCCCTGTAGACATGGTTCCTTCTAGCAGAATACTTGTCTCGCATCTCACTGATAGCTTATAAGTCAAGTGACTTCTTAATTTACCAAAACCTTGTCTAAAGAGCCATTCCTGGGCAAAGCTGCTTTGTTAGCATTCTGATTTGTTATCCCAAAAGAATTCAGCATACCCTACTGCAAGCCCCACTGAAGTGTTCTTTTTCATAGATGTCACTTAGTATAGACATGATCTGGTCACGGTGGTTTGACCTCCCAGACAGTGGATTCCCTTAGAGACAGGGCTGTATTCTTCTATTGCTGTCACTACTGCTTCCAGCCCATGTTTGTCTATCTCATGAATAAATAGACTGATGACTTAGCCAGCATATTTATCAGCCAATTAAACTTTTCTTTAAAAGTTTAAAAACTTTTTAGGAAAAAGGTATACAGTAAGAAGATGAGACAGGATATGTACAGTAGAGTTTAGGCATTTTTTGTGTGTTTGTTTGTTTTGAGACAGGGTTTCCTTGTGTTGTATTGGAGCCTGTCCTGTAACTAGTTCCTGTAGACCAGGATGGCTTTGAACTCACAGAGATCCGCCTGCCTCTGCCTCCCAAGTGCTGGGCTTAAAGGTGGGAACCACCACCGCCTGGCTGAGTTTAGGTGTCTTACAAGGAAATCATGAATAATTAATTAAAATTGATTATCCAGAACATTTACTTACCTCGATCTGGGTGTTGTTGTCCTGGCCATCATCCAGTAGCAGGTCAGTGAAGCCTCTGGGCTCTGGCGAGTCTTGGCCCATGCTGGCTCTGTTTGTGTCTACTGCCTTAAAAGGATCCGAGTTTCTTTTCCATCTGTGGCTGTATGCTTGTGAGTCCACATCCACCCCATCATCTCTTTGAGGAAAGGCCTTTGAAACATCATATTTCCAATCTGAAATAGAAACAGGCATGTTACCTCTAGGTGTGACTCATATACAGAATACCTATGAGAGTAGAAAATATACTTCTGTTGGTCATTAGAATCAGAAATGAACTTATCATAATGAAACCAAAGTACTTGCCATATTAGACCCAGTGTGGAAATCTGAGTGTTACAGTTTAAACATGAAATGTGTCCCCAGATTCATATATAGGATGCTTGGTCACAGACAGTCGGTACTAGAGCACAGTCTTACTAGAGGAAGGAGGTGACTTGGGGTGTGTCTTTGAAGGTTGCACTTTATCCCCAGTTCCCTTCTTGCTTTCTGCTTTCTGATTATTATGGGATGAACAGCCTCTTAGCACACATTCCCCCATCAACATGATGCTATATTCAAAGGCATGGGGGAAACTTGCATGGGGAATCTGAACCAGGATTCAAACAAGCTAATCTTCCTTTTTTTGTTATTTTTTATTGTTGTTATTGTTTTGTTTGCCCAGTTATTTGATTCCAAGTGATGTAAGCATAACTGATATGCTGGGTATTGTGCGACTTCAGGGTATACGATAAAATGAACCAATGATTCCTGTGGTGATCTCTAAGGGACTCTCAAACATACTCCTCTACACAAATAATATATCTTTCCTCTGCATGTACACACATAAACACACACACACAGAGAAAAAACTGTTCTGAGAAAGCAAGTTAGAATTTTAAAGAATGAAAAGCTTTAGCTTTTAAAGAATAAGCTTTAGCTTATTTGAAAAGAAATGGCATGATGAATGTGTGAGCTTATGCTGATTTTCCATGAGCTATACCAGGCTGCAAAGGCGCAATGATGTGCTTGAATGGGTTAAACATAGTGGAGTTTTTTTTTTCCCTGTAAATGTGTTAACCTATCTTGTAGTTTAGAAGCCAGACTTGGATCATTGCTTGCCTCATTTGATAAGCAACCCTCTCAGAGGCATCACAAACCTGCTTGTTCATTTGCACTGTCCTCACCTTGGGAACTTGTCAGGGTGGTAAAGGAGGGCATTGACAGGCACTTACAGAAATGGATGGGACAGCAAGGAGATCAAATCACAAAGGTATTTTAAAGCCATCTGCAAGGACTGGCCTTGCTGACCCAGCTCCTCCTGTTACGACATGAGGGAAAATTAGATTTAATCATGACTCCTAGTCTTTCATTTCAGTAGGTCAGTAGGGGATAGAATAAAGCAAGGGTTGAAAATTCAGTTTCCAAGCAAGAGGAACAGCCTTCTGCTCAAGCATTACCAAAAGATAGGAATCGGCACCCTTTATAACTGGACTGATATGGGTTCACAAAGGGCCAAGAGAACACTGATCTAATCATGGATGTGATGTTCCTCTCAATACAAGAACCTTTTGTGGAAGGCTGTTACTGAGCTTAATGCAGAATCTGCAACTCATAATCTCAGAACCTATGGGCCACCACGACCATTTTTCAGCAACTACAATGGCTAGCATACCTTGGTTTCAACTCAGAAAGTTTGTGGTAATCCTTCCAAACAAGATAGGGCAGTTTAGTTTCACTAAGACCGAAAAGATATTTTAAAGTCTGATATGTTGGAAGCCGGGAAGATGGCTCGGAGGTTAAGAGCACTGACTACTCTTCCAGAGGGTCTCAGTTCAATTCCCAGCAAATAAACAGTGGCTCACAACCATCTGTAATGAGACCTGGTGCCTTCTTCTGGTCTGCAGGAAGAATATAGGCAGAATACTGCATACATAATAAATAACAAATTTTTAAAAAGAGAAAACTTACAAAAAAAACCTAACCAACTAACTAACTAAATAAATAAATAAATAATCTCTGATGTGTTGATGGATGGAGTCTTAAGACTCCATGCAATAATAACATGTCCATTGATCCCTATGAAGAACCATGGGTACCAAATTCACCAAATTTCTACCAGAAGAAATATTGGAGCCAGAAAGAGGAAGGACTGTGCTCTTATCAGTGAACTGCACTCCAAAAGGGAGCTGTATGCTTTGTAAATGGCTGCACAGCATCCCCCAGTGACTCTGCATGCACTGAGTGTTCAAGAAGACACTAATTAGGGCTGTCAATTACACTGTGGAAAATAACTGCTTGCAACACTCTGCCTCTGCCTAACATTTGACAATACTTCAGTCCTCACTGACTAAGGGAGTGAAGGAACACACTTACAGAAATTCTGTTTGGCATAGGAATTATAGGCCCAGGCAGAAATAAGTAAGATACCAGGGCTGAAATATTTTCTTATTTGTTTGCTGGTTATGGGTTCACAGTAATTTATAAAATTCTCTAGGTTTTTGTTACCCTGTATTTTAAGTCACATTGGACATAGCTTATCTGGAAAGGCAAACATCTTTTCTTAAGGATGTGTCTGGCTCTAAGAATTTTGGTACTAGGCAAAATTACACGAAGCAATTTGTTTGCCTCAATTGATATCCAGCCTCATTACTGTAGATATACGAGGCAGCTTACAACAAAGCTAAGCAATAAAATTTCCTAACAACTACAGACCTTCTGGCACAAAGTTTAGGTTAATCTCAGAGATGTGAATCTGTCTCCCAGGTAGGGTGGTGGGTCTCAGTGAGTTATGACAGTGGTAAGCTGTGCCAACTCTGTCCTGGTCCTTCCCTCCCTTCTCCTTCCCTTCGTCCCTTTCCTTCTCCTTCTTTCTTTTCATTTTTATTTTCGGTGATAAAGGTTAGCCAAGATGCACAGTCTGATCTGGCTTTCTGCCACTCTACTTCCTCAGCTTCCCTAGAGTCTGGGAATACAGTTGCCTGTCATTAAGCTCAGCTTGTTAGTTAAACAGGTTGGGTCCACTTCTCTGACGTTAAGGTTACCAGTTCTCTTCTGGTATATCAGCATAAACAACTCTCCCATGACCTGTCTTAGGACCAGTAGTCTTGTTCTGAGACCCAGAATCCAGGCATGAAGAAGCAGGCAGAATGACTATCAGTCCAAAGGATCTTTTATTGATTTAATTTCTCAACCCCTCTCAAACCCCCTTCATCATTCCCTTAATTTTACTCTAAAAAATTAATTTGAAGGAACTTCTGACCTAGGAAAGCTAATGTCCATATTTTTCATTTAATCTAAAAACTTATTAATATGTTAAGCATTTGTTTAGTACTCAAATTCACTCCTTTGCAGGATTTGAGGTTAGTAGAAAGAGCAGACAGGTTCTCTGGAAAAACATTCTTATACGACCACATGACTTCCCAATTCAGGACTCTAGACAGTCTGGACTTCATTTTTTTTGTCATTATTTGGTAATATTTTCTGATGAAAAAGAATCTGCTATTCATACTTTAAAATAGTTGTTTTATTCATTGTATATATTAGTTGGGTTCAATGTGATATGTCACCCTTTGCTTCAGCATGCAGAGGCTCCATCATACAAACACAGTGATTGATCTACAGCCACACAGCATTGTGCTGGTAAACGCTTGCTCCATTTCTACAAACTGGTCAATTCTTTGCTCACTCTAATTGCATATACAAGAAGTAAACAGGCACTCAGGAAGGCCTGAAAAGTTTCCTAGTGGGAAACATTGTGAGTGTGGGGTCTGGGTTTGCAAAATCCTGTTGGGCTGCCATTTTATACTGAATCCTATTTTCTCTGACAATATTATAAATAAGCAGGCATACTCAACCATGCATATAGAATGTATCACTCTAGGCCCATAATTCAGCTAGTAGATGACTCAAGATGGAAGTGTGACATGGGCTTAGATGCTGATCTTGTTTCAGAATGTATTTTAGAGAAAATAACATAAATCAAAATGGATGTTTTATAGAAATGAAGGAAGGAAAATTGGAAAAGTTACAGTTGGGTGATCTATATTAAAATTACTTATCTGAATTTCATGGGCTTTCAAAATGCATACAAATATCTTAAATTATTCCTTAAATTGACAATCAAACAAGTCATCTGGAGACAAGGCAGAGAGAACTATGGGACACAATGTTTTTCTTCCCAGCTTCATTGAAAGCATGCACAATGGGACAGACCTCTCAACACTGTGCTCAGCAGACTGTCTGTGCTTGGTCTACTACATGGTACTTAAATTCCCATGGAAAACCTTAAAAGAGAATTCTCCAACATTCCTCGCTACTGGAATTAATCAGTTCATGGAAACATAATTCTGTTTAAAAACTTCCATTTGGATGTAAGGGGAGAAATGTTTACAAATATATTTTTCTAAACTATTACATCCAATAAGCAAATTGATATTAGTAGATCTTTAGACAGTTGAAAAGATTGAAGTAGTGGATATAGTGTTATTATTAGTTAAGTGGTTGCATTATATTTCCAATAAGACAGCATCAAAACACCTCACAATGACTAGTTAACCTGAAAAGACCAAAATAATCCCAAAGCATCCTCATAGTGTTCTATATAATCTCTATAGTTCCTTCTATGCCCTTGGGATCGCTCATCTTTATTGTCAAATTGATGGCACTTGTGATCACTTAGGAAACAAATCTTTTAGCATGCTTCTAATGGATTATCTAGACTTAACTGATAAGTCTGGAAGACTTCATTTATGTGGGTAGGACGACCCCATGGGCTTGGGTCTCAGACTGATTAAAAAGAGGAAAGCAAGTTGAATACCATGATTCATCACCCTCTGTTTCTCCACAGTGGGCACAATGTGACCAACCATCTCCTCCTCCTGCCAACATAAGTTCTCCCATCATGATGGACTGCATCCCTGGAAACACAAAGGAAGATACACTTTTCTTTCTTCCTTAAGTTGAATCTGTTGTGTGCATTTTTTTCCAATAAGAATGTATTCAACGAAACTGTCTTATACCAGGAAGTAAATAAAGCAAAAGGGAAAAACGTGGTCCCTTTATGTCACATCCTAATGAATTTATTTCAGAGTCTTACAAGTAACTGACAGTGGTGTATTGAAAGCATCTTAATCCCTTTTTTGACTACTTTACATAAATAATACTCATAAAACATATATGCCAAACCACCAGAAAGTAATTGTATGCAAGGACATGAACTTCACGAAATTATAATTCATCACAACTTCATCTATTAAGATGTTCTCTATTCTACATTTTATGTGTGTGAAGGTATACACATGCTTGTGTGTATGTATGATGGTGAGAAGTTGTGTGTGCTTATGTGGGGGGTACGTGAATAGAGGCCAGAGGCTGAAAGTATATTTATCAATTGCTCTTCGACTTATTTTCAAGGAAGATTCATTGGGCTACACTGATTGGCCAACAAGCCCTAGAGATCCTCCTGACCACAACTTCATGATACTGGGATTACTGATGTGAGCCACTGCATGCATGCTTCTTATGCAGGTTCTGGGGATTGAAATCAGGTGTCACACTCATTACTGACTGACTTGGATATCTCTGTGATTCAGTTCTGTACTTTACAAGTGGACCAAACCATCACTGTGAATTCCCTGAAGAAAGACTCGGACTTTTTTTCCAGGAAGAATATTTACTGGCTGGAATCACCTAAGAAAGAATAAAAATATTTGGCTAAGGCAGACTGTCATGTTACTTTGATTCTGGATTAATTTCAGAACTGAATAGGAAAATTGTATTAAAATAATGATATCCTTGGTTATGTCGATAATGAACTCACTGCTGCAGCTAATTTGGAGATTTTGCGTTGTTCAGCAAGGTAGGTACAGAAGATAAAGTTCACAGCATGTTTTATCTAGGTGGATTAAGAGTTTTGAATGGAATCTATCAGTCATATTTTATTTGAAGTCCTCAGGAGAGACGTTCTGCCTCTGGATGTGCTGATGGCTCCTTACTATCTACCCAAGTGGAAAATACAAGCCTCTTGTTCCAGGTATTCCTCGTTCAATTCTCTCAATAACAATGTGTTCTGTTCACACTATAGAGAAGTTCTCAATGGGCTCTTTGCCAACATACACACCTTCGATTAATGACAGTTAAATCCAACCCCAAATCTTCAGAAAATCTTGTATGTCTCCCAAAAATTTCAGCTCAAAAATGGCTCTTATAAATGGACTGAATTTTATTCTGTAATAATCACTCTTCAAAGGTGAGTCCTTAAATACTCCTATTATACCTCTACTTACAGCCAGCCTGACACTTGCTCTCTCCAGAAAAGATCTTGAGCGTGTTAGGCACTTGGTTGTCCTCTGAAAACATTCAGTCCCTGAAAGAGTATATTAATGTGCCTAAATGACTTAGGTACATTCTTTATACTCAGCACCTGCCTTCCTGTTGGACATACCAGATTTGGGTATATGCTAGACAAATAGTAGTTACAGGAGCCATTTTAAAAGAATCCTAAGAATTTTTGTTGTCATAATTTGTCGATACAACATTTCTAGATGCTATTGTATTAAAGACTTAGTCAAAAACGTGAGTAATGTTCAGGGGTGACAACTTCAGGAGACGCTGACCTCAGTGGTGAATTAGACTATCAATGGAGTCATAGTTGAATTGAGTATTAAGAAGTGGTAGAAATAATAGGGGATATGATCTCAATGGATGAAAGAAGTCACTATGAGTGTAGCCTGGAGGACATAACTTGCCTATGAATGTGTGGTACCCTCTTCATCTCCCCTCTCATGTTGCTCTTGTACTTTCACTCTCCTTCTTCATTCTTCCCTTCCTTTCAAAATTTTTTTCTTCCTCCTTTCTCCTCTTTCTGATTCTAGGCAGCATGAGGTGAACAGCTTTGCTCTACTATACTCTCTTCTTCTTTTGAATCCCCAAAGGGGCAGAAACATTGGAGCCACACAGCCATAGACTACGCAACCTTTAAAGCCATGAGTCAACATAAATGCTTCTCCCTTTATTATGTCTTTCTCTGTGTTTTTGTCATTCAGGTGGAAAAACAACTAACTCAGGGGGGAATTATGAACGGCCTCCCTTGGTAGAGAACATCTTAAAGGCCTTCACAATGTGTTGGTAGAGAAAAGAAGCAGCACTTGCTAACCTTGGTTTTCCCAAACACTACGCTGTGTTTTTTTTTTCCTTTGGCTGATTTTGCTTTGTATCTTTTAATTGTAAGAAGAAATGAACTGAATATGGATAAATATTTTATCTCAATTCCCAAACCCAGCAGTGTCTCAGGGACACATGACATAGATGGTGTCAGAATAGTGACTCCAATTTATATAGGGTGTGTTTTGGGTGTGTGCAAGAGTACACATATGTATGTTTATGTTTTGTGACTGTATTGTAAGGACAAGCATGGACACTGGCATATACTAACCATTTATGCTTATAAACAACGCATCCATAAATATGTTTTTGTTCCATTTTTTTCTCACCTGGGGGAAATTTATGTGTTTCACCTTTGCCCAAATTCTTTAAACTTATATCTATGTTTGTGCAGCATCAGAGAAAGGGCAGAAGAAGAATAAATGATTACAAAAATAATCTGTAAAAGTTTCCCTTCTAAATGATATGAGCTTGAGACAAAGCCTGGTTATTCTGAAGTTATGGAAGTTTCACAACTCAATGTCTACACATCAGACCTCTTTGGTTAAAAGACATAGTAAACATAACATGTCATTGAGGAAGGTGCTCAAGACCTCTTGAGATTCAGAAACAGTGAAGCACATACAAAGAGATCAGGTTTAAGGTAGAGGTGGAAAGTAAGTAGAGGAATGAGCCAGGTACTGAGTTCAGTCTGAGATAGGAGCGAATGAGGGCCCTAAAACATACCTGTGTCCAGGTGCCCATTCTCTATGTTCTACCTCCTCCTTTCTCTTACTGAAGCCCATTATTGGATACCTTTTGAATGAAGAAACTTAGTAACTTAAGACCACTTTTAAAAAGTGAGTTGGATTGGAAAAAATGTAATTAGCATGAAACTCATCCAAAATATACACTGAGTAATCTGGATATTTTATTTTACTGGGAAATAAAATGATTAATAAACATGCTAATTTCATAGATACAGAAGACAAATTATGCTATGGGCAATAAACCTTCTATAGTAAAATTGAAATCAACTTTGTGTATGGGTGAGGTGGTCCACATTGTAATCCCAACCCTTGGGAGGGTTAGCTAAGAGGATTGCACGTTTGTAGGTGACTTGAACTACATGGTGAATTGCAAGCTAGCCTACGCTACAAGAACTTGTCAAAAAAAAAAAAAAACAAACAAATAAAACCTCACAACTTTACAATAAATGGCTTTTAAACATAAAGCAAAGAAAACCAGCCTACAAATCACAATCTCAAAGAACCTAGACAACAATGAGGACCCTAAGAGAGACTTACATAGATCTAATCTACATGAGAAGTAGAAAAAGATAAAATTTCCTGAGTAAATTAGGTGCATGGGGACCTTGAGGGGGTAAAGGGGAGGGAAGAGGCAAAAAGGGGAGCAGAGAAAAATGTAGAGATAAATAAAAAGCAATAAAATAAAAATAATAGTAATATACTGACACTCCAATTTGCATATGAACACACTGATGGTGTGTTGTACTGGGGAAATCACCGGAGATGGGTCTTAGTTAATATCTAACCTGCCTTTGAGTAATCTTTCTTAGGGTCAAGATATCAATCTTTATCACAGTTTAGTTATAGAACACCATAAAATAATCTAAAAGGGAAAACATAATATAGGAAATAAATGCTATTGAAATCAACCAAACAAGGCAAACAGCCCTTTATATGTAGAAGGGGAAGAGAGTCCTCTATCTTGCCTGCTATGTTAATACAGGAAGATGAGTCACTGCTAGTTTAAATGGAAGGCAGAAATAATGTACACAATCGATAGTAGGTATAATAGAGGTTTAATGTATAGGAAGAACTTGAAAGATAATCTTCTGATTGAGGATTTCTTAGTAACTAGCTAATAATGTTGACTCCTCATTCTGATTAATAAAATTCGGCATTGACTTTAAAGTGAAGACAGTTTTTCATCATACAGCCATAATATACTTATTCACTCAGAGTATTTGCTAGTCTTTCAAATGCATTAATAGGACTGGGGAAATAGGCTCAGTTCAACATTGGTACGTTCTATACATAATCTATGGGCAGGTAAAGATTATCTAATTAAATAAAAGATGTCATGTTTCCACAAGACCCTTGTGTTTTTCCAGGACACATTAATCATAATCCTCAGAATAACAAAGCTATTTTTGGTCTGTAACCTCAGTCATCAGTGGTATGAGAGGGTGTGCTCTTACAGCCTCTTTCATTCCTCCCCACTATAAAAGCCCATTACACTACTATTACCTAAATATCTTGTTAACATGTTTATTAAATTCAGAGCCATCTCATTTTTAAGGGCCATATATTTGTTTTTATGCTTTCAATTTTATTCATGAAAGGTATGTATGGTTGTACATATGCATGCATATAACATTCAGTGACTTCATAACCCATTAAAAAATGAAAACCATGTGTTACAATACCTTTCTGTTGATCATTAGGCATAAACCCACATGTTTCCTGTGCTATGACTGACTGATTTTCAAATGAAGCCCAGGCACTAGAACCAAATCCCAGGCATGAAAGGATTGACTGCCAGTGAGGGAAACAAAAGATTCTGTAAACAAGGATCAGTCATGGACAAGAACACCTCCTGGGAAAATGTAAACTTCTGAACCAGTATAAGCCAGATGGGATCTATTGATACAATGGTACCCAGACTCAGAAATGATGTCTAAATGTCCTGGGCCCAAGACACAGAGGGACTTCTAATAAATTCGGTCTGCCAGCTGTCTGATTAACTCAATCTCATCCCAAGTTGTTATCATATCATACTCCCTGGGTCAAGTTAGACTCCATAATGACCCAGAGTGGAGCTCAGGGTTTCTCAGTCATTGACTACAGATGTTATCAACCACATGCCTTTCTCTGCATCTGATTAAATCAGGTAAATCACAAGTCTCATCCCAAATTTTTACAGGCTAAATACCCTGATAGATAGAGTGGATTTGAACAGTGGTCACTAAAACTTAGTTTAATCACCACAAAGTTGATCATTGGCATTGACTTTGAAAAAAATGTACCTTGAAGTTTACAACTACATGGTTTTAAAAAAGTTTGTCAACTTGAGTGACCATTTAAAGATAGTTGAAGGAGGCAGAACATATGTTCTTAGAGTTAAACCTGATGATATTTTTCTAAAATTTGATTTCATGAATCTACATCAAACATGTATAACTTTACTCATATCTTTCTAAAAGGAAAGTAATATTTTATGTTATTGGAGAACTAAATTATGGGGTACTCCCTGCATGACCATGAGGAATACACATTAAGATCTCAAAGAATTGCGTGAATTCATCAACATTACAGAACTTAAGATCAACTGCCTTTTCTGTCTTTAACACTGTTTATCAAACACCAAAACCCTAACTTTTGAAGTTCTTAGATTGAATATTAGCTATAACCTTTCTTTTCTTATGAAGTCTAGAACTTTTCAGCTTCTCTTAGATGTATCTAAACTGTCAGCATCATTATTCTTGTGGTCTGGTACCATTATAAAATTTAATAAGGGCTTACTATTAGCTGATAGCCAAGATGTAGGGGCTACTCAGGGACTAATGGACAAGTAATGAATACTGCATAGATATCCTGAACAATAACAAAAAATTGATTTCTATTTTGGCCATGATGGAAGTGGTTGATGTGAGACTTTATGATACAGAATAGAACAGGAAACAATTTGAAATACAGCTAACTTAATTTTGGAATTTTCCATTTAATGGTTTAAGGAACAGATGATAATTTAGAAAATAAAGCAAAACAAAACATATTATAATGTTTAGCATTTTCAGAAGTTCACAGCAGGTTATCAGAGCTAAGGCCATGCTTCCGCCCAGCTTCCTCGTCAGATGATGATACAGTTGAGGTGACCCTATGCCACTATCCCTTATAGCACCATCACCTTGTTATTTAGACAATTTTATATCTTTACTTTGAATTCTTAGCCTTGACTACTTAGATAAGTTAAATCATTTCTCAAGAAAATTAGAACCTGCCCTGAAAATTTTGTGCAATTTCCTATACTTTTCTCACCTCTTTTTTATAGATGAATTCCATTAACTAAACGATCAGAATTATAGTGGTGTAATTTTAAAGTCCTTTGAAAGGTTCAGAGAGATTAGTGCAGCAAGAGAAAGCAATTTTCCCCAAGTTATTCTACTTCTCACATTTGATTCATATATTTAATGAAATAAATCTTCACACAGCCTTAGAACCATAAAGCAATGGACAAAGGCACTTAGCTTTGATTTTTTTCCAAATAACTTTACAAAGAAGCTTTATGAAAAAAGAAATCAAAGAAAAGATGTGTGTTTCTGAATGACAAAGACAACTGTGAAATGAAGGACCCAGAATGATTTAGGAGTTACAGTAAACAGTAGGTAATTATGTAAGTTAAACTCATATACTGATTTTACATATAAATTGGAAATATTTTATATAAAACTGCATTCAATACATAAAGCAGTTTTTAAATATTTAAGATAACTTGAATCAAAGTAATTCAATTACTTGATCACATTTATTAACTCAAGATAATATAGAGATGAAACATTTAATATGAAAAGAAAGTTTCTTTATATAAACTGTGATTTTTATTTAAAAATAAATCATCTTTCAATTTGTCCCATTCCTAAGACTGGTAAAAAGCCCATAAAAAATTAAGGGCACATTGAGGATCAGAAGCTTGATGTTCTGCACAAATGTAGTTAGGGATTTTTGGACTTAACAAGCTCTACCATACTCTTAATACTTCGGTTTATGTTACTGAGTTTCTTGAGTTCCCCACTGTTTGTGAAAAGAAAAATACTCATATTTTCATTTCAACTAACAGTCACCCAAGAAGCAGTTTTAAAATAAAGTTTTTAGAATGCCTAAAATGCTAAGAATGCCTAGATCTCGCCATTGCTCTCCAGAATGAGAACACCTAATTAAATTGCATGATTGCCTATGTTTAGGATGATAACATGATTTTACTAACAATGTAAATACACAACAATCAACAAAATCACTTTAAGGAAATAGAAAAGAATCAAGACAGTAGAACCTCCAATAAAACTAAATTCAGATTTTTGTGATCTATTCCAGAAATATGCTAATGCCTGCCAGAGTACAAAATATTAGAGATAATATCATATATTACATTTTCTGCTTATCATATTTTTATGGCTGGGAATGCATTGATCCTCTTATCTTTGAGGTTAACTTTTATTTCTGATACTCCAGACATAATCCTATATATTTACCTTGAGCCAATATTCACAAAAAGTAAGCAGTAGGTTATTGTTAGATTTTTAGAGCAAATTTTATAACATAGAAATGGATAAAAAGAATTAATGCTAGTGAAAAATACAGTAGGAAATTATTGGTAAATCTTAGAGAGAACTCAAATTCTTATAAAATATTGGAATGTACTCATATTTTCAGGAAGATAAATATACCAGGTAGTTTTGCATTCAGTACTTTTTAGATATCAGTAAGCCCAATGAACCCCCTAAAATTCTAAGAAATACTCAGCTCCCATGGTAGACAAACACAAGGATTACAGTTATGAAAATGATAAATATGGCTTAAAACCAAGCATAAAAGCACTAAATTCATTAACCACAGGCGACATAAAGAGCATGTACAACTATCTCATAAAAGAATCTAAATTTTAAGACAGAAAGTGGAAAAATAGGATAGAAAATGAATTAAAGATTATCAACTCTTCTATCTATGTTCTCTTAGTAGTAATATAAAATAAATGGAAATAAATAACCAGACAAAATGCAGAAAACCAGTCTGACGATGGATGTCTATATTTAAATTTTACCTTAGTTGTCATCTACAGATGGGTGCACAGCACTCCAGAATAAAGTCAGAGTACTAAGTTAATGCCTGGTCTATAAGAGCTAGCTTGGGGACAGGCTCCATAGCTCCAGAGAAACCTGTCTCCAAAACATATAAAATAAAATAATAAAATAAAAACATGCTGTAACTGAGATGAATACCTGGCAATGAAGAACTAGCAAAGTGTGAAAAACATGAAGAAAAATAAAGAAAAAAAAAAAAAGAAAGCAGTGTTTTTGTGTGTGTTTACAGTGGTCACAAATGTTCATAAAATAATTTGGAGAATTATTTAAGCTAGACACAAGAATTTCTGAGACAGTGGGTAACCTGAAACGCACTCAGTCCAATGCACTCAGTCTATGAAAGCCCAATAACCTATAGGCACTTAGATATTCTCTCTCTCTCTCTCTCTCTCTCTCTCTCTCTCTCTCTCTCTCTCTCTCTCTTTCTCTCTTTCCTTGCCAAGTGTGAATATGCTACTAGCCCTTCCATTTGACACTGTATCCTGGTTGATGGTTTCAGTTCAGTTAATCTGAGATGAAAAATGATTATCATCTCAAAAGAAAGCTGAAAAATAATCACACATGTATACACACACACACACACACACACACACTCAATTTCCCACTATTCCCACTTTGGATACCATGATAGCTAACTATGAATAGTCCCAACAATCAACATACAAAAATTTCTATTTATCCTGAATGCGAGTCCCACTTCAAAGTGACACTCCTGCCTCTCTGTTAGAATAAATCAGTACAAATTAAAGTATTTTATTTTCGAGAAATAATTTTCTTTCACATTACCCCTGAGGAAAGGAAAAATGCATGGAGACAAACTTTGAAGTGCCTTGCTTATAGAGGATGGCACGTGAATAAAGAGTAGAAAGCAGAGCACTATGTTCTCGGGTTAATTTACATAATTTCTCACACCTCAAAACACGCAGCTCGGATGAAATGTTTTGACGTGCCTTTTGTTGGGAATTACTTGGTAGGTATTACTGGTCTGACTAACAGGCAGGTGGATTATATAATTTTTTAGGTCATAAACATCTTTCTATGTTATTTGGAATGCTTAGACAATACTTTCTTCTTTTCTTACTTATGGATCAAATACTTCATGAAGTTTAATTGAAATTAAATCAAAAATTTTCTTTCAGTTTGTATAAACCTTAAATTTGTTAACCTCTTATTATTTCCTTTTAAGATATATTTGTGGAAAACTGAGCTAGTTTTCTATTTATATGTAAATTTCAGCTTCTAAATTTGGATTCAAGTTGAGAATGTTAAGCCTCACTCCATCACATTCAAATTTATGGTATATGCATCATTAAAGATCTCTTACCAGTACCAGGTTCCTGTGCCAATATCAAAGGCTTGAAATACTTCAAAGTACTCTGCAAAATGTGTATCAAATTTCCCACTGAACTGCAGCATGGTTCTCCCTTCAGTCCGCTGGAAAATCATTCATTCATCCACTTATAAACCAAGGTACTTTACTTGCCTGCTTCCCAGACCCTAAGGATATTATAATGCCACAGATGCTGCCATCATACTGTACAGGCAGGAGTGACCAACTTACTAGAGCCTGAGAAGGGAGAGGGGACAGGAGTCAGGAGTGACCATTATAAGCAAGGAAAGCAAGCTGAAACTGCATCACCAGGGTGTGGTATAACACAGACACCGAGCTGGATGTTTTTCTCTCGTAGGGAGTTTGAAAGCCATCAAGAAGATTTAGGGAGGAAAAGGCTTGATCCATGTGGTTCCTGCTTTAAAAAGATTGCCTCATTAATCACTTCAGAATGGACTGTAAGAATATATGTTTCTAGAACCTTAGGCTCGGCTGATAAAAATGAAAATGCAAAACGTTTTCTCTTCTGTACATGCTCAGCAATCACACTAAAGTACCAACAAGTTTACTGAATGAGGTGACCAATTCCCATGTGAAAAAAAAAAAAAACATGTACACCATTATCCATCATAACAGCAGAAGATACAACTCATATCAAAATGTGGAAGTGAGGGGCAAAGTACTTTAATGTATTACAGACTAATTAATCTGCTTTATAGTTCAAGAGGAATATTACAATAATTATGAGGGGAAGCAAAATAATTCTTCATTAAAACTGAAGACAATAGCTAAAATATCTAGAAAGGCATGGTGGTTAAACGATCATTAGCGGAGACCATGTCTAAAGTTGACTTCTCTACCAGAAGTTTGACTTAATATTCTACTTATCGATGGATTCATTTCTCTAAGTTTATCAAAGCTAAGAGTAAATGAAGGCCATTTCCTGGTCAATAACAAGGCTTCACGGTTGTAATAGATGTTAAATAAATTTCTATCAAGTGAATAAAGAAACACCATCATTTCAGAAAAAAAAAAACCAGCAGATATGATTGACTTTCATAAGCATGAAAGATAAAATAAAGATTATAAAGCTAAAAAACCAAATATCTACAAATTGAAATTTATTTGTTTTTAATTTTCTCTTCACATAAACAAAAAATAATACTTAGATTAGTGCCTCAAATTTTAGGATATATTAAAATCAAAGCCTTCCTTAATATTTTTCAAACTCAGCCCTTCTTAGATTCAGAGGACACTTAGACAGGTGGATCTGATAGCAATACTTGAGAAACAATGAAGTTTATAAAACACAGAATTATATTTCCTGGCCCTGTAGAGAAAGAGGGCTCTTTCCAAACACACGTGAGATACAAGAAAATAGAAAATGGCGTGTGGATATTGAATTTGTTCCTGTTCTCAAAATGGAAAGCACTAATGTAGTCTTAAAAAATTATACTAACTCCTTACTTGCATATAGCCCTTTGAAAAAGGATTTATCATGTACTACTGAACTTGTTTATCACAATATCCCTTGAGTTATATAGGGAATTCTTATTGTTCAAATTTTTCAATAAAAGAAACCCAATTGCAACTGGATAAAGTCCTTCTGTGACCCAACCTGGCCCACCCCCAGCCATTGGTAGCTTGATCTTTGAGACAAGGACTTCTGATGTCAGGTTCCATTTCAGTGTCCACAGGAAGGCTAAGAAGATATTCAGTTTCATTATCCTTGCATTGTGAAATTGATATTATTTTAATACCTCTGTTCTAATCCATGATGATCCTCTGTGGCTTGCAATGTTCACTTGGAGATAGATTCATAGTGGAGATTAGGAATAATTAGAAACTGTATTCTCTTTGTAATGTGAATCAAACTAACATCGGAGGTATACATGGGAAGCCCAAGGAAGGCTTTCCTTGCCTGATTAAAATTGACAACCCAGGTGAATACATTGGTTTTTGGTAAATTGCTAGTCCCTGTTACAACAGCAAACTTATTACCTGATAGTTGAGACTTGGCTTTTATAATGTAAATGTTGGTGTTAATTGTAATGATGGCCTAGTTAGGTAAAGACCTCAGGAAATCTAGGGTACATTTCTCAAATAAGCATCAAATTCACCCATTAAAAGGAACTTGGTTGTTAAAATACAGCTCTGACTCAGCATGTCCAAGACTGACTTAAAATTTAGCATCTGTCAAACCTTTGGGGAATGCTTCTGGCAATCGAATCAACAGGTCACATTTTGAGCATCTAGACTAGAGAGAGATTAAACCCAAGACTGTTGAAAATAATGAGAATCAAAGAATAATTCTGAAAGGAGTAAGAGGTAGTAGCAAATAGAATTGCATTAATCTTTTACTCTCCCCATGACATTGGGTTTCTTGTATTACCTAAAATAACTGGAGAAAGATAACTGCCACAACACCTAAAATCTTACCCTCTCAGAGTACACTGGCCTAGTCCAATGGCTAGTTTGTCTACTTGACTCTTACTCTCAAATATCAAATGGACTAGTAGCCTAAATACCAACACAAATAATAGATGTTAAAAAACTGTGCCTATTCCTTTAGGCGTACTCAGTAGAATGGAAGAACACTACTTTCTTCCAGTTTGTTTTACACAAGATAGTGTGCCTTTCTCTTGCCTTATCTAGGTTAATCAGAAAAATGAATTCAATTTCAGCCTATTCCCGAGCTGATTGCTATCATATACACTATGATTCCTTATTAATATCAAGTGATTCACTCAAGTCAGGATAACAATTTAGAACTTGCCCTTTTGGATTAAACGTGGGTTAGCTACGGAGATAAGATACCATACCTAGGAGAGATTTTTATTATTGTTATAACCTTAAAATATTCCTAAGTACAAATCAATATCATAAGACTATGCTAATATTGAAAAATCAGTGGTGCCTTAGAAACTTTCTAAAAGTACTGAAGTGAACTTCTTATGCTAATATATATTTATAAATTTTAGCAGATTTCCTAATTATATAAACAAGTTACTTTGCAGATCTGGTATTCTTTGTTGACTAAAAAGGCAACTTTGTAATAGTTAAATATTTCCCAGCCATATGAATGATCACATGTGTTGAATGTAGGCTACATGATTTATTTCCTTGTGTCTTGTATTTACCAAATGTATAAAAATGTCTTTTATAGCAGATAGTGTTATTCTTTTATAATGTGAAGATCTGCCTTCTAGATTTTAATAATAGGTAACTATGATGGTTTGAAAGAATATGGCCCTCATAGAAAGTGGCTTTGTTAGTGTAGGTGTGGCCTTGTTGGAGGAAGTGCTTCACTGTGGGGGTGGACTTTGAGGTCTCCTATGTTCAATCTATGCCCAGTGTGGTATAGAATTCATGTTATGTTGCCTGAGAATAAAGATGTAGAACTCGCAGCTCCTTCTCCAGCACCATGTCTGTTTGCATGCCTTGCACCATGGCAATAATGGACTAAATCTATGAAACTGTAAGCCAGTCTCAATTAAATATTTTCCTTTATAAGAAAGAGATGCTATATTCATGCCTCTTCGCAGCAACAGAAAACCTAAGACAGCAACAAACAAATAAAACACTCCAACCTGTTATTGAGCACAAAACATTAGCTGGTGAGCATGCTTTCTATTTCTTAATGACTTAGCAAACATATTGCCAATCCTTCTTAAAACTGGAAGAATTACTGTCACTCAAAGCAAGTAACTCTACCCAGCAACTGGACTGCTGGTATGATTTTTATTCGGTATAAATTTGAAATAATCATTTGTTTTATTGATTATATTATTTTAAATATTTGTTGTTAAATTGGTAGATAGCATTCCTATTTGGGTTATAAACTAACAAAAAGGCCTATGTTTAATTAACTACCACTGAGAAATCCAGTAGAAATCCAGTAGTTTTGACTGTCATTCAACAAAACCGACTTCAACCTGCCATGCTCTACAGATATTCTGTCTAGGATGGGAGAAAAGTTTAATGGGAGGATAGAGGTAAGAAGTGAGTATAATTCCAAGAGTGTTCTTTGGATTTCAGTTCTCTGTTATCCAGGGCTTGAGTAAACTCAATCATGAAATCATGTCCAACTGAACGAAGTTCAAGACTCAACTTTAATTCAAACTTTATAAATTGATATAAGAATAAAATAAATTGCAGATGAAGGTATCAATGCTTGTTTATTGCTTTCTGAGCCTCTGTTTCTTCATTTGTGAAAATGTATATGAACTGTATTATCTTTTATGTCTTAGATATCAAATAGGAATTGAGAGAAGAAACTCTAATATTGTTCAAAGAGCATTGCCTCTTCAATAAAGCAAAATAAATTTTAATTTAACTTAAAACAGAAAACATATAGCACCACTGAAAAATTCACAACTTATACACAGCTAAGAAATAAAGGGCACAGGCTCTGTTCTTAACACTTTCTAATACTTTCTCCAAAATACTCATCACATACCATCATCCCTATGAAATCAGTAAGACTGGTTTATATTTTTAGATATTTGGTCTTAATGAACTAATTAAAATCCAGTCAAGTCAAAATAATAGATGTAACAAATTGTATAAAGCCAAGTTAATGAGATGAATGTTTGGTTGTATTTGAAAATGGAAAATCTAAGGAAATGATTAATGTAAAACAATAAAGCCATAAGGTTGAGACCAATCCCGTTGGATTATTGGTGTTCTTATAAAAAAGAATCATCAGAAAGTTACCCTTCTACACATCTCTGTCCCTTTTTCTCCTCATCTAAATATACTTCAAAGAAAGGCCATATAAAGGTAGAACATCAGGAGACAAACTGGCTACATTCAATAAATATATCCCTGCAATTAAGTTTATTTGCTGACATATAGTCTATGGACTTGTAGCCTCAGAATTATGGGTAACTAAATGTCTGCTTTGTGAGGCGCTGAATTCTATATGTATTGTTAGAGCAAAACAAGCATACTAACACACTAGACAACACTAAAGTAACTGATCCTTTGCTATGTATTTAACGTTTGATTAATTCTAATGAATAGTATTCAAGAGTTTAAGACTTCCTCTCAGAGACAGCTTCCTATAATCTGTCAGTATGCCAGAATCTTCAACTAAAATAAACATACTACAAAGACCAATTGATTTAGTGTGAAAGAGATGAAAATAAAATTATCTTGCTATTAAAAATAAGAAGCCATGTCAACAAATTGGCATTTATGTTCTTCTTTTGTATGTCCCATGTGTCTACAGTTTAACAACATATAATTGAAATAAGTGGCTTGAGGCACTATTAGCATCATCAAAGAAAATTTGAATGGCTCTTGAGATACTTTGATATTATTTCAAATGACACTCAGAATATGATACTTCACAAAAAATAGAAACATGTTTTCTTAAGGAGAATTTTTTTCATGATAAACATTCAATTGGAGAATAAAACAACCAAGCATCAGGATCCTAAATAAGTATGGATTATCAAGGTTCAGAAATTTATTTGTGATGAACATTCTGAGTACATTTATTTTAGGAAGTGGGGACAGAGCGATCACATTGCCACAAAGCAAAGAACTTAACTGTTTAAAAACTGGTTATATGGTATCTTCAGATTATACAAGTAGAGGTAATAAATCATGTTTAACCTCAAGGCAGGCTTTTATAACAAAGCATATAAGACTTAGAAACTTCTAAATAATAGAAATTTTTTTCACACTTGTAGGTGTACACAGGCCTAACTGCTAAGAGATTCTGTGTCTTCAAACAGCTCATTCTGTTCTTCATAGATAGAGCATCTCACTGCATCCTCACGTGACAGAAGGACAGAGTTATTCCCTCAATATCTTACTCCATCTTTACTCTCATGAGACATCCACCACGGCTTACTTCTCTTAATATCTTGTGTATAAATTTCTGTATAGGCATTGAAGAGTGGTGTCTCATCATTCAAACCACAGCAAACTCAAAGCAATCCCATTGATAATTGAAAGAACTTTTTAAAATGCATTGTTGACGGAAGATGCCCTACCCATGTACACCAAGTTAGATTCTTCTAAAATGATTTATGGAGTCCACGCCTGATGTGGGAGGTCCTTCTGTCTATGTGTTGCTTTTATTGGTTAATGAATAAAGTAGCTGCTTTTAGCCAATGGCTTAGCAGAGAGAGGGGGGTGGGAGAATTGAGGAAGCCATGGAGCCTCCAGAGGGGAAGACATGAGCCAGCTGGAACTTTGCTGGTAGTCCACGAGCCTCACGGTAAAATATAAAATAATGGAAATGGGTTAACCAAAGATATAAGAGATAGCTAGAAACGCGCTTAAATGATTGGCTAAGCAGTGATTTAAATAGTATAGTTTCTGTGTGATTATTTTGGGTCTGAACAGCTGGCAATAAACAGTTTCTCCCAACACATGCCAAGGACAGAACTAAGTGTAAAAGAGAACAAATTGCCATCATCCATGGGTACCATATAAGCTTTCATCTCCAACTTTTTAGTTTCCATGTAAGCATTTTGAAAATGTTATGGGAAAAAAAAGTTCCCATAGTAAACACAGTTCAAGAAAAGTTTTTCATTTGTTTGTTTGTTTTTCCAACATGAATGTGTTTTATGTGGAGAAACTGTGTTCTCTGAAAATGCACAGCCTGGAGAGCCTGGTAGTGCTGGTGTTACTTTCTACCCACAAGCATCCAAAGGCAGTCGGTGTTACTATGTACATCCGCCTCATTTGCACAAAGGGAAGAGGTAAAAAATTATCCCTTGAACTTATCCACAAGTTAATAATTTCCACAATCAGTGGTCAATGATGTGTCATCACAATTACTCCTCTCTCCCAATTCTATCCACAGCTTCCTTCACTATTCACCAAATACCAGATCCAATTACAATATTTTAAAATTCTTCTGCTCTGTTTTATGTGGAATTGTTATTGATCACTACTTTTAAGATCTTGAGGAAAGTCCCCTTGTCACATCCCCTTCAGTTCCTGGCCTCCACTTCTTGTGGAAGTTTTTCTCACCACATACAGATTTGCTATGACATTACTTCCTGAGACAGTGAGTATCTTTTTCCTTTGACTCAGAGTCAGGGAAGGTGCAGCCATGGATCTGTGAAACATGGCCTTTCTGTGACTTCATATTTCCGAGTTGATACTACTTTCTGCCAACATTTGAGCCCACAGACTGGCTGACAGCCCTGACCTAACCACACAAACCACTCGCTGGTTGAGGAACTAACAATTTACATCTCATGGTACAAGGAGCTTGTACTCAGTTGATTTTGTTGGGGGTTGTGGGGCTGCATGTAACATCAGCCATTTACCTACTTCTCCTTGGAAATGAGATGTGCCTTCTGCTTAAAAGAGCACTCAACAGTGTAAGTAATTTGCCTTCTTTTCTGACTTTCCAAAAAATCAGCTCTTGATATTCCCCATCCATTCTACTTTCCTGGACTTAAAGTTTTCAAAAGTCTTATATTAAAACTTTGGGCACTTAAAATATAAAATATCTGGACTTTTACTTTTAGCAAGTTCATCAAAGGTAACTGATGGTTCTAGTTTTACACGGGGAGTTTTTTGAGAAAAAAAAACATTATAATTTTGCTTTTATAGACTGTTTCTGCCAGCTTGTGCATTTCATTCATTCATTCTCTTGCTGGCTCTTCTGAGTACGGATGGAGACCAAGTGGGGCTCTCCCAGGGAGCACAAGCCCCATAATGATAGGGTTTCCACTAGACGGTACTTATTAATGGTTATTCTCCGCCTCTATGGCTGAAAGACTACCATTCCTGAACCACTTCCTCTCTGACTGGTAATTCTTCAGCAAAGGGAAATTCCACTATTCTACTTTTTTTTTCTTTTTCTTTCTGGGTCCGACAGCTATTTTCCTAAAGGCAAATGTGATCCCTTTGCCTCTGACTCCACTGGATAACCCAAAGGGATTTTGTCAAGTGCTTTGCTTACTAACTGTAGGTGGTAACAGCAATTAGAAATTTCCATTTACAAACGAAGAGGCTGTGAACTTGAAAATAGGGTCTTCTTTTTCTACCAGAAACTACCATGGTAAAGAGAACAGTAGCATTAATTCTTGTGCTGGCAGTAAGTACAGGAGCAATGACATCGATTCTCTCTAAAGATGTAAATTTTCAGTTCTTAGAGGATGCCAAACAATAGAACATCTCCATCAACTGCAAATATGATTTACACAATGACACCTTAGCATGAATGGTGGAAAAAATTAAAATTAATATTCAGACCTATTAACTATTTATGGTTCAAACTAGAATTCTAAATTTTAAATTATGGACTGAAAGAGTCCATGCATTGTTCATCACACAAAGGTAATGAAACTTTGGCATATTAATAGTACCACTTTATACAATTTTAATATTTTTTTCTTAGTTTTGGTAAGTCTCTTTATGTAGACAGTGTTTTAAAATCTAATGCTTCATGGATGGTAGAAAAACACCTGGAGGACATTAATTAACTCAGGTTCTTTAATGAGTCAGTTAAATGCTACTTCCTTCCTCTTTCCTGCAACATTATATAAACGTTCAGGCCTGTGTGATTTCTCTGTTGCATTGTAAGAATTTAATCTCCCCTGCATCTCTTCTTTCCTTACTCACTTCACTTTTGTTCACGTTGCTAGACACGCCTTGGTAATGCTCAGTGGCCTGACCACTTCTTCCAGAGGATAACTGCTGAGGCTGACTCTGATCATCAAAGCCATAACAGTTTGTCTCAGTGCAGCGTTCAAACCTTGTAGCTAGAAAGAACTGCTTCCCAATACTTATGCAATTATTAAAGAGTCTTCCCTTAAAGCTTCCTTCACATCTCTCCCTATACCTAGTGTGTCTCCCTTTAACTGCTCTGCTTCTTAGGCCCCAGGTTAGGATGCCTAGATTGATTACACATTCAAAAGAACTTTTCCCTCCGTATCTTGGCAATTAACATGCTGACTTACATCAATGTAATCAGATCTTCCCTGACTTTTTGGATGGGTTGAGTCAATTAATTATGATCTCAGTATAAGACACGTTACTCCATAAAATTTGGATAATGTTTGTCAGGACACGAATAAGTGGGAAAGCCATGTGAGAAGCGAAGTTCCAGGATAGCATAGGGTTTCCTAATAAACCCGTGACTGTGGACACTCCCAGTGCATCCCCTTTACCTAAGTACTCATATCTTTCCTTTATCCTAAACTTTCTACATTGTGAGACTTGACCTCCAGGCCCTATAAAAGCTTCCTAGAAAGTCAGTTTGTCAGATATGCAGTGGATACCTTTACCTACCTACTGAGCCATCTTGTCGGCCCGGTTTTGATTTCTTCTGAACTAATCATTTCTAGTTGGCAGGTGTTTTTTTAACTTTACTAATAGCCCTGTGTGAATTTGTTAAGAATGCTAGTCCCCTTTGACCTTAGAACAGGAACTTGGGCATCCGGATCGCAGGCCCTAGCATGGCGCACTGACCTCTCTACCCTCTGGATGGCCATGGCGTCTCCAGGCTATCACAAGAAAGCCAAGAGCTGATGTTCATGGCCCGCCATTGGCTCTTCTCTTTGTGTTTCTGCTGCAGGGTTTAGATCAGTCCCTCTGAAGAATGGATACAGTGAAGACATCGAGCTGGCTTCCCTCCTGGTTTTCTGTGAGATGCGGCCAGTCCTGGAGAGCGAAGAGGAACTCTACTCCTCCTGTCGCCAACTGAGGCGGCGGCAAGAAGAGCTCAATAACCAACTCTTCCTGTATGACACGCACCAGAACATGCGCGGAGCCAAACGCGATGCCCTGGTGAAGGAGTTCAACGTTAACGAGAACCAGCTGCAGCTGTCCTAGGAGAAGTGTAACCGGAGGTTGAGAGAGAAGAGAGTCAGCAACAGCAGGTTCTACTCCTAGAAGCCGTGTGCGTTTGTGTGTGTGTGTATGGGTGTGTGTGTATGGGTGTGTGTGTGAGAGCATGTATGTGTGCGCGAGTGCGCACACGCACGAGTATGTCTGGGGTTGGGGGAGCTTTATGATCAGCCCCCAGGAAGAGTCTCATCTGTGACAGCCATTGTCCTCTCTCCGAGCCACTTTTGAGATGACATTACTGAAGACACCCCTATGGGCAGAAGGAGTTGGCGCATTTCCTGCTAGTTTTTTTTTTTTCACCTTGGACAACTTTCTTAACTTATACTCCTGATAGAGGATCCCCAAACTGTGCTCCTCATGTTTGCCCTCCCCTGTCCCCGGCCTCATTGAATAAAGACAACCGTTTCAAGCCAAAAAAAAAAAAAAAAAAAGCTTCCTAGAAATATTTACCTGCTCTTTTCTGTTTAGGACACTATAGAACTCTCATTCCGGACCTGCACTTTACTTTTAAACTTCATTATGTTTAGTTTTTTTTAATTTTATTTTATTGGGTAGTTGTGTGTTTCAAGGCATGTGACTATAAAGGTCAGAAGACAACTTGCAGGATTTGGTTCTTTCCTTACATCTCAGTAAGACTTTATCCAGACTGAAGGAAAGAACCAGAGGGTCTTCCTGCTGGAGGACAAGACCTTTACCTGCTAAACTATCTACTGGCCTTTAAATTCACTTATTATGTCGTTGAGTGCATAACGAATCGCCGGCCAAAGATGAAATATTGACTGACCCAGGGTTGTTACAACTTATCCCTAATCACAAGGACCTGAGATCAGTGACTAGAACCTGATATATACTCAATTGTGAAGCTTAGATTTAGCTAATGATTTTCATCTCTTGGAAATTCACTCCTCATTAATGATTAGAATATGAAAACATCAGCTCATGATTCCTCACATTCTACCACAGTTTAATGAAAAATGGCTAATAGGTGAGTAGTGGAATGTAAGAAAGAATGATGGATTGTTATAATCCAACATTTTTTCATTAAAATAAAATAACCACAAGTTATTATATTATGTACAAACCACACACTTTAAAACAGAATGTAAAATTAATGGGGAAATATCACTACTCTCTTCGAGAAAGAATAAGTCAAAGTAATTTCTTAATCGGCAGAAGGGGGAGGGTATTTACTACAGGTGCTCTACAGTTAGCAATGGCTAAGAGGTCTACCAGATTAGGAGGGAGACAAAGAGTCCCTTACAAACAAAAGGCTTAAATTCACATCAAGAAGCTAAAGTTTCCAAGCATGAGAATCTGACTTTAATTGCGAGAAACTACATAAAAAATCCTGGCATGGTGGTCTGCACTTGCAATGCCATCACTGAAGAGATATAGACAAGAGAAGTCACAGACAGACACAGTAGCCAAAAGAGCCTAGACTAATCAGTGAACTGCCAGGGCAGTGAGTCACTCTCTGAGGATGGGTGGCTGGGAAGAAGCTCAGCGATAAGAGGGCTGGCTGTGTACCATGAAGATTACTGTTCAGAACCCATATGCAAGCCAGGATGGTACAAGGTACCTCTAACCCCAGCAATGGAGTTAATAGAGGCAGGAGGATTTCTGGGAATTGATGGAGCTCACTGCCTATCCAATTTAGTAAACACACACACACATACAAGCAAACAACAACAACAACAACAACAACAACAACAAAAAAAAAAAAAAAACCAGGCAAATTATCCAGGTCAGAAAGAGACCCTGTCTCAAGAGAATGAGAGAGAGTTGACAGAGGGTGAGATCTGAATCCTCTTCTGGCTTCTATACACAAGTCCATGGACATGCACACAGCTTTGCACATACATTTATGTAAACACATGCCTATGGCTATGCACCCATATATATACAGACAAACACATGTACGTATGTGCACACACTCACATAAGCCAGCACAGATGGCACCTAAGTAATAAAACCTAAGGTTCTCTTTTGACCTCTACACACATGTAAACACATATGCATCTGAACATACACACAATCACATATACACTCAAAAACCCAAAATAGCCTTTGTTTACGAGATACCGCAAGCAGCAAGGTACCCGGTCCAGGCACCAGGAGAGACATCACTGGGGTGAGTGAGTTTCTGACCACGGCAGCAGCCCGCGACAGGGAACTCAGACACCCCTCCTACACTTCCTGGTCATCCTCAGGGGCTACTCTGCCCGATACTTCCTCTCTCTTTCTATCCCACCCAGCTTGCATCCACAACCCTCCCCCCCCCCCTTCGTCTGACTCCCTTCCCTCTTTGACCACATAACATCTCCCAGCCCAGCCTATTCGGGCTCTAGGACCAAATCCGAATGGGCAGGGCAAACGGGAGGGTGCTAGCTCCTTTGTCCCCACTAGCCTGCCTGCAGCGACCTAAGTAGGTCCTTTGATTACAAGTCACCCAAGCAGCAAGGAGATCCGAACCCCGCACCAGGAGAGACATCAGGCTTGCATCCACAACCAACCCAGAGCGGTCCTGAGGAGTTCCATCTGGACGGTAGTCCATG